>NC_041394.2:85145038-85504429 GCF_900747795.2 Erpetoichthys calabaricus
CCAATTAGATGTGTTGTGAGAAGGTGCTGTGTCAGATACCACAGAGCCTGAGATTCCTACAATAAAGTGAAACAGGAAGAAATTCTGGGCAGCTGGCTAATCATACTCTGAGCAGAGACAGAGTCATGCTGAGGAAGACTATGCAAATAAGTCTGAGAATGCGAAGAGCAAGCTTGTGAAGGGATCGTGTTTGAGAATTTTGTGTGATTGAAACCATTTATGCCATGGGGGTTAGGGGAAATTGACACTGAGACCATAATGATGCAAAAAACAGACACAAGAGCACAAGTAACTATTGTATGCCTATGTACAGTAGACACTGGAATACATTGTAAATGTGGTTCATTCATACTCATATATATTCACATATATGTCACAATGAATATATATATATATATATATATATATATATATATATATATATATATATATATATATATATATATATATATATATATAAATATTTGTATTTATATTTTTGTATCCAGCTGACTATATAAAGATACTGTATATAAAAAAGTCACTTGTTAAATTAGATAACTGCATGCTTAAGGGGAACACAACAGGTAGAAAAACAAGAAGAGCGAAACAGTTGCACAAAATAGTAAAGTAACTGTCATGCCCTGTAAAGTCGGAAGCCCATCTACGCACAAGAAGAAGAAGAAACTTGTCAAGTAAAGACAAAACACTCCTGCTCCATATTACTACCTCCTACTTTATGGAACAGGAGCAACAACCATTAGAGATTTCTGCTATGGATAGAGTGTTGTTCCATGGGATTCCTTCACCTGTTTGCCATCCAGATAGGTTAAGTCCACTTTTTCTACCTCTAGTCACATATGGTTTTTTCATCGTGACTTGGTGAAGCATTTTAGGAGCAAGACAAAATCCTACAAGAACACATTTTCAAGAAAAAGTCTATGTCCCAATAGGCAGTAGGCTTCATTAAAATTTAACAGTAAACAATAAATGAGTCTTTTATGAGCATTTTAGTTGCATCTGCAAGTATTTTACAGAAATAGAATTCAAGCTTACACATCTTAATTACCAATCATTTTACCTATATAAACCACTGGATGGTATCAAGGATTTAGTAAATTCTGGAGACTGTTCAAATATCACTGATTTATGCAATTTGCACGTTTAGCTTGACCTGCATATCTGAGTTCATTCTTTCAATATCTGAAACCACTGACCTAGTGAAGGGTATGAGAGAGCCAGAGCCTGTCGCCACTGCCAGTCCTCAAGATTCTTTTTTCACATAGTTACTATTTAATCTAGTTATTTATTTTTTCAAGGAGTATGTCATTTTTTATTGTTTTTTTAATGGGTGCAGTAATATTGTTTACAATTGCCATCCATATTATCCTATATTCAGCTTCAGTGATTTCACTCACAATTCTTTTCATGTTAGGAACAAAGGATTGTTAGTAACAGCGCTAAATGTTTTGAAACTTTATTCTGACTTTGAGTTTAGTCTAGTGTTTTGTGTTTTGGTCACCAGCTTATTGGTCTTTGCAGTATTGGCTGTCAGTCTGTTTTATTCTTTACTAGCTGTGCCCCGCAGCTCCGCCTGCTTATTAGTGAAAAAGGACAGTGATGAGGGCCCTGCCCAACTCCCCACTCCTGACGTCATGCTTCCCCTTCCCCTCGGCCTGCAGCCTCTATCTTGGATGAGCGTAAATATATCGCTCCTGCAAGCGAACTATGATTCTTAGTGCGATGAGAGAAGTCGCAAAATCAACCAGAATGTTCAAGCAAATTATAGAAAAAAACCTGATCTAAATCTGTTAAGTAATTCTCTTGTTCGCTAGCTAAGCGGAGGTAAAGTACACACCGCGAGGTGCCCCTCTTCTCGGCGCACTGTGTTTCTCTCGGATTCATGCAAATAAATTGGTACAGCAAGAGAACTATGCTACATAGGTCAAGGAGAGAAGTCGCAAAATCAAATCAAATTTTAGAAAAAAAAACCCGATCTACATCAGTTAATTAGTTCTCTTGTGAAAAACGGACAGACAGACAGACAGACATTGGATTTTATATATATACTAGACATTAAGCCTGTTACAATAACGGGCACTAGAACAGTAGTCCATAAACATTAGTAGGAACAGTCTATATTAAATGGCAAGGGTCCTTTTACCTCATTAAATTTTTCCCGTAAAATGCCTGTAATTTTCTCTGACAGTAATACTGGCTTTGCTGTCCGTAATAAGCATTTAATTTTCTGTCACAACAGTGGGCAATCAGCAGATTCTCCCCAGCAACTGATGTAATGTGCGTGAAAATAAATCTACTTTTAAAAGTCATCATATTGTAATATCATGAAAATTCGTATATTTAGGAAAACCCCTTCAATGACTGACACTTTACACTTTACCGGGCCAAGCTTCTTAATCGCAAATCTGACATCCTTGCACAACAATGAACACTTGCACAACAATGGGAAGCTGGTCTCCGCGACTCAGTACCCGTTTGGATTTTTCGCGTTTTCTGTTTTAGGTCTTACCTCATTTACCGAAATCCGATTGGATCTGCTGCGCGATATTTTATAGTTCCCACCCTCTCTGTCTTGTGTGACGCGTCAGGTGGCCTTTGAAGCATCTGCTTTGAAGCATCGCACCATGCCCTGCGCATGCGCACTTCACCAGAAGACACACACATACGGACACTGGACGCACACAGGGGTTTTATTAAAGAGGATATATATATATATATATATATATAGAGAGAGAGAGAGAGAGAGAGAGAGAGAGAGAGAGAGAGAGAGAGAGAGAGAGAGAGAGAGAGAGAGACTGGTCCTTTTTTTCCTGGTCACATTAACAGCAGTTCACTAAGCTAATGTGACACCAGTTCATGAAAAATCAAACTCATTTATGTACCAATATTTATAAACACTAGACCAATTACATGTATTAACATTGTAAAAAAAAAAAGGAACACCGAAAGGAAACTCATGTGTACACAAGAAGAAAACCGTTTTTTGAAAGCTTAAGTTAACAGAGCCTGATGCAGTTCTTTGCTTGTATCTATTATTCCAGTTTCTTGTTGAAAAATTCAAAAAGGTATAGTTTCCTTTTCATTTACAGTATATATGTGTGTGTGGGTGTGTTTGTGTATGTGTCTGCAAATGTACACAGAGCACTGATCATTAATAGAATAATAGAATTATCTTAATAGATCCCTGAGATACCAAATGGGTCTACCTTCTAGTTAACAATTGCAGACCCACATTAAAAGTTGGAAGAAAAGTGTACATGGGATGTGAAGAGCCATTCACGTGTGATTTCAGAAGACTATTACACTGAATACCTATGCTGGAAAAAATGTGCTTTCCCCCTCAACCACTGTAAGTTGTTGAGTAATATTGTTAGCACTGGGGTGAAGCCAAATATACTGTGATAAAAATATAAAAAGAAACATGGGCATTGAAAAAGGAGACAGAAAAAAATGAGAGCGATGAAAATAGTGAAAAGAAACAGAGTCATGAATGCACAGTATGAAGACATGAAGGCATTTGTGTATAAATTTAGAAAAAACAAGTTAGTTATTAATTACGCAGACTACAAGGTTATAAGTAGGGAGAGGGTTGGTTGTATAAGAATGAAATGTGAAGGTAAAGGATAACATAGGTTACACTCCCATATTTTTCCCCTTTACATGTGACGTTGTGTAAGAAAAAAGTGAATGGAATATCATCCAACATGTGAACACATCTGCACACATTATGCATGCCACAATATGTCTGCACTATGCATGCCACAATTTACCACTCCTGCCTTCTGTTAAAGTTGTTGGACTGAGCAATGAATTAAGGCCTCAGTCTACAACGGTGAAACAAGTAAGAAGAAATATGCAAAGATGCTTTTCAATTGGCAGAGTGAAAGTAAAGGACAAAGTGGTGGCTCTGAGGAAGGCTGCTGGTTTGAATCCTGTAAACAACACCAGAAGTGACTCTACTCCATTGGACCCTTGAGCAAAGCCCTTACCCTGGGTATGATGTTAATCTGCATCCAGCCCTGCAAACAGGTCATCCAACTTGCAGGGAAAACTTGGGGTTGGTAGCAGGATTGACACTCCAGCTACTTTAAAAAACCTCACACTGTTCCAGTGTGGTGCTGAAGTATCGCCCATTGAACGACTGCACTCGGGTTCCACTCCGGGTGGTTCAATGCGGCAATGTGCTGTAAAATCAGTGCATGCTACCAACCTCTCTATCTCTCTGTTTTCAATTGTCTGCTTAGTGTGACTACTGGCATTTCTGTTAAGGTAGAGGAGAAAAATGCAATGTCATAAAATGCCACAGTACATTTTGAGAAGCAGGAGATGAAACAGCAAGACACACTGGGTTGCTTGCTATGCATTTATAGAAAACTCTTCCCATGGATGAGTATGACAGATGTTTGACATTGTCTCAAGGTCCCTCTCACCAGCACAATATTTGTATGAATCTTCAGTTTTCCTTTGATATATTTCAAAACGTTAAGTAGGATATCAGACAAACATTTGTGCCATATGGTACCTTTCAGGAATGATGAACTCACATTTGTCAACGCCAAAGCTTGCGGTGAACAAGAAAGGCACACTCTTTTTCATTAAATTGTGTTTAAATATTAACGAGAGAAGCAATGGCATAGATTGAAAAGATAATTAGCATTTACTACACCTAACCAGTTTTGAAGAAACACCCCAGTGTGTGTAAAATAGGAACAGGAATAATAAAAGATCAGGAAGGGTTGAAAAATGTCTTACAGGTGATAATATTTCAACTATTAGAATGCGGCAACCACAAGGAATGCATATACATGAACAGAATGATTTTGTATTCATGCTGTGGTTGGAAATGCAAGCAGTTTGCTTAATATTTGTAATTAATATTGTCATTTGTTGCTGATACCAGTAACCTCTGGGAATTTACTGTGGGTACCTGTGTCAGCTACAAATCCAATAAATATGGTTCATCTAATAGACTGATTATTTAATAAGGAACAGTGAAAAGAAGAAGGAGGATGTCTCCAAAGGGTTCAGGCTACCTTATTCATGGCATTAAGTGTGCAGTATTGTGATGTGATCTGAGATAATGGTATAAAATATTCTTCCATCCATTACTGAACCTCGGACATGAGGACTGGTTCCTATTCCAATAGAACTGAGTGCAAAGGAGGAGCCAGTCCTGGGGTGGAGGTGCAGCGATAAACAAATATATATTAAATAAATTCAGCAAATGCGGGAAAGGACAAATAATTAAAGGACTACCTGTAATCAGAATATAAGTTTAATATGTCACTGTGCTCTGTGTAAATATTTTAAATCTACTTTTCCTTTCTACCCACATGTACAGCTAACACAAAGCCAGATTTAGCACATCAGAGTTCACCATATAAGAACTGCTAGGCAAGCTTTTTAAGACAAGACAAGTTAAGGACAACAGCAAAATGGACATTGTACTATTTCTGTGTATCAGAGTCAGCATGACATTGGATCTTCTTTTCCTTGTTTGGAATGGCATGATTTACCAAAGTGGGGGCCTGCACATGGAGAAAGAGTATAAAGCCTTGGAACATTGCCTGGCACACCTTTGAAGCCGATGGACGGATGGGAGATACCGTCATCCGATCTGGAAAATCCTTCCAACCCAGTGACGAAAATGGCAGACTCTATACATCGGGCCCCCATTCCCAAAGGTTTTGTGATGGCTTTTTCGTCTGTTATGCTGCGTAAACCATCATTAAAAAAAGCTAAGTTATTTCTCCTATGTGATTTCTTACCGCCGTATCACTAAGTGAGGGGTATTGCCTTTTTGTACCATATCTATATAGTTTTGGGTTATGTAACACACCTCAATTACAAAAGAACTTATTCCAACAAGGGAGTTAGCGCCCCCTGCTGGATACACTCCCTAAAAGAGATTTAGAATGCGCTTAGCAATTCAGAACAAGCTTAACAATTCAGAATAAAATGGGTAACAGATGATATAAGCGTACTTCCATTATAACTACTCTTTATTTAAATAAACAACCTACACTGTGCTTCCCTCCATGCCAGATGAGTAACCATAAAATCAAGGCCCACTTTGCCAGTGTCATTTTGCTATACGTGTACCAAGTTACTGCATACTTGTACATACAGTTCTGTTATAAGCAGGAAAAAAAAAACTGAAATGAGAAGTGGCTTTTTAGTGCATGCCACAACCATCTGCTTTTTGAAACGTTTTACAGATTGTGAACTATTGTAGTAGAAAACCCTTTTTGATAGCACATTATGTAGAGCGTCACAAATTAAAGTCTTGTTAAAATGCAGTTACTTGTCAATTTCCTGTATTATAAACACTTTCATAAGTGCTATGCTATGATCGGGTTGGTCGGGTATATTCAATTAGAGATACTGCTTGTAAATATTTTACACAATTTTGGAGTTCTGTATTAACATTTATTTATCTTGACATGTGTGCTTATGCATGAAAATGTTGCCTGATTATAGATTTCTCTGCTGCCACACTGTTCAAATTCCTATGTGTAATCTGCCTTTTTCCATCATTTCTGTGTGGTATCTCCAGCCACTTCTTGAAGATGTGCATGTTGGGTTAGGTGGCAATTCTAAATTAGCCAGGGGTGTGTTAGTGTTATCACCATCTTAGGTTAGTTATGACCATGTGCCCAGTACTACAAGAATAGGAGCCGGCCCTAACAACTCTGAATTGGTTAGGTGAATTAGAAAGGTGGATATTTAAGCACTCTGAGACAACCTTCAGCGAGGTGAGCCATATCAGAATGAAATTAACTGAACCAAAATCTCTGAATATTTGGACTAGGAAGACATAGGCTCAATACTGGAAAAACACTGCATACCTGAAGGTGATAAATGGCTGCTGATTTACTTATTGTGTTACCTATTAATTGTGTAAGCTACTACAATGCAAATTATTTTAAATATGTTGTCATCAAAATTTAAAGCCTAAACTGAAGGGCCTGTGAAGATTTTTATTATAGCCTTGACCCAATTTTCTGCTCAAGCATTTCTTTTTCATCTGTTAGTTCATATCCCTGACAAAACCTTACCTTCGACTGCAGAAGAACAGGATATTTTGTAAAATTAAACTTTCAATTTTGCTGCAACTGCATCTGCACAAATTACATTTTTATTACATTGAGTAAAATCTGTGGAAGTGTAGCACACATGCACACTGTCATAAATTCTTAATAGCCTTTGATTTTGTGGGTCTCTTTTTTTAATCATCAAAATTATGAAACAATAAGAAAAAAAAATAATGGCATGGTTTTCCAATAGTAGCTCATTAAAGCCCTGCTTCCTTGTTTTGCTGCATGCAGCTAGAAGAGAGGCTGGCACTGTAACCTTCACAGAAACAAAGGACGAGATTCTTCTGCACTGTTGCAAATATGGCAGCGGGATATTCCCATGCATATCATCAAAACCTCCTCTCATCAAGCAAATGTCTAGAAAATGTAGATCCATACAATGCATGCATAAGTATTCTTTCAGGGCTGATAGTGAATCTAGACTATGAGATTTTTAAAATGTGGCACAGTAGACAGCAAACAGTCTCAGGGGAAATGGCTCAAGCAGGGTCTTTTTAATCCTGTACCCTAAGACAACAAAGGAACATAACCAGAGAGTCCAAATGCAAAATCATGGAAGCTGTTTGATGTTTTTCTGTCAAGTAATCAGTAATCATTTGTCACATATGGTACTATCACATGAAGATTACCATACATTACCACTGGGCCATTAGATAGATTTTTAATCCAGACTTCAAATAAGAGCACTCATAGTGTCGTGTCAATTGTCTGAAACAGATAGCTGCCATTAGGGAACATCTGATGCCAGAAACATTCTATTGCCTGCTTCATCTTTCTACTGCAATATCTCTTCAAATATCAAACTGATTTTGCTCCAAATGTCTTTTTTGAACAAATGTATACCGATCAATGAGGTTTCTCCATACCATCTTCCTCTTTTTAAATGATGCGGTGCATCACAGCTAGCAAATTTTGAAATAAGACAGATAATACAAAATGAAACAATCTCCCCTTGTCTAAATGTTCTCATCTGGATGCAGTCATACCTGCATTTACACTGCTCTGGGACAGCACCTTCATCTTAATGCAGCATTTCTCCCTTTCCTCTGATGAATCATTGTGTCTTCCTGTCTAAATAATCACATGGATTAAAGAAACAAATGTACTAAATAAGGCCTTTTTATTAATACCCTCTGTAATGTACATAACAGGCATGCACTATCAAATTGTCTTAAAAGTAGAATAGCTTGTGACATCACAGCCTGTGCATCATTTAACATGCAATGAAACACATGCAAAGTGTTCTTGTAGGGAACATCTCCCCCAACTCAACACTGTGGGAGATGAGTGGGCAAGTGTGAGCTGATTGCATAATGCCATGGTTGATTCATTAAAATGCCAGCAAACTATTCAATCACATCTATAATTAAACCTTTCATTGTCTACTGGAATTGAGACACAGGGAGTGATTTATCCTCCAAAAATATTTAGCCCCACTGAGTACTTTTACCTCTCCTTGTCTGGTAATAAATCTAATATATTCCTGAAAGAAAGGATGCGCTCTTCTAAGTAATGTTTCTATGACTATATGGAAAGCTGAAGTTAAGGTGATATGTGCCCAGGGAAGGGGCTCAGATTAGAGATTATAGATATTATTCATTATCCATTGGGAAACACTTTACATTAAGTGTCCCGGACAAGGGATGGTGGTCTATATTAACAAAACTAGCATAGTGAAACAGCCGTTAATTAAAATCAGCATAATGGTAAAATGGTACTTCCATCTGTTTGATCATATTGTGCATTTAGGTACCTCTGTTCACCAGATATGCTAGTCCTTACATCCCTCTTTCTTTTTGTATCTTTGTCTTTGTTCATCAGATACTGTATTCTAGCCCTTACATCCCTCTTTATTTGTGCTTCTTATTGCCTTCATTCATCAGACATTGCAGCCCTCTTGTGGATGCCAGACAACATAATACCCAGGCACAGATGCCAGATGTTTGGCCATGTTATATAGAGAGATGTTGCTGTTTAGTTTGACATCCATTCTTAGATATTAACCTGTTGTCAATAAGGTATATATTCAATGAAGAAAATATGTTTTATAGTTTTATGATATCCTAATGCTATACTATATGTTTGATAAATCCAGTCTTTGATCCTGAACCTTACTGGTAAAACCTCTCACTGCTGCACCTTCTACTAATTCTACCAATAAAGAATATGGATGAATGGAAAGGCAGAAACTACAGCAATCTAGCCACTCCTTGTCTAGTTCACACCTTTTCACCCTTAAATCAACAGTTAGACATACCCCAGATAATTAAATAAAAAAGAGGAAAAGCAAAGTAAGAAATACTGGAAATGAAGCTGCAGATGAGGAAGCTTTAATATTCTTTAATAGACAGTGGTCAAAACGTCCATTTTAGAAGATTTCAGACAGTAGGTTTTACTTAAAACTGGTACAACAGTAACATAAACAGTATTGCAATACTCCTGAACTTTTCCACAATTTATTGTGTTAACAGTATAGAGTCAAGTAAAATCTGCACTTGCAGCCGAGATGCTACTGTGTAAGTACCTGTACTACTGATCAGTTTGTACAACTCATTTACTGTTTACTGTTAATTCTGCACCTTAGTTGTACAACTGTACTATATGGTAGATACCTGCATTTTTAAAATATTGTTAATTTGTATTTTTTATATTGTTATCTACTTTAAGGACACATTTCAGTATTTATACGGAAACATATGTGAAGAAAAATCATAAAATCAGCCCCATCCTCACTATTCTTACACACAGACCAAACCCAAGCCAGACCACCAGACCCAACCAGGTCATGTCAATACTGCAAAGGAAGTAAAGAGGAAGACAAATGCTAGGAATGCCCCTAGAGGGAGCAGTTGTACATAACGTCCAGTTGTGGCCAAAGAAGACAAAACAGAGAGAGAGAGCTGGAGTCAATGTACCATGGTGATCCAGTCCCCTACAAGAACACCAGTAGTGGCTTACATGTTAATAGTGTAATCTTAAGACCCATCAGTCTGGGTTGCAGGAAGTTCTAAATTCTAGATTGTAAAGAAGGATTTTCATAGTTAAGGGAGACTTTGGATCCCCCCATTGGGACTCCAAAGTCAGCTTTGACAGCATTACTGCCCAATAAGAAGAGTCTATGTTCAAAAGAAATAAGAGATGAGTAGAAAGACTGAGAGCAGAAAGATATGTGGTATAAGAAAGGATATTCAATGACAAGATTTAAGATTTTTAGGCCAAGAACTATCTCTGTGAAATTAGCATACCTTCTCTTTCTTTTTTAAATTGACAGTCAGTATCCCATATTTAGATAATTTGCCCAGATAAGTATGCCCTGAAATAGACTAGTGCTACATCCAAAGGTTTGGGCCTGATAATCACAAGGCAGATTTCATTCCCTGTTGTCCTGACTTGAATGAATCAGGTCTGGTGAAAGTTACTACTGGCACTAGGATGGTGGTTTGAGTCCTTACCTGGTTACTATATGAAATGTATTGGTTATCTACAGGGATTCTTCAGTTTACTACCCCATCTTAGACTCATGTGAGTCTAAATCGGCCTCATATATACTGTATGTGAATAAATGAGTGTGTGTGCGTATGCATGAATACTCAGCACCGTATAAGCAGTCGGTTCTTAACTTTTATGTATTGCTGCCAACCCCTTAAAGTAGAAACAGGATGAAAAAATAGATGAATTAAAAATTCCTAGATATTAATGTAATGGACATGTTCACGCCTGCAAAAGGTTCATGTAATGCACATTGGGTTTTACCACTTAACAAATAGGAAAAAAGAAGGGTAATATAGGTAGTACTTTTTGGCAAGTGCTTTTGGAAATGGATATTAGTTCAGCATAAGGATTGGCCTGTATTACAGGTATGATTGTGCTGCTTTGCTATTCCTTAAACTAAGAAAATTAAACTTTTAGAGCTAATTATCCACTGAGTGTTCTATCACAATCTGTACCCAGTGTCATGTAGGCGTGACTGGGGAATTACGTTCCAGGTCTGTCTGAGGTAAGTGACCACTCCTGGAACAAGAAGGGGCACAAACAGTATTTTCTCTTTCCCCTACAGCTCCAATAAGAGTCCCAGTGAGGTGCCCAAAAACCTATCTGTGGCATCCAGAGCAGGCCCTGTCCCTACCGATTGGGATGGCATAAAAAGGGACAGCCTTGGAAGGTGGCATCTCATTCAGGATCATGAGTTGATAATGAATGAGCTCTCATGCAAGATGCGAAAACTAAAGACAATGTTAGAGTACTGTGTGTGGGGTGATTTTGGATTCAGCTTCACTTTGTTGTGCCTTTGTGTACCCTTTTGCTTTTTCATTTGGAATATTTAAACAGGGCTACAGGGTTGGTAACCTAACAATTCTTGCTGCTTCCCATTAATTCCCTACCAGCCATCATGCCAGGTTTTGCAGAATTCCTTTTTTATTCCATCAGAATTCAGTCCCTAACACTGAATTTATATAAAAGAGCTCCATTAACCTTATCATAACAAATTTCTCTGTTATTTAATGTGATGTCTTAATAGAATGTCGTAATTTCTCCATTGTAACTCAAAAAACACAGATACAAGATGGGAACATAAGGCAATTATCAATCTAGCGAGGACTCGATGGATTCTTTACAATCAGCACTTAGACTTTATGGCCTTGTGTAAATTATTATTCCAAAAAGAAGGACTTGCATAGTGGATTGGGGGTGAGGGAGAATAATTGGGGATTGAGGTGTTTTAATGAAATGGGCTGATTACCTTGCATAAAACGCAGACAAAAGCTAACATCAGTCTGGAATCCAAGGTCTTGTCCAGCTCATTTTAGCTTCAGAAGTGTCTTATGCTAAATGCTCAATTAGCACGATTCAAATAGCACAAGGTCGACTTAATATTGTCAGCTGCTGCCTTTCATAAAGAAGAAAAGAGTAAAGGAATTTGATCCGTCTTCATTTAGTACTGGGGCATGCAGTTTTTTTTCTTCTGCTTTATTTTCTTCCATTTTCTGGAACCGTCTTGCCAATTAAAAGCCTGGTGCAGAGCTAAGAGAGTAACTTGTCTTGAGAGAGATGCCATTCACACATGAATGTGGTGTATGCACTATGAGGAAAGACTGAATAAGATGAACCTTTTCAGTTTAAACAAATTGAAATAAAGAAGTGTCGTGAGTGAAGTGTTTAAAATTATGAAGGGAATTAGTTTACTTTAAAATGAGTTCTTCAGCAAGAACAAAATAACACAGATGGAAACTTGTTTAGCATAGTTTTATAGAAACACCAGAAAGTTTTTCATGGATACATAAGAAAATGACCTATTATTGCGGTAGACACTACTACCAGGGTCGATGGTGGTGGTTAATTGGTCAGTGGTCAATCAACAAAGTCGAACAAAAACTTGATTAAAGAGACTGTGATCTGTAACTACAGAGAAAATATACAGACATAATGAAAATTAGCTATAAAGATGCAATTGTATTTCTTTAAAGCATCCTGTAGCTAGTTCCCTCTACATATCTGATCTGTACAGCAGCTGTCCAAGAGATGACAAGAATTTTGCCAATGACTAAAAAATGTAAATTTCTTTCCATCAATAAATATCACAAATGCTACCACATCAGTGTTTTTGACAGTGAACTGTGCACAGTTACTATTTTTTCTTCTAAAACAGTGAACTTCAATGCAAGGCCATGCTGAATGTTGGGCACCATGCCTTGGTCAGTGCATATTTAAGACTGATGATGCTGGGGGTGGTGACCCCTTTTCAAGTAATGTAAGCTTTGCTGTTTAGTTTGCTCAAGAATCTTTTATTTGATACATTTGAAAAACATTTATTACACAACTGATACTAAAAATTATTTTTAGATCCATTTGAAATTTTCTATTTGATGCAATACAGTAGTTGCAATATATGTTTGATGGCCTCACTTTCCTGCGGTGGGCTGGTGCCCTGCCCGGGGTTTGTTTCCTGCCTTGCGCCCTGTGTTGACTGGGATTGGCTCCAGCAGACCCCTGTGACCCTGTAGTTAGGATATTGCGGGTTGGATAATGGATGGATGGATGGATGGATGGCCTCACTTTCAGCCTGGAATCCACTGTTAGTTAATGTTGATGCTAACATTACAGGTACTGTATGCTTTTTCTTGCTGTATGCTTCATTTTCAAAATAATATATTTCTTGCCACCATGACTTATCTGATCTTATTCAAACAAACAAACAAAAAAATGCAATGATTTTTTTCATTTTGATCACTGGATCACTGTCTAGCATAAGAGTGGCAGACAGTTATTAACTATTCCACCAAGCAAAACAGTCACAGATATTTTTAAAAATTCAGAAACAAAAAAAATGTACCAAGACACAAAAAAAAAGAGGCCAAACCAAGCTTAGGGTCAGCAGCACACCAATGTTCAAATCAAAATATTGTAAGTAAAACTAAAAGAATTCAAAGTGCCAAACTAAATTCCAAGTTTAGTCATTTTTGACTTCCCCAAAACTGAAAAGAAAATAAGGCTAAATTCTTGCAAAGCAGAGCTACATGAAATGCTTCCCTACAAAATGATATACTTGACATCAAGCATCTTTGTATGCACGTGTCTGATAATGACGTCCAAGGTGTACATGTGCGGAACACTAATAAAACAAAATGAAGGAACTAAATAATCGGCAAAAGAGAAACAGATTCTGATAGCAGCAGCACCATGTATTAATAATTCAGTTTTTACAGTACCTCTTACAGCATATCTACTTGCAAAATGATTTGTTGTTTTAATTATTATAAAACACGATAATAATATATAAAGATAAATTCACTGCCTCACAGCACTTTGGTCATACGCTTGGGTACTGTAATATCTGTTTGGATATTGCATATTCTTCCTGTGTTTATATGCATTTCTGCCCACAAATATGACAGATCACCTGGCATCTATATGTTTTCCCGGCATGTAGCTATACTTCTGTCTTTTGACAGATGGTGCCTTACATTATTGGAATGGTTACAGCCTTGTGTCCACTCCTGCTTATATAGGCTCCAAGATTCTGCTGTATTCTGTTAAGCTGATAACAAAATGGAGAGATCATGTGTAATAAAATTTATTCTGAAAGACCAGCAGGGTATGCAGAGAATCATAGGAAAAATAATTCCATCCATCCATTATCCAACCCGCTGAATCCAAACACAGGGTCACAGGGGTCTGCTGGAGCCAATCCCAGCCAACACAGGGCACAAGGCAGGAACCAAGGAAAAATAATTTGTGGTTGAATTTTGTCTGTTAAGGCTGAACATCCTATATTTGATAGGATGTCAAAAGCTCTGCAAGTTATTGAGAAGATGCTCCACTGTCAGTCTTTAGCATCACTTGAAGGCATAAATCTACACAGAAGAGATTTACAGTACTATTGTGCGAAATTACAGCAAACATTACTGACACATTAAAAACGACATTACTCCTAACACCATTTGCTGAGTGCTTGATGACTGAATTTTCCAATGTAATGAATGACATAATGAACACATTTGCTAACATACATAATTACATCAACGATGGAAATCTAAAATGAAAAATTGGAATGGTGTCACATGAAAGTGATTTTATACAAAGAACAAACTTATATGACCACAAGCTTGTTCAACCCAAACAAATATAGAAAGAACTAAAATCTTTAACTAATAGGCCTCATTGAAATTTGGTGTAAAACACCTTGGCCCTTGCCTAGTTTCACATATGTTTATAGTTATAGTCTAGCTCTAAACATTGGCAGTAATCCCATTATTTTCCAGCTCTGAACATTTAGAGATATCCAAACACTGGGTGATACACTTGATAATTGTGATCTTCAAACATTCCAGTCACTAAAGTATCTTTTTCATCCCTACATCTGCCTTTTTCTTTCATTTTCAACTTAGACCTGTTTGTGATGAAACAGGGTTCCAATGTCATCTATTCTTGCTTCCCACCCTCTGCATGTCACTGGAAAATTACTGATTTCCTCTGTTCCTTTCTCTTTCTCTCTCTCTCTCTCTCTCTCATACACACTCTATGGAAATTTTAATTTGATCCTTTTGGAACTCACCATAGTGTGAACCAATGGAGCATCTGACTCCTATATTGAACAAATCACCGGAAGTAACACTGCTGATCCATTCACAGGTACCCCTTGGACTTCACTGTAGCCCGACTCTTTAGTTTACATTCTCCATGAAATTTTCTGGCCAGCGCTCTTGTGTTGTTTGTCCACATAGGTTTTCCTTTAATTGTCATTGAAGAACTTTGAACTTTGTACGACCAGCTTTGGGGTTATGGGGGAGAGTGGTGGACGATTGCTTTTTCATGAAGCTAAAATTGATGTTGATTTCTTTAAAAAAAGTAGCTTTTCTGTGTCATTTAGTAAAGATCTGATTGCAAACCAAACCTACTGCACCTCATTACTTGAGCTAAAAAGCTGTTCTATTTATTTATTTTTATACTCAACTCATTCTGGTGATTTTTCCTTCATGTCCACTGAAAAATGAGGCGTATTTAGCATCAGCACTGCTCTTCTTCACAATCTTCATACCGCTATGCCACCATCATCCTCTGTAACCCTCAAGGTTTAATGTTAAAGGAAGGTGAATCTTGAGTATTGTTGGCTTGGAATGTACAGTACTGTTGAAGAGGAATTGTCTTTTGAGGCAGAACCTAACAATCATATAGCATATAGCTTAACGAGATTACTCGCAAACAGGGCCTTAATGAGATTGCTCACAAGCAGTCAAAATATTTAGTGCAGAAAATTGATCGTTGTCCCCAAGGCATGCTCTTTTTTGTTTTGTTTTCAGCTGCCTTTAAAATGAATTGTGTTAAGCTATAGCTGTGGGGCATTAAGCTAATTCCTATTGGCTGCCTTTCCTAAGATTTCCTACAAGCAGAAGGTTTTCAATTAGGCTAAGCAGGTTACTCGCAAGTTATTTCGGAGATCCATAAATACACCGAACCACAGTCAGAGGAGAACAAGCCAAGCATGTCTGACGTCAATCTGTCACTATGCTTACCAATTAATAAGCTAATAATGCAGGAAGAAGTACAGGCATATCTGCAGTTATAATGCCTCTGGTATATAAAATGTGCCTGCTTGTTGTTTTTTTATGTTCAGGTTATTATTATCGTGTCAAAAAATGTGGTTGAGGAACATGTACAAGTAGCCCTGAACAGGAGGTTAGTTTCTCACAGTTCCTGCTTTGCTATGGATTTTCGCAAAGACAGATTTTATTAAACTAAAAAAAAAAATTTAAAATGTTTCCTAACAATATGTTTACATCCCAGCTCAGAACATATGTATAGTTCCATGAAAATACAAGGGTTAATGTCTGGCTTGTTTTTCAGTTTTCCATGTAAACAGTTTTTTGGCAAAGGACACCACATCTGGATAAGTGTTGTCAACTTGCTCAAGATAAAGCTCAACCCTTGAACAGCTTGGGAAGAAGAGAGTGGCAGCAAAAAAAGACACGTATAAAGACAATTGCTTGTCTCTGTGTGTGTGTGTGTGTGTGTGTGTGTATGTGTGTGAATGTCTTTTTACAACAGTGACTAATTACATATGCCCAGCTCCACCAGGGAAATTAAAAAGTTAATTTGGCACCAAATTGCGATGCTGCACAGAAATGACTTAAGTGTGTTTTGACTGCATTTAAATTATTTGCTCGTACTATTTAAAGTACAAATCTATGTGAATTGTAGAACTCCTATTGGGCACTGCATTTATTTATTTTCTACACTGGGATGGGTGGCACAATGGCACAGTGGATAGTGCAGCCCCTTCACAGCTCCAACAACCTGGCCTGGTCACTGTCTGCATAAGGGATGCTCAGTCTTATTCTGTTTATGTGGATTTTTTTCTGGATTAATTGGCAACTCTAAATTTACTAAGTGGATGTTTCGTGTCTGCAAGACTGTGCCCTGTATCCAGGGTTTGCTCCAGTCTTACACCCAATAATCCCATCCTAGGCTCTGGAACCCTGTGGTCCTATAACAGAAGAAGTAAGCAAGGCAAAATGAATGAGAATGCAAAGCAAACACAACATTAAGTAACAAAATACTGGAGTATATAAATTACAGTTTACAGCAATTCTTACAGTGTATGCATTCTTCTAAGACAGTAAGTAGACAAACAGAGAATCATACTTGTATTAAGACTAGTAGCTATCTTAATCTATGCTTATTGCAGTGGCGGACCGTGCATTTCACACCTAGGCCTTCAGTAGTGCTCCGTCTGAATCAACCCACCCCTCAAAAACTAATTTATGGTTATAAAAACCATCTTAATATGCCGAAATACAGTATAAAGAGCCGTTGCATAGCAGATAGATAACTCCCGTAGCCACAATAAATGCCTTTATTGAATAGACAAACCAGGGGTGAGCAAGTTCTTTTCTACTGCAGCTACAGCCACGACACACATAAAAAACATCAATAATAACTCATAAACTTGCAATATTATTTAGGAAAATCGCAACATTTTACTCACCAAAAATTCGAATTATTTGTAAACAAAATCCATCCTCCTCTTTCCTCAAAAACAGCTCAATTACTCTGTCGTACAGATTATCCGTGCACTTCAGTTCCATCACGAAGTCCCTTTCTATCACCATCGAAGCTAATGCTGAAAGTCGAACCTGCTCTGTTGTATTTCTGGCATAAGTTTTAATTCGCTTTAGGGCTGAAAATGTCCACTCGACAGAAGCAGTGGACACGGGAATGGTCACCTCCAAACATACCAATGTGTACAGCTGCCCCATGATGCTCTCATTCAGATTTTTCAATTACACCATCCTATCCAATCAACGGGTCTGAATACGGTGACGTTGCCGTACGCCTGCTAGAGGGCCCTAGTGACACCAACTCAAAATCTGATTGGTTGAAGCAACAGTTTAATCGACATTTATTTTGTGTTAGAGGGCCTGCAGAACGGATTGTGAAGGCCTCCGGGCAGACTTCTTTGACTTTGACCCTGCCTGGCAGCAAATGATGGCTGAAATGTGATTGGTTAAATGCTTTAATACGAAAATACATGTCTGGAAGCAGCACAACCATCGGAAAAGCTATGAAAGGAAGCGGACAGACTATTTGGAATTATTTAATAAGTATTCATGGACAAAATATAATAACATCAGTTTGTGATTCAGATATTTTTTTAGGCCAGCAGAGAAGGCCTTGCCGGCCCCGACGGCCCACCACTGGCTTATTGGAATGGTAAGGTGGCACACACACTTTTATCTGTTAATTATTCTAGCATTACTTTATTTTTCCTGTTGAAAACCTGTAGAATACCATACACGTGCAAAGCAAAAGAGTAAAAGGATCTAAATATGGGTCAGCAAAATTTGCTTCACAGGCACGTGCAGTTTTTGCCTACCTAACTTACTGAAGGACATGATAACAATGGGCTTTCCGAAAGATCCTATGATTTGGACACAGTGGCCCTACAGAAATTCATCCTCAAATCATTTCTATACAACAAGCAAAACCTGTATAAACAGCAACAACCAACAAGATAAAATGTGGGACTCTCTGGTGGACTGTTAATGATCACTTGTTTAGGGTTAATACAGTATATGTGCATATAGCCCAGATACAAATCTAGTGACCTTAAAGGCAAAGGGTTAAATACTGAGGTGGTATGGATGAAAACTGAGGGATCTAAACAAGCTGGCTTTTATGCATGTGTGTGTGGGTGGATGTGTGCGTTTAACAGTAATCAAACAGGATGTATATTGGTTATATCTTACCTCATTTTTTCTCTAATTAGTGCATTGGGGGCATTTCCGTTCTTAATTATAAAATAACCATAGAAAATCAATTGTATTTTTCTTTTACTTTCTGCAGTCTTTACAAACGCAAAACAAGCCTTGTGTTATTGTGTGTGGCAGCCACGTCAATCCAGTAGAAATACATTTCTTTACATTGATAATGTATGCAAGCCAAGGCTTTGTCACTTGCTTCTCACTAGAACCTTTTGACAGAGCTACAGGCACATTAGGCACAGTTGGTTGCACATTATACCTCTTATAGTGATTCATTAAATTAATTAAAGGTGCATGGCAGCAGAGTATTTTCCTCCAGCAAAGAGACATGAAGTTGTGCTGAACGGATGCTGCTCCCACCACACCTTAGCACTGTTTATCTCTTTATTTATAGGCAGCACAATAGACAGACAGACAGACAGACAGACAGATACTGTATTAATCCCAAGGGGAAATTCACATACTCCAGCAGCAGCATACTGATAAAGAACAATATTAAATTAAAGAGTGATAACAATGCCGATAACAATGTAGGTATACAGACAGACAATAACTTTGTATAATGTTAACGATTACCCCCCCGGGTGGTATTGAAGAGTCGCATAGTGTGGGGGAGGAATGATCTCCTCAGTCTGTCAGTGGAGCAGGACATTGACAGCAGTCTGTCGCTGAAGCTGTTCCTCTGTCTGGAGATGATACTGTTTAGTGGATGCAGTGGATTATTGATAGGAGTCTGCTCAGCGCCCGTCGCTCTGCCACAGATGTCAAACTGTCCAGCTCCGTGCCTACAATAGAGCCTGACTTCCTCAACAGTTTGTCCAGGCGTGAGGCGTCCCTCTTCTTTATGCTGCTTCCCCAGCACACCACTGCGTAGAAGAGGGCGCTCGCCACAACCGCCTGATAGAACATCTGCAGCATCTTATTGCAGATGTTGAAGGACGCCAGCCTTCTAAGGAAGTATAGTCAGCTCTGTCCTTTCTTACTCAGTATGGCACAGTGGTTAGCATTGCTGTCTGATGGTTCCAGTTCCCATGATTCAAATTCCCTGCCCAGTTGCTGTCTATGTGTAATTTAAATATGCCCCCGGTGTCTGCATGGTTTTTCCCTCTCACAGTACCAAAGAGGTTATTTTAAACGAAAATTAGTTCAGTAAGAGTTTTACAAATAAGTTTGTGTGGGAGATATGATGGGCTACCACCCTGTCGTGACCTGATTTGATCCTTGCACACAACGCAGCCACCATAGGCTGTGGCCCTCCCAATGAACCTCAACCAGCAGGTTCAGAATGATATGTTAATTATTTATTTATAATTTAAAGGCAGAAAAGAGGAAATAACTAAACAATACATTCAGTAGATAAAACAAAATTCTAATACTAGAGTCATTGTGTATTGAATCATAAACTATCAAAGCAATATAACTTGCAAGAGGTAGCATGATCTACTAATAAAAGACCTGGATGAAAATCTACAAATTGGAAGGTTCATTCCACCTTTTGCCATCTGTTTCCAAAATAGATAACTACAACTGCTCATTGCCACTGTGTTGCTAATAATAAGCCAAAAATGGCAATTTATAGTGAAATAACATTTATCATGTTCTTCCCCACATGAAATGTTGTTAAGATGCAACAAACACAGGTAGATCTAAAACTATTGGGTAACTGGGGTACTGTTGGGGCACTTTTTCTGTACCGAACATGCAAAGCATTATTTGATGGTGTGATAGATGGTCAGGAACCCTGCCCCGCCGGGATGCCTGGAGGAAGGAGGAACCGGGAAAGCGGCACTTCTTTTCCATGGGCACTTGGACGGTCCTTGCTCCCTGGGTGACAGCACTTCCGGGACACCAGGAAGTGCGGACAGACCAGGGATGGTGTATGCCCGGAGTGCTTCCGGGTGCAAGGGCAGCACTTCTGCCACACTGGGGAGTACTGCTGGAAGTACATTGTCAGGCACCTGGAGCACATCCGGGACAAGATAAAAGGGGCCGCCTCACTCCAATCAGAAAGCCGGAGTCGGGTGGAAGAAGGACGGAGCTTGCGTGGCAGGAGTGGAGGCGGCCGAGAGAACCAAGGACTGTGACCTGTAAATAATTGTAAATATAATAGTGGTTGCAGAATAAACGTGTGTGTGGTGGACACTGCATTGTCGTGTTTGTCTGTGGCCAGGCTATCCTTTACAATGGGTTTAAAAAATGTGTACCTCCCATCTTTTCATAAAATAGGAAAAAGGAAAAATTAGGACTGAAGTGTAAAAAGGAAATGGAAGACACAGCAGAGGTGAAAAGAAGGACAGAAGAAGTGTCAAATAAACAGTAAAACTAAGAGAACTGATCAGAGATTAGAATATAAAGCGGAATACCAAAGATTCATAAAAATCAGCTAGATCATGCTAAGATATGACTAAGATGAAAAAGGATGACTTGGTCTTAAATGACGTAAACCAGAATGCAGAAGCAATCCTCTTTAAAATCGCTGATATTGTTCTTTACAAATAGTCAAACTTAAAATATGACCAGATCCTTGTGGTTAGGTGGCCAGCGCATTTCCTCTGAAAACATTCTAAGCTGATGATTAGGAAAGATGGTCATAAATATTTAATTAAAAGATTGGTTAAGACTGACTCTCAAGCAGTACTTAAAGTTTTAGCATACGAGCCAAAAAAAAAAAGTGATCCTCTTTTTCAAGACAAATCAGAATCAGCTTAAGGAACCTTGTACCAAGATCAGTGAGCTGTCACTCTGAAAAGATCATCTTCCAACAAGTCAATGTGCTAAAATAAAAAAAAAAACAAAAACAAAACAGACATCACTTCTTCTATAAAATGAGTCTAACGCCAGTCCTTCATACCTTACATTAGGGGGTACAATTTCTGAAGATGAGGGTGTGGAGGCCCAGTGCAATTTCTAGTCTAGATTTAATTTTAAGAATAGACAGTTTATATGCTGTAGTCAAAAATGGAATGGTGATTGTCATGTCCGGTTTGGAGAAAATTTACAAGGCAAGTGATGAAGTTGCACTCTCCTCATTATCTTAAATAAAACTTGTTTTGCTTCTTTACTTTTGAGTTAATGAGAGTAAACTACATTGTATTTATATCCACAAATGTCTAACTGTCTTGACTCCCAAGTTTAGTCTCAGGGTTTGCCTTAATCTGAAAATCCTGAAAACACATCCACTTAGTATGTGTATTTTACATGAGATGGAGAATTTCATATGAGGAAGGACATTAGTGCCTTGCATAGCTCACTCATGCACATGTCGTCAAACAGAGAAGGCTTAGTTAACCTAACAAACATACAGGAGGAAATCCACACAGACTTGAACTAAATGGGGATGCTGTACACAAGAAGAAAAGTAAATGATGAAATATTAATAATAAAGGGCGGAATGGTGGCGCAGTGGTAGCGCTGCTGCCTCACAGTTAGGAGACCCGGGTTTGCTTCCTGGGTCCTCCCTGCGTGGAGTTTCCATGTTCTCCCTGTGTCTGCATGGGTTTTCTCTGGGCGCTCCAGTTTCCTCCCAAAGTCCAAAGACATGCAGGTTAGGTGGAATTGCGATTCTAAATTGGCCCTAGTGTGTGCTTGGTATGTGGGTGTCCTGCCGTGGGTTGGCACCCTGCCCGGGATTGGTTCCTGCCTTGTGCCCTGTGTTGGCTAGGATTGGCTCCAGCAGACCCCCGTGACCCTGTGTTCGGATTCAGCAGGTTGGAAAATGGATGGATGGATGGATTAATAATAAATGACATAAAATAAGAAAATAAAACCTTATTACAAGATTAAGTAAAGCGTAGATGGTATATACATCTATCAAAACAAATGCATGCTTTTAGAGTGATATATGGAATGTTTTTATAAAAAAAAAGAAGTTTTTGTTATTTCATAGGTAGGTAATTATAATAAAAATGTGCTCTAAATGACGTGTGCACTAAAACAGATTAACACTCATTCCTGCTAAAAAATCTGAACAAACAAACACTGGTTTCAAAAAGGGCAGCATGGTGGCACAGTGGGTAGCGCTGCTGCCTCGCAGTTAGGAGACCCGGGTTTGCTTCCCGGGTCCTCCCTGCATGGAGTTTGCATGTTCTCCCCGTGCCTGTGTGGGCTTCCTCCAGGTGCTCCGGTTTCCTCCCACAGTCCAAAGACATGCAGGTTAGGTGGATTGGCGATTCGAAATTGTCCCTAGTGTGTGCTGGGTGTGTTTGTGTGTGTCCTGCGGTGGGTTGGAACCCTGCCCGGGATTGGTTCCTGCCTTGTGCCCTGTGTTGGCTGGGATTGGCTCCAGCAGACTCCCGTGACCCTGTGTTCAGATTCAGCGGGTTGGAAAATGGATGGATGGATGGTTTCAAAAATGAATATTGAAAGGAAGTAATAAAATAAATGCACTAACTGAGAAACTATTATGATAAGCACTGTTCTATTAAATATATTTAAATTTTGATAATTATTTTGTAAAGAGCATTGTGATGGTGCTCAACGGATAACAAACAGCCTCATTTGTAGATTTATTTATTAACCAACATTGCACATTCAATTCAGTAGCTATTTGTCAGCTGGCAGACTCAGTATTTCATTTCATAAAGCTCTAAATACATGTCACTAATTGTTGCTATACAAAATATAAAGTGATTGATTAATTTATTGACCACTATGACAACATGCTGAACTGAATACTGCAGACTGTCCATTGCCAGCTTCTCAGATATGCTCTTGTAATAGCAAAGCTGCATTTCTCTCTTTCTGTAACAAAGGATTTATTTATCTGGGCCAGAGCCTGATTTTGCTTCACATATAACACCCTTTCTTTCCAGCGGCAAAACGTTCAATTTGTTGTTTTTTTTTCCAGCAGAAAATCTGCCATTGAAGATTAGTATGCATGCACTCCGTGGTAACACTTTAGGGCGCTTAATCAACACTCTCTAGGAGAAGCTGTCTATTGAGCAGGTGACATCACTTCCCGCAACACCTGGGAATCTGCCAACTGCACAGGAGCTCTTCGATGTTTTTAAGCAGCTGATCAGAAGCACTTATCTCTGTTAGCCGTAAATCACAGTTTTCGGTGCTGCTGTGTTTTTGACTCTGTTTTATGATGTTTGAAGCATATAATGGGTGCCCAGTGAGTATGCAGTAGTCAGGACTAGGAGGAAAGTCAGTGATAAAGGGATATTCGTTGTTTATTTTTAAAAGCCTACCAAAAAAAAAAAAAAAGTCAACACAGTGTGCCTGCCCACCTCTTCTGACACTCAAACTGCCTCCAGAAATACGTTAATAGAGCAGCAAGGGGTTGGAAGTTAATACATGAGAAATGGGTCAGGGTTGCCTTTCATTTGCAAACCTTATTAACAAGTCGCTCCCTTTCTCTCCCTTAAAGCCTATTAAACACTGCACCCTACATGGCAACTTTAGAAGCCAGCAATCAATAACAAGGCTGCAAATTTTAATTGCAGGGTTCTCCTGTCGCACTCTTCTCCACAGCCCTGGTCTTGATTTCAGAAGACAGAAAAGCAATTACTCTGAAATCTACCCACCTGTCCCTCAAATCACAGGTAACAAACAGCCTCATTTGTAGATTTATTTATTTACTAACAGTGCACATTACCTTCAGAAGCCATCTGCAAGCCTGTAGAGGTCTCTGTATTTCATTTTGCAAAGCCTGTAAATAAATGTCGCTTGCTGTTAACTCTTAAGGCTTGTATCTAACATGCAGGGGCAACACAGAAGCTGGGTAATTAGCCAGTTATAATTAAAAGCAGTTCATGTAAAAATAAATAAATACATAGAACACTACTACTAAGGAAGATGATTACAATTTTAATACTGTAAAAATGATGTTAACTTGCTTTATTCATTTTTGCTTTATTTTAACTGACTGCCTTGGTTACTGTCCAGATTTTTACCAGTGTTTAAGATGCGCAATCTTCTGTGGTATGTGGGAGTCATACTAGAGTATCCACAAAAAACGCCCATGCAGACAGGAGGAGAACATTATAGTAGTCAGAGATAAAATTCTCACAGAACACTGAATCCCTGAGTCAGCAGTACTAACCACTGTGCAACTGTGCCACTGTCTGTTAAACACTTGGAATCTAATTGTAGTATGGTGATATCAGTGCCAGTTAGAGGTTTGTTTTTTACATTCCAGTCTGGTGGATGACCTAATCTGCGATGTGTACCTGTGTTAACCTAAGTGCCCATTTATCCATCCAGGATCATCCATTAAAGCATTGAACATAGCAGAAGGAACTCATCCTGAAAAGGATAGTCACACACACATCCACACTCATTTACGTAGTATCACTGGAGAAGAATTGTTTAGGGTAACAATCTCAATCTTTTTACCTGAGACAACAGAAGTGAGATGTGAACCCCAGATAATGAAATCGGAGCCATCAATTCTACCGTTAAGCTGAAGACGGTTTCTATCAGCTTATACTGTGGCTTTCCTGCGCAGTGGCTTTTTCACTCAGACTGGCTATGTTTGCTGGCAGTTATATTCGTGTCTACTTTCTCGAAAGGCACCCCCTCATTATAACTGCAGAGGTGAGATGAGAACCCATGTCACTGGAATCACAGTGAGCCAGTGGCAGATTTGGTTACTTAGCTCACTCATCCTGCCTGCATGAATTGCTGGTTACACACACAGAAGGTAATTATCCTAGCCTATACGATTCTGAGATATAGGAGCAAAATGGAAAGATCCATTAAGTCAAGGACAGAGCACATGAACTACACATACAGAGACTGAGCCAGGAATCAAACCCAGATCTCTGACACAGTGGCATTTATTCACTAGACACCATGTCATTATGCTTCGCTTGCCCACCCAAAAAACTCACCCTCACCGCCCGCGCCAGACACTTCGTGTCTCTGCCGCTTGCTGTGTGAAGAGGGGGGCTGAACACACCTGCAGGAGATGTGACCGCTCCTCCGACACCCCCTCTTAAACATTGATACAACATAGTTTTTTGTGTTTACCTCCTCTTTGCTCGATCAGCTGCTGGATTGCTTCGGCTGCAGTACCACGTGATCTGCTTCTCACGCACTTCTGTCATAGCACCTATGTCCATATATTCGTTCTATTTTCGCTTTTACCTTTTCATCCATATTGCATTGAATTTTGATTCCATGTTTGGAATTACATTGTGACAACACAAAGTATAACTGCTTGTGAGTGAATATCGTTTCTTTCTCTCTGCAAGAAATGTGCCTGACATAACCATGCAGGACTTTTCCAGATCTCTTTGCATAAACTCTTGTCTCGCGGGGCTTCAGGCCCCAGGCGTGGTTACATCTCTTGGCGCAAAGACTCGTCTCGCGGGACATGAAAGTGTCTCTCTGAGACAATCACGTCTCGTCTCCTTCCAAGATTTTTTTTTATAATAGATATTTTTTAAAAAGTAAAACGTAAACATTTTGGAAAAGGACATTTCTTTACTGTTAACTGTGTTTCTGAAAGTTGCATTGTGTGTGAGGCCAGCCAACTAAGAACTGACTGAATGGTGCTGGGCCAGAATGCATCATTGCACTTTTATCTCATTTGTTTCTAAGTCTTAACGTAGCTTCTTTTTCATTTCCTAGAACTCTTAAAATAAAAATTGGAAGTGGTCTCCCCTAGACTTTCTCGCATGGTCAGAAATGGCGATGGATATATGAGGAGTAAACCATAAGACAACGATTATATTTTTATATTATGTACATTGAAGAACCATCAACAGCAAATCAAATCAAATTAATAATATATTGAACAATTATTATAAAAGTAAAGTTGAATAAATTCCAGCTGCATGATTAAAAGTTAAAGTACCACTTCCGGTTAATGGAAATACCCCAAAAGTTGATAGAAATCTACGTTTTGTACCTAATACCTGAATGCAGAATTTGGTTGACCTAAGTGAAAGCGTACTAAAGTTATCGTGTTTACATACACACACACCGAGAGACACACAGACATAATTCCAAAAATTGTATTTTCAGAGTCAAGGAGGTCTAAAACATCGAGATTCATCAAAATCTCAAAATGGAATGTTTGGAGGATTCCAATACTTTCCTTATACTTCATATATGAGAAAGACAGGGAGGTCTAAAACATCAAGATTCGTCAAAATCTCGACATCGAATCTTTGGATGATTATAATACTTTCCCTATACTTCGTATATGAGAAAGTAAAAAGAGGGGAACTAAAGCTGGTTTGTCCCAAAGCAAATTAAGTCAGCTTTCCTAATGTACAATCATTCTAAGGATTCCTCAGTGAGTATATTTTTAATTCTACAGAAAGCAAGTAAAACACTGCATGAGATTAAATGCCGAGGGTCAAACAAGTTTACATTAAGAGACTGAGAAAAATTGGCAAACATTTGTGAAACATTTTAAACAAATTATCTGCTGGTGAACAAATCAGAAAGAAGTCAGTTTTACCAAATGGGATCTAATATAACAGAATCCACCTGTGAAGATGAGGGAAAATGGCAATCATCCTGAATGCGGGCAGTAAAAAATAAAAACACTGATCACTGCTGTGTGCAGTTATTATTCCTCCTTTGTGTGAACGGCTACCTGAATAAATGGCTTTTGATAACAGCAGGATAATGCTGTGCAAAATGGTTTATCTGTTACTAACAGAAATGATGCTCTTCTGTGTTACACACATTATAATATAATGCCCAGTAATTGGAAGATAACTATTTAATAACTGCACATCACTCATGTTTGGTACATAAAACTAGCAAAGGCCTAGCAATGGGTAGAAGCCACACATTGTATTTATGCAGCCGCAGTTTGCATCACACAGCTAAAGCCCTACAGAACAGCTTATGAGATATTTTTCAGTTGTCCTCGACTCTCAGAGTTATTGTTTGCCTTCAGGATGAAAACCACAGAAAATCATATCAACAAATACACTTATTATTATTCACAATACCAGCTACTTGAAGCCAGTTAAAATCTGTTGGCAGAAAATGGAGAGTCAAGACAAACGTTCCAAAGCTGTGCACAGACCAATTTATCAGTGGTCGGATTGGCCAATCAAAGTGGCGGGTTAAAATTGAAGCGAGGCTTGGCTTTACATTTCACTTTCCTGTAAATTCATTTCCTTACAGAGCATTGGGAAGTAGGGATGATGAAGCAAGTCTGCAGCATTATGTTTATGTATATGAATGTTGCTTTTCAATTTTAGTTCTATGAAGCTTTCATTTAATCATAACACGTGTCCAGAAAGTGCAAGAAAAGGGACTGTCACCAGAGTATTTCATGTGAGCAGCTGCCATTTTCATAAGCCTTAGATACAAAAAATAAAATGAGGAGTGATGTTATTTTCTGCTTCTTTAACTGAAATTTTATAAAGAAGCTGAATGTGAGACTGGGATGGAAAGGCATGGTTTTCTGTTCTTATTTAACAGACTGTACCATTGACTCTACTGACCATTTCTACTGATATGTGACTTCTCCGTATTGCTTTATGAGATACTGTAATGTGACTTGCCTCCAACAGGAGCTATACAGACTCATTGGTTTAGTAGCACCTTCTGAGATGCATCACATGACCTGGTCTCTGCTTGTTGATCACAGCTGAGGAAGAGGTGGCTACTGAAGTGGTGGCATAGCCTTGTGGGCGAGACTCTCTTTAAAAGAATTTTACAGCATGATTGCTGGGGACTTGATCTGAAAGAATACATTTGAGATATGAACAACTGTGAAACTCTACAATATCTACTATACACATTTAATTGTGGAATTGCACATAAAGGAGATCTAAGCAAATATCCCATGATTCTGCAACTCTTGAGTAATATTTTCTAATTCTGAGCATCTTCATGTTAACTGTTATAAGAAAATGTGGTAGATTGGTATTCTTTTAAAAGCTAGTGGATTAGCTAAAGCTCAGGTTAATTTACATATGCCTTTTTTAGAAAATATGATCACGAACAGTAGTGTAAACACTTATTGTGATCATCTTTAATCACCAGAACCTTTTACATTTTCCAGTATTTTTTCTCTCTGCACTACTTAAATGTATCACACTGTTGATAATTTTCTTGTCACAAGAAAACTGCAGAAGAAAAATAAAAGATTAACATATCATCCATTTAGTCCACCACCACGTATTAGCTTCTTGATCAACAGAAGTGAAGTATATTTTTCTGAACTATAATTTATAAAATAGTTTATTTTCAGTTTGTCTTCTGAAGAATATGTGTACATATTTACAGACTTATTCAAAAAACATTTAAAATGTCATCTACAACATAGAATAGGAAAGTCTATTATGGGACTTCCCACTCTGAAATTAAAAAAATCAAAATATCTCAAAATATGAAAAAATAATGCCCAGATAATATCAAAGCAAATGATGGGTTGAACAAATCTAGTAACTAGAAGTTATCAAATAAATAGAAGTAAAATTCTGTTGCCTCACTGTACCAAAGCATGTCTCATTGCATAGTTCTGCTGTTTCATGGCTCCGCTGTTCTACCTTCAAATTCTGTAATTAGTCATTGTCTGTGGGAATCCAAACCTCTACTTGTGCCTGGAGGAATTTTTCCTCAGATACTCTGTTCTCTTCCCACATTTTTAAGAATGTGTAGGTCAGATTGAATGGCAATTTTAAATTAGTCCAGCGCAAATGATAGGGTATGACTGAGAGGACTCTGAAATCCAGGAATCAAGGGCTCTTTTCCTACCTTATGACCAATGATGCCAAATAAACTCCAATCTCCTGACTGCAAATAGAAATGAGTAGAATGGAGAATGTTATTAGGTGATTCAGCAATATACCTAAAGCCGCTCAGTAATGGGGACACATTAGCTTCCAAAACAAAACATGTTAGGAATAAACTATGAAACTCCAGGGCTTTTACTCCACAATGGCTTCTATCAGTCTCTGAAGGAATTATATCCTTGACCCCACTTTTACTTTGGGAAGCTGGTGTCTTGAAGCTTTCAGCTGCACACCAGTGTCAGAATGAAAGCACCCGTCCCTTGCAATCTGCCATGCTAGGAGAAACTTGCCAGTTATCTTTCAGTCCACCAGGACCACGCATCCTCAAACACACATCCCGTAGAAAATCCGCATTACGTGTATAAATAGGGCTTCATTATATAAATTATCGGTAACAGGCTTTATCACTTTTTCATTCATTGCAATATTCCTGTCAACCAACACAAAGCTGTGCAAGTAACACAAACAATATTTTAATATCTTCAGTTTAACATAGCACCTTCATTTTTACAAAACACTCCCGTGGAAATGATATCTCTGTCAGAGGAAATAAAATCTTGACCTTAATGAATGTAAACTGTTGCAGGGCACACACTTGAATGAAGTGTTGCCACCTATAGTAACCATATTTAATATAAACACTGAAAGGAGTATTCTGGGGATACCCCTAATTCAAACTGTGGTTATTAATCGATGCAAACCATCCATCCATCCAACCCGGTATATCCCAAATCTATCTATCTATCTATCTATCTATCTATCTATCTATCTATCTATCTATCTATCTATCTATCTATCTATCTATCTATCTATCTATCTATCTATCTATCTATCTATCTATCTATCTATCTATCTATCTATCTATCTATCTATCTATGGTTTGTCTGTCTGTCTGTCTGTCTGTCTATCTATGTCTAATCATGAGTATCTGTAATAAATATGAGGCAAGTGCATTTTACTGTGCAATATGGGAAGCTATAAAAATCACAGGAGGCAGCAGAGGAAACTTTATATGATAACAGAGAAAAGGAAGAAGAGGAGGAGGTGGTGGAGGAGGAGGAGGAGGAGGAGGAAAGCATCTTAAGCAAGTGTTGTGCAGAATCAGCACCTACTCATTGTGGAGTGGAAATACTACGCAGATGACAAATACAACCGTACAATGCCAACTGGAATAAGTCACCATTTTTTTTCTAAAGTTTTATTGAAATACAAAGCAAACACATTAAAGGAGAACAGAAGCCATTCTGACAGGTATTAGAATAAGGTAAAATCCCATGTTTGATGACTGCTCCCCCAATTACCACCCCATAGCACAACCAAATCTAACCCTTCTACATTAAAACTGATAGCAACAACAAAACAATAAAGGAGCACATGATGGCTGGTAAATGAGGGAACAGCACAGCACTGACCACATTAAGAAGAAGAGCTAAGGATTAGGGTTGATGTCAGAACCTGGGTGCATCTGTGCTTGGGTCAGCTGAACCCTATCCATCCATTTATCAATATAACAGCCAGATGCCCCCATTAATCCTTGCCACTGACAATTCAAAAGCTCAGATTAAAAAGGGAAGACTTCCAGACAGAAAAAGAAAAAGAATCAGGGGATTCCCAGTGAGAGACAAGGACAATTTTACTAGCAATTGTCCCTAAAGGTTATGTCACATTAGATGACCATCCATCCATCAATATCCTAACTACAGGGTCACAGGGGTTGCTGGAGCCAATCTGCAGGGCACACACACACACACACACACACAACGGACAATTTAGGATCGTGAATGCACCTAACCTGCATGTCTTTGGACTGTGGGAGGAAACCCATGCAGACACGGGGAGAACATGCAAACTCCACGCAGGGAGGATCCGGGAAGCGAACCCAGGCCTCCTAACTGCAAGGCAGCAGCGCTACCACTGCGCCACCCACATTAGATGACCTTTCCTGAAATTTTCTGTAGTAGCTCTTATTTACATAATCTTAGCCAGTCAGAGGCAGTTGGTGGTACGCGCTTGTGATGTTAATCGTCTAAAGTGACATACCCAACACCTGAGACCACCTGGTCTGTGACTGGCTATGATAAAATCAAACAGGTTTGATTTCCTCTTTGGATGGAGTGGCAGGCTTTTTTCATGCACGAGTTGAGAACCAATGAGCATTCAGGCAGAAGTACAATGCATAGAATGTAATGACAATGAAAAAGTAACGTGAATGTTGTCAATCTCACAAACAGAAGAGAAGGTCATCTGTCTGGTATTTTACAAACCATAAAAGAACAGAAAGACATAAAGGGAAGAGATTACTCCTGAACTCACTGTACAGTGATCCCTCCTCGATCGCGGGGGCTGCGTTCCAGGACCCCCCACGAAAGGTGAAAATCCGCGAAGTAGAAACCATATGTTTATATGGTTATTTTTATATTGTCATGCTTGGGTCACAGATTTGCACAGAAACACAGGAGGTTGTAGAGAGACAGGAACGTTATTCAAACACTGTAAACAAACAATTTTCTCTTTTTCAAAAGTTTAAACGTGCTCCATGACAAGACAGAGATGACAGTTCCATGTCATAATTAAAAGAATGCAAACATATCTTCCTCTTCAAAGGAGTGCGTGTCAGGAACAGAGAATGTGAGAGAGAGAGAGAGAAAAGCAAACAATCAAAAATCAATAGGTGCTGTTTGTGCTTTTAAGTATGTGAAGCACCGTGCAGGAAGCATATCGCGCAACAAAGCAACCACAAGTAAGCCCAGCAAGGAAGGGAGCAATGTGAAGGTAGTCTTTCAGCATTTTTTGAGGAGCGGCCGTATCCTCTATGGGTGCGAACAGCCCCCCTGCTCACAATATATTTGAGGAGTTTTATTTAATACGTAATACGTGCTCTGATTGGGTAGCTTCTCAGCCATCTGCCAATAGCGTCCCTTGTATGAAATCAACTGGGCAAACCAACTGAGGAAGCATGCACCAGAAATTAAAAGACCCATTGTCCACTGAAACCCACGAACCAGCGAAAAATCCGCGATATATATTTAAATATGCTTACATATAAAATCCGCGATAGAGTGAAGCCACGAAAGTCGCAGTGCAATATAGCGAGGGATTACTGTAGCTTTAAACCCTTCCATCAGGTATGCTGCCATTGGCTGTCAGAAAATGGGGTGATTACAAATGTGCTGGAAGATCGGCGCTCAGTCAACAAATGTGACATGGGCTGCATTTTCAGCCATGTAATTTGACATGGTGTAGTGATGAGGTGAGCAAATGTGATGGGCAAATCGGACATACCTCACAATAAAAAGTTGTATAATATGATATCCGCTAATAGCAAATAGTCTCTGCTGGATAACAGATAAATGAAGTTAGGAAAAGTCTAGAAGTAGGAAAATGTGCAGAAGCAAGGATATGCTAATGAAGAGTATGTAAGTAAAATCAGACACCTCCAACCCAAAACTAAACATAGAAGTGCAGTCCCAAAACATATGCATAAATGTACCTGGGTTGTAAAGGGAATAAAAGTGACAATTTGGGTCAATTGATAATCCCACACATATCGTTTTTGCAGGACAACTTAAAATTTATTCAGTTGATAATCAGGATTCCTTGATACCAATGATACATTTTAAGAACAAAATTCCTTTCAAGGAGTGGGAGATAAATCTGAGCCACAGTGACTTATTTGACACTATAGTGGGCAATATAGGGTCATACAAAGCAGTACCTATAATGTAGACACTGGTTTGTGACAAGGGAACAGAATAAGTGAAAAATTATACAAAAGATGGGAAGCAAGAGCAGAAGAGATTGGATCTCCACAACAGATCTAAGTTGTTAGTAAAAGAAAAAGGAAGATGAAGGCATAGAAAAGAAAGATTTTAGAAATTGGATTGTCTGAATGCCGGACTCATCAAATATATGTGTGAATTTCTTTACTAAACCAGGGCTGGGACGTAATGGGATCACTTCCAATGCAAAGGGCCAGGTTGTGAAAAATAGGGGAGTATGTGTGTGTGTCAGGCTAGACAAAGGCCAAGATGTCCTTCCACCTTACATCATATTTGTAAATGGTAGGTGATTAGAGGACCCATCTTGGAAGCCTTAAGCTTAATATTGGAGAAAGAGATGGTGGGGATTGAACCTGGGGATATCCTATTAGATTCCAGTAGTAACCATGAGAAAAGGTCAGTGGCATCCACTGCCATACTGCATGCAAGTCAAGAGCCTAATAGTATAACTCAAGATCCAGCAGTGAAACACCACCCCCACCTTTATCGCAATTCAGTGTGAAGTGTTTAATGGCAGGTCTTTTTTCGTTCCGCAGAAAGGTAGACAGAAGTGGCATTACTTTGGGAGGATGGTGTTGAAAGCATTGCACTAACAATACTATACTATGCTAACTATATTCATGTTAATAATAGCCAATCTGGACCTGAAAGGTGAGGGCACAGATGACCATGAAGTCAGAGATTCTCTCACCTTATTGAGAGCTTGCCGATAATTGAGAGTAATGGTGTCTTACAGCGAAGGGAAAAATGTCACTGCCTGGGTATTTAATTGGAGTAGCTAAAGGGACATAAGGGGGAAAGCAAATTTTACAAAGCAAATTTAGAAGTAAAAGAGCCAATTTGGACTAGTTTATTTTATAAACTGAAAGGCATTCATAAGAATTATATCATTTTTGAAAATGTGGGAGATCACTAGGGGAATTTCCCAGGAAGAGTAGGAAAACATCTACAATATATAGATTTATATATATATATATTATGTATATCTACGTAATAATTTATGTTGGAAGCCAAACATTGAGATTGAATTAATCAACTGATGAATTCTCAAGGCTACTGATAAAGACTCTTGGGAGAGATTGAAGAGTAAAAGAAATAGAGGGAATTTACCTAGCCTCTTTAAAAATTCAGAAAGGGTGAGAGATATTCGAATTACAAGGAACCACTGCTATAAAAGACAAAATTAAGCTCTTGTCCATTCTGAAAAAAACACTATTCCCTTACAATCTGTCATGCTAGGACGGAGTTCATCCGGTCAAAGGCCTTTTCTGCATTCAGAGCCAAAAGTGTATCCTGATGAAATAGAGATGGGGCAAAGTCTAATACATGTGGAAGGTGTCAGACATTTTCTGCAGCCTTAAGAACTCTAATAAAACTAGTATCTGGATGAAACACCGTGTGAATAACAGATTGTAGTCACCTCGCTAAAATCTTAGCCAAAAATCTGCGTTCAAAGAAATTAGGTAGTAAGTTGTACACTTCTCAGGATCTTTGCCCTTTTTTTAAAAGGAGAGATTAATTAAGACTGAGTTTACTGATGGCTTTAATTTGTTTTATGTAAAGGCAGCATTTAACATCTACAGATATGCTGTTTCAAGGTGGCACCAAAAATCAGGCAACCCATCTGGGCCAGAGCTCTGCCAGCACTCATTGAGTCCAGAACAACTTTCAGCTCTGCCTTCATAATGGGAGCGCCAAGTCCATCAGCCTTCAGCTTGTTTAATCTGAGTAAATTGTTAAAGCAAAATTATATTTCATACTGGTGAGAGAAGATATTTTCTAGGAATAAATTTGAACAAAACTCATAAAGGAATTTAATCATTGGTAATGGGTCACGGGTGGTAGTACCTGAATTATTTTTAATGACAGAGAGGGACGCAGATACCTGGCAACAACAAACTTAAATGTTAGTAATTTGCTTAGCTTGGCACCAATAACATAATATTTGGCATGGGTGCAGTGGTTCTCAAACTCTGCTTTTTGCAGCAGCAGGGAATTTAGTTCAGATCTTGCAGAGGTAATCAATGATTTATGGTCAAAGTAGATAGTTGTGATTCCAGAGATTGAGAATGCACTGATTACAGCACGTTGCAGCACACACCACATGTCGAACCACCCGGATTGAGATCCAAGTGCAGCCGTGTAATGGGTGACACCTCACCACCTCACTGAAGGGTGCCACCAACCCCAAGGTTTTCCTTGCAAGTTGGAGGACCTGCTTGCAGAGCTGGATGTAGATTAGCCCAACGGAGTAGAGTCACTTCTGATGTTTTACGGGATTCCAGCCTTCTGATTGCCATTTCAAATCTCTAGCCTCAGAGCCACCACTCCGCCTGTGTTGTGATTACAAATCATGTACATTTTGGCAAAGTGCCTGTGCTAAGCCAGCAAAGTAACTCATAGTAAAATACCTTACAGCACCTTTAACAGCCAATCAGACATAAATTGAGTCACTGACAGAATTAATGGTTAAGAAACTGTCCAGCTTACAGGGCAGTTTGTTACAAAAATCAGCACTCTTAAGCAGGGACGTATTAAAGTGCCATCTGGCTGCATACTTAGATTACACAAGAAGATGATATCCAGCTCAAATCAGTGATAGCATATTTCAGTGACTGTGAGACAAGAATATAATCCAGCCTAGACTAATTGTGAAAAAGTAGAGAGAAATAAGACAGCACCTTAGCGAAAAGATTAAGCAGGTAAAATGAGTTAGTTAGTCATCTTCAAGACAGAAGCATGTTTGCAAATGGAATGGGTAGAGTAGGGCATACACTGATGAAAAGGAACTGGAGATCTATCAAGAAGGGGATTCTTGCATGCGTTTTGTGTTCATGCCTACAGTAATTTCAAAATCGTGAAACTGTACGATCTGATACAACAACAACAACAATATTTATTTATATAGCACATTTTCATACAAATAATGTAGCTCAAAGTGCTTTACATGATGAAGAAAAATAAAAGACAAAGTAAGAATTAAAATAAGACAACATTAATCAACATTAATTAATTGATTTGTTATATACTGAAAGAAGTTAGACTGATAGGGTGTGTAACCCTGTAGCGACAGAATACAATTTACATCCTCACAAATTCTTTTGGCACATAACAGAATTTACTGAAATCATCTGAACATGAGTCCAAAATTTTAAATCTGTAAATTGCACCTTGCTTCCTGCAGGCAGCAGATGAAGAGGCCACCACCTTGAAGTACCTGTTACATATTCTGGGCACATCACTCCCCAGCAGCTTGTTTTAGCAATATCTGCTATTCCCATTGCTAAAAAATGCAAAATGGCAGCCCTTTTCCCATTTAAACATTGATCCCAAACATTCCAAGAACCAATTGTTAAATAAGCCATGATAGAGGATATATTATAGAAGAAGATTAAATAAAATACACTAAAGAGGAAAAAAAAGATAGTGGGGCAATGTCAAGCAGCCACCCATCAACTCACTGGACACCCAGCGCTCAGACTTAAGAAAAATAGCAGAGTACAAGTCTGTCGTATCCTCTTGAGAAAAAAAAAAGCATAAAGGCAACCCATAAGTATCCTAACAAAATAACCCATGCAGACTTGACACCCTCACACCTCTTTCCACTGCACTGTGTTTGAACCGTGTGTTGAAACAGAAGTTAAAACTTAATGTAAATATATTTAACCAAAGATTTCTTAAAAAACTGAAGGTACAGAAGATAGTCCAAAAAATCTCGTGCAGGAGGGGGAGAAAATCTGCGCTCCACCTGGTGTCTGAAAGCAGACCTACCGCGTAAGAATGAAATGGCTGTACCTCAGAACTACAATGTCCGAAATAGCAAACCCCTGCGGAATGAAACAACACTCACAATTCAATAGAAATGCAAAAATAATAACCAGCAACAAAATATTCTAACAAGATAAAATGTAACAATATTGAGTATGAAATTGGAGTATGCTAAAATGTAAAGTCAGAGAACTATCAGTAAAAACACAACTTACACACGTATTTAGGGACAAATATCCCCACACAATGCAAAGCATCCTGTGATGAAGAAGCCAGAAAGTGCCATTATAATGGGAAGATATCAACTGAGCAGAAATTGTGAACAGCTTCCATAGCCTGCTTTTGGTTGTCGTAGCTCTGTGGTTGAGATTGATATGAGCTGGATACAACAAAACCAGCTTCCTTTGCTTTTTTTCAAGACCAGGGAGATCATCTTCTTTGCTTGTGCAGTCAGACTTTTGAAATCTGGGAAGAGCAGGATACAGTAGCAATTATAGCACAAATTAGGACTTCTTCTGACTAGCTTTAAGTGGTTCACGCTGGCCTGTTTTTCATTCTGGCCTTTAGTTATAGAGAGTTTCCGGCACTCAGAGATTTTCTTTTGCTCATCTTTGAGCATCTCCGTGTTAAAGCCACTAAGTTCTACCGCCTGCACCTTCCTCCATGTGGAGGTATTTCTTCAATGGACTGGAGAGCTGCTCAAGAGTCCTTCTCAACCCAGTTGGCATCATAATGAAGCAAAAGGTAAGAGTCATTATAATATGATATATATTCGTAAGCTTGGAGAGTAAATAATGGGAACAAAAGGTGAAAAAGACAACTGAACCCTTGGAATAAACTCGGTGAGCTGTCACGTGGTCTCTTTTTTGTAGTTTTTATTTAGGATTATAAATTAATCGAATCACTAGATTCTTTCAAGGTGTGGTGATATCATTCTACAATCTAAAAATAAAGATATCCTCAAGTTATGCTTTTGCCTTATCTTTTATTTGTACCTGCACTTTATGCTATTTTAAGGAACTATTTATTTAAGGAGTTCTAGTAAGCCTTGACTACACTATAGGATTTCCTTTAATTCTTAATTAAATATGAAATGTAGGACAAAACTTGGGTCTGATATCTAGAAAGTGTTAAGGTTTGCAGTGTTGGTTGCAGCAATCCTGAATCATTACTGCAGTCAATTAACCCTGTCAACCTCTAACTCATAACCTCATCTTTGAAGCCCCTTGCAAAGAACCCAAGGGCTCTAGAAATCATAGCAAAGACCCTGCTGTACAGTAAATGGGAAAACTTAGCTAAAAAAAGAAATGTGAGTTAGCCTCAATACTCCAAAATTCATGCAGTCTAAGTTTAATAATGTGTCTCATGAAGCATTTTGATCCTTGCTTGTCAGGCAACCGGAAAATAGAATAAAACTAACAAAGCATTTTATTAGCAATGTTTCCTCTTTTGGCAGTTAATTCACAGCACATCTTCCTGCAGTCTGTGGCTGATAAGGATTAAAGGTGTCAGTCGTTTTAAATGACATCTTTCAAAACAGGCAGCTAAATAGCCGCTTTTTCTTTTTTCTCTATCTTTTTCTTCTTTCTGTTTGACTGCCCTTACTTGCATGGTGCACATTCGAGGCCTCAAATAAAGATTTGTCTTCTTACATAAGAGTGAAAAGATGGCATGACAGCTCATCTTCAACACACCCCAGTCCCCATAATCACCTACCAATGAAAGTCACAAACATTAGCAACCAACAGACTGAATAAATTGTCTGTTAGCTGACCAGTGTAAGCTCTTGCTTTTTGTATACTGGAGGGCTGGAGACATGGGATCAAGTTCCACTCAGGGAATTTCAAAAATGTATAAATATTGCATTGAAGTGTGTGTGTGTGGGGTCACAAACCAGAATTTTCTTTTCTTGGGAAGGCTACAAAGAGATCTAGAAGTTGCTAAAATTCTTCTCAATTTGCTAACAAAGTGGGCTAATCTCCCATTTGCTTCTGTGAAGGAGACAGCACCCAGTGAAATTTGACCCCTGGGAATTAAACTCCCAAAACCTTTGCAAAGACGAGGTTTAAAGCACTATAAAAAATAACAAAGCTGGCAATCTCGGAATGCATTTATGTCAGGAAGTTCAACGTGTAGAGACGAGTACAGCGAGTGTGTGCTGCTTTGATTTAATGTGGTAGAAGAGAAAACCTAAATATATCTGCTTAGTCCATCTAGCCACAGACACCTCGCTCCCTAAAATCATTGGCAAGTTGTCTTGAGTAGGTGTTTGGCTGCTGCTTCCAAGGTAACTTTTGAAAATGGTTTTAAATGACAATAAAAAAACAGGCTGCAAGTGAGCTCACAGTAGAGCTTATTAATTATTAACTTAATTATTAAAGTGGGACACAAAGGGTCGGCTCAGCCTGTAGGAGTGCAGAAGCTGAGTGCAAAAGAAAAAGGGGGGAGATGGAAGGGGGGGTCAGGGCTCCAGAGAAAGTGGCAGCAGTTCTAATTACATGCAGCTTTCGCCCTCCACAGCACCATGGGAAATGCTTGATTTACTGCCACACTGAAAGCTACTGCCACTGCACAATGCTGACTATTCAGTGCTTGCTGGTCAGCTTTATACTTGCTACAGTAGATATGCAGTGTTTCATCAGGCCCCAGTTCTCACTGCCACTGAGAACTTTGTAAATAGGCAGTCAACAGAGCTAGAGATGTTTCTGACATCACTAATAACATAATGTGCACATCTGTATGGGAAATTAGAACCAAGCCTTACTGCAAGGCAAAAACTGCAGTGTGCTATAGAACTGTACAGATAAGTTGAATTATGCTAAATGCACAACTATAGACCTATGGCTTCCTCTGACATGATAATTTTCAGTAAGAGCATCACAAAAAAATCAGTCTGACAAGTATATTGACTCTGTCAAACACCTGCTATGAGGCAGCATTTCATCTGGCTTCTTTTGAAAGACAGTCAAACTATGACATTATCTGACTGTCCCAGGATCTGTTCAATCCCTTGGTCTTAATTTACTTTAGAAACAGCAAATCCCCTGTTCCACTTGGAGCCTCGTGCCTCTAAAAACCCTGTTGCCAACTGGTGAAGAAACTGCAACTGTGTACAGAATGGTGTATTTTGAAGACTGCATATTCTCTTTGAAATGGTCTTTCTAACATACTCCAAGCTATCAGACCACGATCACACTCACCAAAACTGTCAGCAAAAGTCAAAACAGTTGAGCATTTAAAAAAAACAGTTTAAACTAGCCAACCCGCGGCGTAGCATACGCCGCATAATTATTTATTGATGGGTGAACACTTCCTGAACGACACAGTTGTCCAAATAGGGTGGGTTTGAGGATACGACTGTGAGTGAATGAAAAGATGGAACTCTGGAGAGAGCAACATACAATCGTCCGTGACCCAGTGAAAACTGGGTTTGGCAGATATAGACATATCGTTTTGAAAGTTTGTCCCTGTGCCTTATTAATTGTCATTGCAAAGGCCAATCTAACAGGAAATTGTCTGCGTGTAAAAGTAAAAGGCAAATTTGAATCTGATGGGGTCAGGGATATCCGGGGAATAAGGACAGTTTGTGAGGTAGGAGCTGCGATAGTTTTACACTCCAGTACATTGCGGTGAATGCTGGTAACAGTCAGGCGGGCGGGCGGGCGGGCGGGCAGGCGTTCTCATCCCATGGTCTTAGAGTTGGTGGGCGTGGCTCTGTGAGTTGTCATCATATCCCATGGTCTTAGAGTTGGTGGGCGAGGCTCTGTGAGTTGGCGGGCATGGCTATGTTGTGCGTATCCCATGGTTGTCTTGCGTGCCCTGGTCGGCTGCTTAGTGAATTATATATATAGATGCTGCTTTACTTCATTCATACAAACATCAGTGGAGAGAGGTTTCCACCTTCTAATATCACCACCAAGAGAAGTATTTGGATCACCAGTGAAAATAGGAACATAACTGAGTTTCTCGTCTATTGTAGATTTCTTGTCTTTTCAGTTGTGTCGATGTGACTAGGCTTAGAGAAAAGCCGTCAAAGAGTTTGATGGCCATGAGATGTTAAACCATGCAAGAGACAGCAGCAACAGCATGATATAGCTAGGTACTCTTTTTATTCAAATGTTGCTCAAAAAAAATACTACAACAAAACCAATACTTACAATATACACCTTGAATTCTCCAATTGTGTCTGGCAAAAAAGTTATTTTACACATCTTATACCTGATATGTAGTTTTTTGTCGGTTGTACTGAAGAGTTGACTTAACTGCAGATGATGGCAGTTGATTTAAAGAATTGGAATCAGGAGACAGAACAGGTTAGGGAGAAAAAGACCAAGGCCATAACAAGAATCTAAAAAGACAAGGACCAAGATGTGAAACAATAATCTTACTGAAGAATTGGAGCAAGAGGAAATCAAAAGTTCATGTAAGTAGTACCACAATGCGAGACAAAATCAAAAAAGAACATGAAGGGAGCCTTTTAACAAAAAAATAATTACGCTAGGGGTTTATAGGTTAGTTTTTCAAGCTCCAGGAACCATTTAGAAAAATCCAAAGTAGGAGTCAAATCATAACAAATGGACCTTATTTTACTTGTGCAGCACTTTCCCTGGTTGCTTAAAACCATTCTCATATTCTATTAGTAAAATGTTTTTGCTAGTACTGGCTAAATACTTTTGTATGTTTGGGTTACTTCAGTTTACCTGAACTTCTATCCACTCTTCCCTGGTACAGGTCATAGTAGCAACATACAAGCTAGATTGTACTACCACAGCAAGAAGGCAGAGGGGAAACAAAGAAAGAAATACAAATAAATGTAACACCAAAGGGCTAACAGTTCAGCTGGACTTCAGCATTGGCAAGCCCTCTCTGTTACAAAAATGGCTGGAAAGAGGGGTCATGAGATGGGCTGTAAGTCAAAATGTCAGGAAAAACAGTCATCACCAATAAGTCAAAAAGACAATTGTCAATGCAAAACAGCCATCATAGTCAAAAAGTTTCAGTAATATTTTCAGTACCAAAGATCAATAAACATACCCGCACCACAGTCTTTAGGAAAAATGTCATTCTCGAATGAAGAAGACTCTATTGTGCTGGTTTCTAAAGTGTTGTGTTGATGATATCACATGCCACAACTTCTGGGACCACTCCCCCTACCCATTAGGCGTGCATCTTAATGACAAGACTACTAAAATGGAGGAGCTCATAAACAAAACATAATGGTGTTGCAGTAAATCTAAATTAATCTCATAATAAAATATACTTAATCTCATGAGTTAAATATGAACAAAACACATATCCAGAAATGATGTATGAATTTCAAAACTCCCAAAAAAGCAAAGGAGAATCCAGAAAAATGTATTAGTTACATAATGATTGTTTAACAGTGTCTCAACTGTAACAGACAAACTGGGTCACCCTATCCTCAGCAGCTTTTTTCAGCTCTGCCTGGGCAACTCAAAGGAAAGTCAAGAAATACAGTCCATCTAGCAAGTCCTGATTTTACCCAGTTGACCAGGTTTGGTACAACCATCCATCCCGCCACCAAGGAAAGCAGCTCAAAACCACCTCAAATGCATCTTCTCAATCCAGAGAAACAGCATTTTCTAATTTATTTGTACTTGCAAGCATATTGTTTTTTGTCACTGCATGGAGTGTAGGTTAGAACAAGGATGTGGACTGATCATTAAGCTAAAAGCTTCATGCAGAGATCTCATTTCACCATCAAAATTGCAGTTATACATCTTCATTTCTACTTTCACCTAAAGTCTAAAGTAGTTGAACTCCTCCACTTGGCCGACCACTAGTGGACAAGTCACAGCTTTTGGGGAGAAGACCAATGTTTCACATTTGGCAGGTCTGATTCTCAACCCAACTACATGCTATAATCCACTTCAGTGCACAATGATGACCCCAAGAGGGCAACCTCAACCACAAGCAGCAGAGATGCCACTCTTAGATTTCCAACTTAAATACTCACCAAGTCTCAGCTTCACCTTGCTACCTTATACATGAAAATCATCCATGAAAATCACAAACAGGATTCTCTCATGATGGTTCTAAATAAATCAAAGTGAACTCAACCTGGAACAGGGATAACAGGACCCACTCCAGGAGTAAGGCCTGTGGGCAGTGTTTCTCAGCACGTGGCTGGTGTCTGAGTAACCAATGTACAGCACTCAGCCACCATGAAGACTTACCACCTGTAAATGAGTGGACGTGGCACATTTCCTTCTTGTATGCATTTTTCTCCTGGTACTCTAGATTTCTTCCCACATCACAGTAGATTAACTGGTGACTCTTAATTGGCTTAGTATGAGTGGGCACTGCATTGGAATGGAGTTGCACTTCTGGGATAGACTCTAGCTCTCAATGTGACCCTAAACCATATGAAACGGGGTTGATGATTTATATATGTACTGTATGTATGTAAATGGCATAATAATGTTTTTGAATGGCACAGTGGTTTGCTATATGTCCTAAAGGCCACTGGCTGTGTAAAGCAATTGCATATTATATGACAACTCTTACTTGGCCTAGTCGGCCTGTGAGTGCCCCATGTTGGACAGCTGTTTTGTCCAGGGTTGATATCCACTATACTGCTAAGCTTTGATTCTTTTTTTAAACTAAAAACAGGATTACATTGGTCCTGTGAATACATGGATGTTTGTAACCATTCCTTTCTTATATATAATAATTGTATCTATTCAATGCTACCAGTTCCGTTTGTTCATTGTCTCACCAAAGAAGAATGAATGGGAGAGTCACTTGGAACTCTTCGTTCATCTGCAAAAACAATTAATTCTTGCATAGGTTATTTTACATGTATAAAATCTTCTATGCTTAATAACTGTTTTTTTTTTCTAGAAAACATATTTAGTATTCACTAGAACTGGTAGAAAATATAGTGCTCCGTAAAGCATTCCTTTAATGTTTGGAAAAAATATTTCACATTTCATAACCCAAAAGCAGAAAATCATGGGTTAAATAATCAATATGGAATATCACTTCATCCTCTGAATTGTTCTGAATATTCCAAACTATATGTACTCTTATATTGAATCTGTGTGCATTTAAGGCACAGTGTAAACATTTTACTGGGTCAACAACTCACCATTCAGATGGTCTATAATTAGTTGGCAAAGAAGTTCATGCAAACAGCAATTAATTCTTGTTTGAAAAGTCACTGCAGTGCACTGAATGTGTAGTAATCTGTACAAACTGAATACTGAATAACTGTGCTGACACTTCATTACAAAAAGAAATAATATTAATAACATATTTTTTAGATACAGGCACAATACATCTAAGCTCTGACCCTTCACGTTTTCTTTATGTACTTCAGAAAAAGAACTGAATGGAGTTGTTTAATGATGCACTCATGCTGTTGCCCAATAACCAAGCCAACCAAAGTCATTTTTGTTTGCTAATCAGCATGATTTGAAAGCAATCTGCCAGAGATGAAAGAGTGACGTATAAATCCCCCAACCCCTTTTTTCATGTACACTATATTAATTGAATCTAAAAGCAGAACAAAGATGATCGAAATCCATTTACAAGAACTATGTGCAAGGCTTGCAGTTACCACAGTTATCTGTAAAACTTCATTGATTTTTTTTTGTTGTTGACAAAGAATTCCCTTTGCAAATAAAGTTCATATTATATATATATATATGTACATAATATTTATATATTATATATGTATATATACAGTATAAATATAAATATATATAAAATACAGATATATATACACATACATACACACACACTTTATAAATAATTTCACACAGTGTATTAAGAATAGAACACTATGAATTGATATTGCTCTGAGTATGATATAATATCTCAATGATGAAATCTAATAAAGAAAGAATTAAAAATAATAAAACAGCTTTCTGTGCTGTAAAGCTTTTTCACAATGCACCAAAGAGACTTAGAACTAAAGAAAATTAGATTTCTTTTGTCTCATTTCACCTGGAATCTATTTACTATACCATACAAAAAAATACCATTTCCAAGTCAAGTACATGTGATCGACTGGTTTCATGAGCCAGCATTCTGCCTAATATCATGTTGTTGACCAATGAGAACGGAAGTTGATAAGGACTACATTTTCATCTGAAAATGCTCACAAAATATGTTGCCAGCTGTGCTGCTGACTAGAGAAGGCTGGGTCGCTAGTCATATCCCACACTGAATGCTGGGAAGGTCCCTAGCAAACAAATACATTTTTCTTTACAAGTTCCAAAACAACTCAATTATTGAAGGAAGTGTTAATAAATAAAACATTTAATATGGGAGACATTCAACCATGTTTTTCTGTGTGTGTTATAATTAGTTATTCATCCACTATATTTGAATTTGACTTGTGCCATGGTAGTTGTGACTATCACCATCAAACTCTTTAAATAAACAGGGCAAGTGGAAAGCTAATATAAAAAATAAAAAAACTGAGTTTGACAAAGATTGTACTGTACCTTGTGAAATAGACATTCAATGCATTTCATTCAGGTAACGTGGTATGTATTGTCTGTGCTCCCAGCTACTATGTATTCTGTGCCTGCTTAAAATTACAGATTGTAGCTTAAAAATGTCATTGTGGATAAAGAGGAATTTCTGGTTTGATCCAGTCAATAGGAGTTTCTCAAATGAAGCCTATCTGAAAGGCTTACTGAAAGGTTGCTAAAGGCAGGATGGCAAACTATTCCATTCTGGGCTGAGGTATTCATAGACCCACACTCATGTTAGGCCAGTTTTAAGTCACCAGCCATTCTTGTCCTCATATCTGATGTCAGAGAAAACTAGGGTATCCTGACAAAACCTATGTGGACACAGAGAGAACATGAAGACTGCATTGGCAGAAAGTGTCCATGAACACCGGAGCTTTGAGACAGTGATGTTAAATACTAGAGTACTTTTAATTTTTTATGTTTCGTGATTTTTTAAAAATGTACATGAGTGTTCTGTTCTGTACCTTGTGCATCACAAAACATTTTTCAAGAAGGATTATAAATTATAATATTAAAAAACATCCATCCAAACTGGATTGAACACAGAGAGAAAGGCAGGAAACAGACGAGCAGTGTGAGTCCTTTATAAGGCATAGCCATACCTGCAATGAATCACACTTGGCAGTTTAGAGTGCTTGTCAACTCAAAAGTCCTAGTCTTTGGCATGCTGGAGAAAACCTGAGTATCCAGACAGAAAGAATGTGAAAACTTCCTGCAGACATTGATCAAGCCAAGAATCAAAACCAAAACCCAGAAGCTGTGAGGCAGCAGCACTTACCAGAGCAGCTCAGTCTTAATGATTTTTAATATACCTTGAACATTAAACTCTACATGAAGTTTATTTCAACTGTTTCAAATAAGTGTTAAATTCCAGCAGACCCCCGTGACCCTGTGTTTGGATTCAGCGGGTTGGAAAATGGATGGATAGATGGATTGTCAACATTTTAATTTAACAATATATGTTTTGATATTAATTACTCTGACACATGAAATATGTTATTAATTAATGTCTTCCTAAGCTACAAAGAATCTTGTTCAAAGATTTACTTATTATTACTTTTACCTTTAAATTAAATTAACTTTTGTAGCAAACTGAAAATTCTAATATTTTAATTTTGCATATTTGACTAAATTTGGTATATTTGATCCAATATTTACATATTATTTACATGTGTGAGAGTACAACTTTGAGAATTTCCCACATTTCCCCCTCCCATTTGTGATGAAGACGCTGATGGTTGTAAATGCGGTGGAATATTTTGCTTCTTTAATTACAGTATCACACTTTTCAGTAAACAGTCTAAAATAGTTATTTTTAGAAAAGCAGTTAGTTTGTAACTTACAAGTACATTTTTAGAAGTACTGGGTATTTTTGTTTATTGGCAGTTAAAGTGTGAAGCATGTATGATGCTAGGAGCAAAATTTTGTAGTTTTATAAAAGTACAGTGTGGACAGAGTGATTGAAAAAGAACTGAACACTTTCGAAATGTATTACTCAGTAACTAAGTATCATATGAACATGTAGTAAACTAAATTTTAGAATTACCCTTATTATTCTTTTTACTTTCTCGTATACAAAGTATAGGGAAAGTATTGTAATTGTTCAAAGAAATTGTGAATTTCCCCTTGGGATTAATAAAGTATCTATCTATCTATCTATCTATCTATCTATCTATCTATCTATCTATCTATCTATCTATCTATCTATCTATCTATCTATCTATCTATCTATCTATCTATCTATCAAAGATTCAACTTTGAGATTTTGACAAATTTCAACGTTTCAGACCTCCCTGAATTTCTCGCATACGAAGTATGGGGAAAGTATTGGAATCGTCCAAACATTCCATTTTGAGATTTTGATGAATCTCAGACATTTTAGACCTCCCCGAGTCCAAAAATACCATTTTTGGAATTATGTCAGATTATATAAACTTTATTCACAGATTGGTTTAGACTAAATGTTGGTATGGTATTTTATTACTGAGTAATAATGTTTTGAATATTCTTTTTTAATCACCTTCTATTATATAAATCTTTAACTTTGGGTTAAGTTTAGTTTAGGTCAGACTTATGATGCAGTTCACAACAATTATGTCTACCATTACACATTTCTGGGAATAGAATGTTTTAATATTTGTAAAATGGTTGGTAGTATAAAACAATTAGATGCTTTTCAATTTTTGTGTTCTTATTAAATGTTTTGCACATTTTGTTTCTTTATATTAATTTGTGATTAAGATGCCGATGAGGCAGTGTGGAGCGTTTCATTAACAGTATTTATATTACTCTTCTGGGTTTCAAAACTTGCAAGTTTCTACTCAGATTATACATCCAATTCCATATTTTGCTGAGAGTTGTGAAAAAAATTATCCAGCATCTCATTTAATATGAGATGTACAGAACATCACACAAACTTAATTAATATAGACTCTGTAAGTACTGCTGTTTGACATCAAATTCCAATATTTAACAAAACAATGCTTGAGTAAATTAAAACCAGTATCTATGGACCACTAAAGCCAGCTATATAATATATGTTTAAGGTGTTCAATTTTTATGTTTGAGTCGAATAGGTCATGGTTCACCATGGCATATTGCTACTTTTGACTCTGTGTCAGAGGAGAAATGAAAAACTTCACTTATCTGCCTGGGTTTAGGAGCTCATCAACAAAGGGGGAACTAATTCCAGTGACTGCACTCAATTGGTCTGTCCTCTTCCCTGGAGAATGCCACTAACATGGCCATCAAAATACATTTTTCAAGTTTCAATTTAAGAGCTAGTGTCAAGCATAAATCAAAAGGTCAAATGCATACGGTGTTACAAGACACTGGAAGTCTTCTTTCCATCTTTTTTTTTTCAAATAAACAAACAAAAATAGCATATTGTATATGTTCATATAGTATTCCTGTGTCAAATAAATCATCACCGTACTGACACAACCTCCTCCACCCTTAGAGTCATAAAAAGAGAGAGCATTTAATTCTGAAACCTCATATTGCAGATAGCAAACAAAATCATTAAAACAAATTAAACATATCCTCATTGCAATTAGACTGGGCAGCCAGACACTATCAGTAACTCATGGATGAAGTAATCTATATATGGGCTTAATAGCTACTTTAAATTTTCTGCTCTGCTGATTCCTGTGCAGGGCTGGGTAGACAACTTTCAGGCACAGGATGCTTGCAAAATGCTTTGAAATTAGCTGACAAGCCAAATTCACGCTACGAATGTGGCCAAGGAGTTGAAGGAAACATGCCAGGGAAAAAGAGTTCCATAAAATTACTTTTAATGATGGCCCTAGCGGGGCTAAAAAGCAAAGAATGACAAAAAGACATGAGTACCATCTCCCTGTTTTCTTCAGGTCCTGGCATTGAGCTTTTGTTGGGATGGTAAATGGTAGCCTCAGGCTCCATAACATCTCAGTGTTTCTATTATGAAACAGCTTAGTAGGTTTTTATTGCTTGCATTGTACAGTATTTTAGGAAGCAAATCATACTGCTTACATCCTCTTGGTTATAATTGGAATGGCCTTTTTAAAAACACATAAGCTGTTTAAAGCAAACCATAAACAAGTCTGTCATTCTTTCTTAAATATATTCATATACACAACTTTCCAACTCAGTAATTAAATTACATAAAAAGTGTATGGCATATGTGAGAACAACTTAGAACAAGTAAAATACAGGACATCATTCACATGTCATAGATTATTTGGCCACTAGGTGATGTACTATGATAAACAAAAAAAATCAGAGCAAACTATAATGTATCAAGAAATTAACCTGAAAACAAAGCACTGTGGGAGATTTTCTTTGATGCTCTTTAATAATTGCATCTTTGAAGCAAGCGGTTCCTTCTTTTCATTCTTTTATTTACATTTTTGTTTCTGATCGAAACACTACAATGATTTTCTTCTTGTATTATTCTTCCTGCTACAAGCTAAAATCTGTAAATGAAAGCAATCAATTGTGCTTGAAGCACAGGGCAGAGGAAGTGCTAGTCAGTTCCAATCAGGGTTTGAGTCAACTTAGTACCACATCTTCATCATCCTACTCCAGGATTGTATGGGACTGGTGCCTATACTGGCAACACTGAATGTAAGCCCTAGCCAGAGGCAGCAGTCCATCACAGGGCCCACTCATGCACACACCCACAGAGCCAGTTTAGAACTATTAACCTAACCTGTATGTTTTTAGAGATGCGGGAGAAAAGCAACAGTACTCAAAGGACAACACAAGTAGACACAGAAAGAAGTGCACATTCACAAAGACAACAGCCAGGTGTGGGACTAAAACCCAGGGTGCCGGATGTGTGAATCAGCAGCTCTACCTACCGTGCCACTGTACCAGCCAACACACAACGCCCTTTGCCTAAAATCCACAGACGACAAATGTATCTGCTTTGGAGAGAGGATTGTGCCATTTTCTGCATAACTCTTAAAGGATGAGCATCATTTCCTTAAAGTGAAATGGAGGACAAACTTGTGATTTAGCTTTATTATTTATTTACTTAACTAATAAAACACTCAGCAAGTGTATAACTACAATACATGTACTAGTGGTAAATAAATATTTATTTTTAGAAAACAATTTAGTAGCATTATGCTAAAGTTCACTCTGCTTTTAAAATACCATCCATTGTTAAAAGGGGCAATTATTAAATCCTGATAAGGGGAGGTGAATATCTGCAGTTATGACAGATGTATTTTCAAGATTACTAGGTTGTCATCTGGACAACATCTGACCCAACATGAGTCCTGTCAGACATTCTGCATTTTAAGAGAGAACAATGGAAAAACACATGGGAGCCTGCAGGAGGGAATAGTAGAACCGTGAGAAAACATTCACAGTGTTTGGCTTTGGTCATTCCTCCAGATACCAAAGATGGAAAAGTTTCAATATTAATCTAAACAATGGTTGTTTCGCAGAAGCTCATAAGATCAGAAGGGGAATGTATTGAAAAATATACATCAACATTATCACTTGGACAGATAGCATGCGTTTTAGAACAAAGCTAGTGTGGTGGATGGCCGGTGAGAGATTCTGGCCCTCACCCCCAGGCCGCCAGGAGGAGCTTTCCCGACAGCATGGATGTGCCCCGAATTCCAGCAGGGCCTCATGGAGTTTGTAGTTTTTATGCACAGCCCTGCTGGATACCTTGGGGATCACCAGGAGTCGCTGTAGGGAGGCTCATGGACTCTTATGTGCCCTACAACCTGGAAGTACGTCCTGGTCACGTGAACAGGAGAGATGACATACTTCCAGGTTGAAGAAAAGGACTTTTACCCTGACCCGGAAGTAATAAGGACTTGTGGACTATTGGGCAGAAACACCTCCGGGTCAGGGAATATAAAAGGACTCTGGGAAAGCCCAGACACTGAGCTGGGAGGTAGGGTGGTGAAGTGTCTGGGAGAGGAGGAGTGATTATTGTGTTTATAGAGAATTGATTATTGTATGAATAGTGTGGAGTGGAGGGTGCTTGGTGCACTGTATTATAGTAAAATAAATAATACTTGTACTTTTACCTGGTGTTTGGAGTGGTACCTGAGGGTTCAAGAGGTCAATACACGCCTCCACTGCTACACTAGGTACTCTTGAAGTCTGAAGAATGTTTATATTATTTCCAAGGATGACCCTTGCATTTTTTCTCATTATACTTAGACAATGATATGCAGAGATGAATGACTGGAGTGTATAAAAAAACCAGGGTGCCTGGTCCTTGAGTCAAAGATTATTGGGTAGAGAGGTAATTACTACTTAAAAAATAAAAAAAGAAAAATGCCTACAGCTGCCTGAAACCAATGACATAAACATTGGAAAGTGATGGAAAAGTGGTGTGGTCAGATCTAAGGACAGAAGGGTGACACAAGATAAGAAGAGAGCATTTTAAAAAGTTCTGAGGTTGGCCATTAAACACTTCATCAGGCCAACCCTGTGCTTGGGGTTCGCCAAGTGTGCAGGCAGGGTTTTTGATTCACCATTCATCTTTGTAGATGCCATATTGTCTAGCACAAAAAGACAGGTGTGAGCAGCATGAAGAAGAATAAATAAAAATATAAACAGCTATTAACAGGTTAAGGTTAGGTAACAGGAAGATGGGAAGAGTGTGTGTCAAAATTCAAAATGTAATTCAGAATAGTAGTAAAAAAAACAAAATAAAATATATAGGATTGTTTGCCCTAATTTGCAACACCACAAAAATCTTTTTAAGGAATTCCGAAATTGGTTACATCAGTTACGTCGTGGCACTAATTTAGTTGCTCACCAACACAAGCCAGGTGTTATCGACACAATAACATCACAAAATAGCAACAACCATGCCAAAACAAAAAGAAAATTAAATAACCACTCAGATATAATTTTATAATACAAAAAAAATTCCAAAACAAAAATGAAACTAAGAGGTTCATAATACCCCTCCATCAATCCATTATCCAGCCTGCTATATCCTAACTACAGGGTCAATCCCAGCTAGCACAGGGCGCAAGGCAGGAAACAAACCCCGGGCAGGGCACCAGCCCACCCACACACCAAGCACACACTAGGGACAATTTCGGATCACCAATGCACCTAACCTTCATGTCTTTGGACTGTGAGAGGAAACCCACGCAGACACAGGGAGAACATGTAAACTCCAACGCAGGGAGGACCTGGGAACTGAATCCGGGTCTCCTTACTGTGAGGCAGCAGCGCTACCACTGCGCCACCATGCCGCCCCATAATACCCAAAACACAGAAAAAATTATAAGAACGATAGAGAATGAATACAAACAATGTAAAGATTAAACAAAGCTGGTTTGCAGTTGCTGTGTCTGGCTGAGTTTTTCATCAGGTATTCTAGTCCTTCTGCACTTCAAAACTGTGTAGGTTAAGATAATTAATGACTCTAAGCTGAGTGAATCTGAATATCCTTGTGATCTCAGTGATGAACTAGCATCCCATCCGGTGTTGGCTCCTGTTGTGTAAACAGTTCTGCCAGCATGGATTGCATTCTCCAACTCTAATTTGAATAAGATGGTACGTGAAGTAATCCTTTGCCATTTAATAATTCCCGTTATAAAATGAAAAATCCAGTTTTTATTTAGATGCAAATACGCTGACATTTTTATAGCTAATCCACAGAAGCTAGTTCAGAGTGTTCAAAAAGTAAATACTATTTGTTTACTCAGTGCGCTCATTTTCATGGTAATGATTATGAGGTTTTACAGTACACGAAACCCAAGAGGATCTTTTATTCAGAAAGATGTTACTGGTGTCACCTTAGGGGAATGTAACAGTTAAATGTATTACACTTTTTTATCCTAGATCTAGTTCTTAAAGTCAGCCATTTAACAGGTAACACTTGCAGCCTAATTAGCACCACAAAAACTGAATTAGTAACAAAGATTTCTCTGTGTTCAACATTTGTTGCTTAGGAGACTGAGGTTTCTATCATAATACCTAACTTTTGAAGCTTCTCACGCTTTCTATCACTTGTTGCACACATTAAAATATTAACATGAGTCTGGGTTTTATTTGTACTGAAAGAGAAAACAGTAAATCAAATTTTAATGCAGATGGGAGTTTATTTTCCTGAAGCAGTGTGTACAACAGATTTAACACAAATCAGTCCCTCTGGTTTAAAATGAGCCGAAATGACTGGAGCTGTAAGACCACTACTCTAGCCTGTCCTCTTCCATTTTTATGCTCATTACCTCAGGGTGTCAGATACAAAAAAACAATCAGGTAGGATCTTCTTATTCGCCTTTGGAAAGGTTCAGAATACAATGCCTCAGTGAAGCCATTTTATAAGAATCAGCATGAAAAATATCTGTCAAGAAATTCTCAGTAATGTCAACATATGGTATGTGAAGCCACTTCATCATATTTCAAGGATCAGAACAGTGGTCTGTCACACTAAACTACTGATTAAATCATTAGAATCCAGCTGTAACTGCTTTTTAAAGTATTACTAAAGAAAGAAAGAAAGAAAAAAATTAATAACTGCATTAAAGAAACATGTGCAGCATTCACTATTTGAGCATGATGATTTTAAAAAAATGCACTACCAAAGAGAAAGACATCTGTCATTTTAGTTTAAAATTCTACACAAAAGGAGGAATAAAATGGCCTGGTGCATGGCTCTATTGAGTGATGTAGGGTAAACCATCTGCAGCCTAGAATCACTCACTTAGGAGACTTCTGGAAGGTTCCAGCGACTCAAATTCCGATTCAGTAAGCAGAAATTAAGTGATTCACTGACATATTGTATCTCAAATAGGTTGCACCAGGACAGAAATCTGGGCTGAGCTGCAAATGGACATTAAAAGGGCAGACTGTATTTTCTGAATCGGTCTGGGATGGGTCCAACATTTCTGCTTATCTTTTATCAGTCTGTGATTGCAATTGTGCTCTTGTATATAATTGTATTTTATTACCTTAAGGGGTAAAAGGCAGAAGTATTATTTTAAATCAAGGTTGGGATATGAAGCCACAAAAACAAGCAACTTTTAAAACCATGAATGAATCTTTCCCATCTCTCATTACATCTAAACGACTGAACAAAGATGTCTTCAAAATACTGTTGCACAAATTCTGAAACCAAGAGGACTATTACTAATACAGTTACATAAACTTAGTTTCTATCCAAATCTCAGATAATCCAGAAAGTGTATGACATCTGGCTTTTATACTCTCAAATCAGTGATACCATAGGTCGCAACCTCTGGATGCCCTGAATAGCAACATGGCTAAAAACTGTACACAAGCTACAAGTCCAAAATGGTGTCACTCACAAGAAACAAAATGGCATCACAATAAGACATTAAATGCTTTGAATAATTTTAACAATTGTCTTTAGAAGAACAAGACATTGCTTTTATATAGCGCATTTCAAGATACTCAGGGATCTTTATGTAGAGTGGGGAGAGTCACTTTAACCACCACCAGTGTATGAATGATGCAACAGTAGCCATTTTGTACCATAACACTTAAAACTTCTCCATGTTCCAAAATCCCAAAAAGACACAAACAGCATGAAATAAATGCTAAATAAATCATAAAACTTGTGTTGGAGAAGTAGAATGTGAGCAAGAAATGGCAACAGATTTAACAAGTTAATCAATTTGGCAGGTTCTGCCCTGAGGACTAGCTTGGACTTGTTGGAGGTGGGAGCATAAACAAAGAGGTTGACTACCACCCTGGCTATAATAATAATGTCAGAGACCCAATGCTGTATGACATCCTCGTCAACCAATGAACCACTAACAAAATCACACTGAGACACCTGGTTAAAATAACCAATTAAATTAACCAGCAAATTTATAAGGTTAAAAAAAGGGTTTCTGAATGAAAAAGCTATGTAGACATGAGGAAAATAATTATATTCTATTTTACTCCACTCTACTATTAATGTATTGTGATGGATGTCACGTGTGGGCTTGCGTCCTGATGGGGTGGTGCATGATACCATACCTGGCTGGGAGGCCACTGTACTGAATGGCCAAGAAGAAAGGCAGGCTGTTTCCTGTCTTTGTCAGGAGTTTGGCAGGAGAAGCCAACATCAGAGTGAATATGCTGGCATCCTAGGAGGCCAGTGTAATGGAGCGAAAGGGGGAGATGTCCTATTCAGACCAGTGGCTCCCCTGACAGGCTAAGTGGCAGCGTCCCTGGGTTACTGTATCTCTATGGACACATGCAGGGCTTGCTGGGAGCTGTAGTCCCATAGACCAGCCCTTTTGAGTATTGCGGGCTGTTGGGTTCTATGGATGTGGCCAGGGAGTGCTGCTGGAATATGTGATCCCTACTTTGTAGGACAGCTGCCTAACCCAAAAGTGATTCCTACAGGTAATGCCCTGGCACCAGATGTACACCCAGATCTATGTAAGACAAAAGAAGCCACTCTGCCTTACCCAGACGAGTTGGAGTTGGGAGGAAGTGGACAAAACTAACCTGGGAGGAGTGAAGGAACAGAAGACAAGACAACAGAATAGAGAAGAAAGAAGGAGAAGAATTGTTATTGTGCCAACCATGTCAAGAAGCCTGTCTGCAAACGGGACTTATGTTGGTAGCAGTTGTGTCTGAGGATTGGGGTGTTACAATGCCCCCTACAGTCCTCAGTAGTTTTGTGTGTTTGTTGCAGTAACCTTGTATTTTCCCTTTGGGATCTATAAGGTAGCTATCTATCTACTGCATGAGCAAGACACCCAGGAAGGATACATACTGTATACTTTGAAAGAACAAAATAAAAGTTCAAGTTATAAAGCTATTTTTCATTGTGCTTGGGTAATTAATAGAAGCTGTAATTTAATATTTGTGAAAAAGGAAATTTGAATGAGGAGTATTAACAAGCACCAACTTTTACCCTTAAAATCACTTGGGCCAACAGGGTGATTTGAAAAAGGTTCTCAGTCTGAGATCATCGATGTGCTGTTATCAGGCCAACTTTATTTAACATTTATTATTTTAAATCCATGCTTACTCTTAGTCTATACGATGTACCCCAGTGTTAACATTGAAATACAAGTTGCAGACAAACCTCTTAACTAGTGAATCAAAAACCTGTGTTGTGACTCTTAATCTGTGACAAATTATCTTTGTGATTTTTTGTACATTAACAGTCTCCAAAATCTGTCCTTGTACTGTTAAATTGAATTTAAACTATATCCTACATATGTGAGCCTGCCATCACCAGTCATGATTTGCAGTATTTTTTAAAAACCTTTTCTAAATCTGTTTGCACTTGTGCTTTACATGAACGATGTTATGGAAAGTAAAGACTGACTGATGCACATAGCTTTTCTGATATACGTAAACTTGTTCATCATAGTTGAAGTGATACCATAAATCAGTGGATGAGGATAAATCCAAGCAGTTGCTCCTCTGTACACCTTCACATCAGGAATGCCTGCAGGCTCTTCCGCTTCTAGACAGTAAGGAAAGATGTCAGATACTGAATCTCTGCTGATGTAGCTCATTACTGAAGTGACCATGCAGTGAGCTTACATCACAGGGAACCTAGTGTCATGGAGACTCCCTTTTGATATGCTAGCTGGATGGCATGACCTGCTTTAAGGATTTGTTTGGATCAGCTCATAGCCATGCACTGCCACAGTCCAAAGGCGTGCCTTTACACTTCTGACAACCAACTGTCCAGTCAAAGATCTAAGAGATGTAAGATACAAGTTCATGCAGTGAAAAAAATCTTTCCTTGTTAACAGCATTGTCTTGTCAGCATTTTAAATAATACAGTGTTTGTCAGCACTGCTGCATGATTCATATATTTTATTTATACCAAGCTACTGGGAAGACAGTGAGTACAAGGATTTACATTTTAGTGTTCATTTTGATGAAATCAGACATTTTTGCCATTATCAGCAAAGGTTTTTACAAAAATTACTAGCACTGCACTAACAATATCAGCCAAAAATGCTCATATGTACACATAATTAATAAATGGTAATACAGATCCATTATGCTGATTTTAAATCCTGCACCTGGCCATTGTCCTTTTGAAGCTTGCACATTCTCTGCTTATGTCAGTATGGGTCCGTCCCCCCCCCAAACCCTAAAGAACATAGTTTAGCAAATGGGCCTTGCGACAGATTGGCATCCAGCCTAGGGCTGTTTCCTAAATTAAGCTTAGAGATTCCAGGATAGGCTGTGAGGTTAAGTTATTTAATTTCAGTTAAGGTATAAATGAATGGTCTGGTAAGACCATCAAGAACTGGTATACAAGTTGCTGGTTTTTGTTTGAACCCAAAATTTCCTATTCAGATTTCTAAGCAACTTATAGTACTCCAGGTAATAGGTTAATATTAAGTAACAAAGTTTAGATAATAAACTAAATTACAAAGGGAGGTGCACATTTGGGCACTGCAATAGACACTTAAAAATAAATAAATGAACTCATACTTAATATTAGCTACTCCGAGAAAACTAATTTCAAAATCCATCCATTAGTCTATTATCAATTGAGCTTAAAATGTTTCAATGTTATGAAAGGGAAATCCAAATATTCTTTTCAAGAATAATCTATAAACATTTAAGTGAATAGGGGCAACTCTAAGTATAATTTACCCACCTATCTACATACACTATCTCCAAAGTGTTATTTTTGTAATTACTACAAATGTGCCAAATGCAAAGCAAGGTAGTAGAGGCCTGCAGGCAATGGCTGCGGTAACACAACCACCATTCCCCAGCACCTCTATAAGCAATTTTTTCATTCACCATCCTTCACCACTTCGAAATATTTAATCTGACAAAGTAATTTCTTGTATTCCCATAATATTTAAAAAATACAAAATTGTCATGAACAATTTGTTATTTTAATATCATATTTTTAAGCAAGATAAGATTAAATATGTTGTGAAATGGTGAATGAATAACCATAGCGCTTCTGTGGCATTACTTCTCCTTGTAAAAATGTGAAATTTGTCCAAAACTTTATGTTGCCTTTCATGCATTTGGTTTCTTAGTCTTTCTTTTTTTCTTCTTGAGTTATAGCTCTGACTCCTTTAGTTATGAGGACTACTTTTCTCCATAATGAACATTAATCTTCTCTTCCCCAGCTGTCACAGTCTGCCATCTACTAGACCATCCAATGCTAATAATTAATATGGAAAAACAAGAGTGACATATTCCATGTGACCCACATTTCAGTTTGACTAACTACATATGGCTGCTTAAACTGGACTTCAAGACAATGGTCAAGATTTGTTGCTTCACCATAATAGAATGATCAAGAAATTTAAGGGGGTGAAATAGCCCATCACACTTTCTATTTTGCTTTGGAAAGTTCACTGTTATGTCCAAAATGGATTATGGAATCTTCCATAAGGATTCTGTAGGGAATTATAATAAGCTCTTATGTTTTATATGCCCTGTTTAAAGAAAAGTAATTACTAAAACAATTTAGATCAGCCTGGTGACTCAAAAAACAGAAAATGGTATTTTTTGATCAGGGGACTACTTACTATTTGTAAATCAACTGTATACAGCAAATTGTAAAGAGTCACTGCAGGATGGCTTTTGAAGTGTGTCCTCAGGTGCACATTTAAAAACAACAGTGGTAACATTAGTAAAGGCAAAGTGGAAGAAGAAATTAGTCTGTTTATGTGAGAAACTAAAAGGAAATCCGTAACCTAGAAGTTGAGAGTCTGAAAATAACAAGAAACCACTTGCTTAAATACCGCACTTAATGTGAAAAGATTTAAGGACTTTTACAATCCTCTTAAATGTGCGGAGATGCTTCCAACCGAAAAAAAATGAGGCAGAATGACAGCAGTGAACCGAAAGATGTGGGGAAAGAGAGCCTTTGAAAGTGCAAGATGCCATTTTGTAATGAATGGCAGCAGTTTTTCAACGTTAGTTATGATCCTATGCATGTGCTCAAGTTTCTTCAGAAGGCACTGTCATATGTTATACTGTATGTGTTTCATTAGGTTGCTGTTATTAGAAATACAAATGAAGACTGTTGTCAGTTTTCCATAGCTGATCGAATGTGTTTTCACTACTCTGCGTTTGTCGATTAATTGCCTCTTTCCTTCTTCTTTTTTTAAACTGGTTGTCAAGCTATCTATGCTTATTTTCTTTTGGATTCGATGGGCCAAGTGATCACAGACTTCTTATGCACATTACAGAATATATTGCAAAATGTTCACAATAGTAGCACAGCACATGTGGGCGAGTGTGATGATGGCCATGTTCTCCTTAAAATTGACTTGGAAATACAAGGGCATCATTCGTTTCTATGATCAACATTACAGAGCCATCTTACAGCCTTTTTATCTGCAATCTCCATGTTAATTTGACTTAGTCACCAAGACTCTCAGGGATCTGTGCTTGGACCACCACATGGGACTTTAAATTAATGACAATTGTGAGGGATGGCCGGCCATTCATCCCGGCCAATACCCCCAGGCCGGTAGATGGAGCTCTCCTTGCAATGTGGAGATGCCCCGAATTCCAGCAGGGCATCATGGACTATGGAGTTTTAATACACAGCCCTGCTGGATAACGTCGGGGCCGCCAGGAGTTGCTGCAGGGAGGCTCAAGGACTTATACGTGCCCTATAACCCGGAAGAACGTCATAATCATATGACCAGAGGGAACAACGTGTTTCCGGGTTGAAAAGAAGGACTTTTTATCTGACCCGTAAGTGATAAGAAATCACATGGACTGTAAGATGAGAAACACTTCCGGGTCAGGGAATATAAAAGGACGATGGGAAATCCCAGACGTTGAGCTGAGCTGGGTGGAAAGGTGGCAATGCGTCTGGGAGTGGAGGATTGTGTATTGGTTATTGTTATTGAGTTATTATTGGAGTATTGTGGAGTGGAGGGTGCTTTGTGCACATTTATTATTATTATTATTATTAACAATAAAACATTATTTGGACTTTTATCTGGTGTCTGACGTCTAGTCTGAGGGTTCAAGGGGTCACGGAGACCTTAATCTGTCACACAATGTAAACTTAGGAAATTTGAATATGACACTGAAATTGGATGGATCAAAACTACTGAGGAGCCATCAAAAAAACAATAATCTTCAAAAATGAGCAAATGTTGAAAAGACTGAACAAAGTAATACACTCAGGTCAACAGAATTCTAATAATATCAGATTGGTGACAATGATCTGCAGAAAAAAATCAACTAAGTGTATCTCAGAAATAAATGGTATGTTCAACTCTGGCAGACTAAGAGAATTAAACCTCTTAGGGATCCAATCCAGAATTCTCATAGGCATTGATAACGTTTCAATTAAATAGTGAATCACCAGAGGTGAAGTAAAAGAAAATGCATTTAAAAGATGAAGCAAAGAAGCACTTCTTCACTCCAAGGGTCAAACGAATCTGGAACAAACTGCTTGAAGTGGACGCCATAACAATTTTCAAAAAAATACCTGAATGAGTAATTATGACAACTCACCTATCAGTTAACCAGATGAGCTTGCCTGACTGAATTTATTTTCATTTTTTAAAAACTTCTTACATAAACAGTTGTGATACTTCTTGATGCTCTAAGTTCCCTGGATAAAGGTGTTAGTCAGATAAGAGTAATGGTAACAATAATAATTTGATAGTGATAATAATAATAGTACTCTGATTTCCTTAAGAGATGCATGTTACTATGATTGACGAGTGTAAATGTGCTCTGTGATATACTGGCCTCCTGTCCAGGTTTGGCAGTGCTGCTGGAATTTGGATCACATGATGAATAAAGATGGCCTTTCCTCTAAGAGGCTATCCAATCTACCTTTGTCCAACATACACTATTAATCATTGCATGAAGAAACCCTATCACAAATTAGAAAAAGGAAACTGACAGCCTTCATCTGTCAAGGAGGCTACGGCACAGCCAGCGACCCTGACATGGGTGGTGTGCTTACGGTTCTGACAGCATAGCTGCTGTATCTCACTTACTTACAAATTATAAGTGCTTTGAAAATATTAAACACATAAAAGACAATTTTGCACATTCCAGCACTGCACATGGTCTGTAGTGAAGAATTAATTGCTTTGCATTATATGTAATGAGACAAACATTTTCTGAGAACTGTTTAGTATAAGTGTCAGTTCTGAAGCAATTACAGCATTAATTAATTGTACATTAATATATGTTTGAGCCACAAAGCAATCAGTAAGTAATTACTATATAATTACTTTGAAAAACTCCAAAAATGTACCACTAAGGCAGCATGGCCTATTTAATTAGAAAAAAAAAGATAATTCCCAGTAATATTGCCAGATGTTGGTTTACCTACAGAGTGCTGTGTACGTTAAAAATTGTTCCCACGGAAGTGACATGTTTGGTGTGACTGCTTTCTCAGCAGCCTTGTTGTTTAATGAAAGATGGCTACCATGATCATTGAAAGTCCCACACTCCCACACCTCACAGAAAGACCAACATTGTTTTATGTATCGATTTTCTCTTTGGCCCCACTTTCTCAACTCAAAAATATATATATATATATATATATCCTGTTGTTTACAAATTTATTGAAGACTGTGCAGGAACCACTTTTTTCCACCCTTAAATGTTAACCGCCTCCATCGCCTGGGCACATGCTGCCTCTCTGATTTATCTATCTGACTGCCACATGTGCCAACCTGCTCTGTTTGGCCTACAAAGACAAGACTTGTACTTGGTGTCATGGGCTTATTTGAAAATTACTGACGGCAGACCATTATCGCCATAGGGATCTTTACGTCTAGAATGCTCTTTCCAATCTATCAAGGGTGGTGAATCACCGCTGAATTTTAAATGTGGAATTAGGACAATCTGATATTGCTTTCAGCTTGCTAAAGAGCTCCAGGGTGAGTTTTTTGAAAGAAAGAAAATATGGAATTAAAAAAAGTTAGGAAAAGATTATTGGATGGGAAATGCAAATGGTGTTAAGAAAAGGGGGAATTTAGCAGACAAATAATCCACTACTAGCCTACTTTGTTTTGGCCTTTTTATGTAATTTAATGGGGCACTATTTCAGCTCCAGAGAGGACAAGAAGCAGAAATATAAAGTGTCGTTAAATAATGTGCGGCTCAGAGTAACATTTGCACTTCTCCAAAGAGTCATCTGTGAGACTGACGGCACGTAACATTGCTACATATCATTCCAACAGCCAGCATGCCTATGCCGCTCTTCAGCATTCCTTAATTAACCATGTAGGGAATAAAAAGAGGCCCAGACAATAAAAATATTGAAAAAAATAAATACAGATAAACAGAAAGAGCTTAAAATAAGTGTGTGACTGGGAAGTATTTAATTGACCAGCGGCTAAACTACAGTACTTGTTATGCATAAACATAACATGGGACTGGCATTCGATGATGATTAATCATACTTTAGTGAAAAAAATGAAGCAGCATGGGTGATCTCATGCAGTATAGATAGGAAAATTTTCTGCAGATGACATCCAAACGATACCCATTTTATAATCTTTAATCAAAGTTGCATCTGTAGAGATTAACGACAGTTAGAATATACCATAGAACTTTGTAACTGAAACGTGACTGCCAACAGAAACCATTTTATTCAAACACTGTAATGCCTATAATTTGTAAAATGCTGTTTGGAGTCAAAAGCTCACTTCCTAACTTCTCTGTCTATATTTTGTACTCTTAACTTTCATTAATTTATTGTACCTGCTTCTCTCTATTAACTACTGTATAATCTCCTTTTTGTTTTCTTTTCCTTCATTTTGCTTTCTCCTTAGCCTCACAACACTTTTTTAGTTCTTCTTTTCCATCAACCTCTTTCCAATAGGTAAGACTGAAAGATGTCACACGTTAACGGATTAGCATTAATATAGTTAAGATATCCCACCACACTCCCTGTCACATCATAATTTGGCATTCCTTATTGTACAAATAGGCACTCCTAAAAATGAATAAGTGGGAAGAGATGTTAGACATTTGTTTAACAGGTTATAACAGATGGAATAATAGCATAGCAAAGGCCTACCATTCCAACCGGATCCCATAATGCTACAGAACTGCAAGTAGTTCATGTCATTTCTCTATCACGTCAAAGCTATTACCTTTTATGATACATGATTTTTCTGGTAGGCAATGCTTTTAACACTAGAATTACCAAAGCCTACGAGAAAACTCGTAAATCCGGCCCACCTTAAATCCGTTCACACCACTCTGTCAGTGTCTTTTGTCCTGTAAATGTGCCGATTAAGACAAGCAGCAAGCAGCCTGCTATTCCATCCCCCCGCCATCGCAGAATGTTCACAAAGTTCCCCCAGCTCTGACTGATTATCTGGGAGTGACTTAAGTGCTGGAGTTTTAGAGTGGAAATAATAGATCGTTATTTGAAACACATGCATTTCATGTGTGTTCCGTTCCTACAGTAATCTGTATAAACACATTGTTAAAACAGAAACTTTTTTATATTTTAGTAATAAATGTTACAAAATGTAGGCATAAACTATAGAATGTGTGAAGCCTGAAGTTCAAAGATCAAATAAGCACTTTTACAAAAGGTTCAAGGATGATACAATAGCTTCCGTGGCATAGCGGTAAGATTTGCTGACTTGTAATCAAGAGTCCCCAGTTCGATTCCCACTGCCTCCTATATCTGCTGTTTTCAGTAGTGAGCTGCTCTTATTGTTAATATTATACAGTACACATACATTTGGTTTGTGTCTGTAACAGCCACTGTACATTTATAGGACTTGTAAAAGTTACCGTTTTTTTTTCACTTTTATTCTCTCAGTCATGACCACGATGTATACTACCACCCCCACCCCGACTCTGGGATCTGACACTGTTACTTTTTAAGGTGGGCCGGATCTACGAGTTTTTTCGTAGGCTCTGGTAATTCTAGTGCTAAAGCATAACTTACAATCCAATGGGCTGTGTTCAGTGACAATGAGGCAGATGTTTTTCATAACTGTACTTTCTCCCTACAAAGTATGGCAACAGTTTGACACTGCTGATAATTTCCAGTACTTATTTGTTTAACTGGTGTCAAGAAAAATCATGAGACATTCTGTTTTTAAAAGTGAGGAGGAGGTTCATAAATTAGAGTAAGAAGGCCAAAAAGTCCAGAGGTAGGTAGTGAATGAAAGCAATTCTGAGGGCATAAAGCATGCTGGGTTATCACATTGAACTGTACCTCACTGTTTCAAGTCAAGAAGGTCATTTTTAAAAGATGACCAAACTAAACATGTGAGGCAGCACCTACAAAGCATAATGAATAACTGTGATTTTTACAAATAGCCAATAGGCTCTAGATATTCCAGTCGAGATGAATCAGGTAAGTCTTTGTAGCTGAACAGCACGGTCTTTCATTTTCTAGTTTCAGCTAGCTGAAACAAACAAATAAATAAAAATAACCAATAGCCATCAACTCTTTTCCCTGCTGTTAGCTGGCAGCACCTGCCTGCAGAAGGTTTTATCCAACATTTCCAACACGGGAGAGTTAATTTTCTGTTTTGAATATTTCCTATTCCCCTATGCACACATGCAGGCTTTCTACCGAATAGCAGACATTGTTAACATAAACCAATTCTCATTCCCTGCAGAAGAATAAAACCTTCCCAGCTACAGGCAAGTAATTTCAAAGTACTCAGTCACGCTGAAATAATTAAATCTTCTTTTAATATTTCTCTCAGGTGGACCAAAAAATTGATTAAAAGACAGAAGAGGCCCTACTTGAGTTCTTTACCAAAAGCGAACAACAATTCCATCCTAGTGAAGCAGCAACAAAACGCACAGTCAGCTGTAAGGCAAGAAGTCAAAAGTAAGCTGGAGTGTATGTTGCTCTCTGTACCTTACAGGCCAAGAGCATCCTGCTGCCCAATGCATGCCACATGTTCAATTGTCCAAAAAACAAAAACTATTTTATTACTTAAACAAGGGAAATGTATTTACATAACTCAATAATATAATATGCTACCGCAAATCAAAAAGGTAAAACAAATCTGTGATTGGGAACTGCTCATGCAGCAAGTTATACTGTTACATGAAACAAATGCAGCCTCTTCTAAGGAAGGATTTATACTGAAGACTCAAATGATTTATGTAAAAGTCCCAAAATGGGATCAGAATTTAGTATATCATAAGGTTTTGTTCAGATTACTATGATCACTGTATTTTACAGGCATCAGATTGTAATGACATTCCCAGTAGCATTTGGTACAAGGGCATGGGCCTGTATGGATTCACACATATTTATTTATACGATTGAGAAAAACTAATTGATCTAACTCACATCTCCTTAGGATATAGGTGGAAACTGGAATATAATAAACCAATAAAGATGGGAGTATACGCAAACATTGCACAAACAAGACCAGACTGAGATTCATACCAAGTCTTCTGGCCACTAAAACAAACCAAGAAGTAAAGCGCCTTAGCAACATACTTTAACCTAGCTAATTTCTTGAAGGATTTTATTCATCTTAAACATATCTTACAATATGTCAAGAGTCAATGTTTCTAAATGAAATTCTACAAACCACTTTCATTTTGAAAAAGATGCATTGACTGCATACCCTAATTTTGTCCTCATTATTTCATCATCAGGTCACTTCTCTCACCACTGCACTGTAGGTCATAGATGGCTCATATTTGCAATCCCACTAGATCATTCCTTTCTGAATGTGCAGCGACAATGGAGTGCACACAGTGACAGTGGGAATAGTAATTCTTTTAACTGAATTGATTGCTTTAATTCAGTGAATTTTTGTTCATTACTCACTTTTTCAAAAACCGAAAAGTACTGATTTGGTGAGGTTGTTTCCCTTCAGTGAAACAACAGGACTGAAGCAACACAATCTGCAGAAATGCTGTGGGAAATAAGTTTCACGTGTGAAAGAATGCTATAGTACCATCATTGGTGATTTGGCCAGGTCTAAAAGAATGATATCACTTTGTGTTAAATACTGGGTGTTGAATCATTCTATATAACATCACAAATTGCAGTTTTTTTAATAAAAATCTTGAAAAGCGATGAAGGTAGTTAAAGCAATTATGAATTCATTTTTGTGCTTAACTGCTGTTTAAGGAGAAGTCACTGTGCCTGCAACTGATGCGTTGGAGGGATGATTGTTGTCTGTCCCTAAGGGATGAAATGAGAACCTGTTGCATGAAACGTAGTGAATAAAATAATTGTTGGTAAAAATAAATTTAATAGAAATGATTAATGGTCCCACTTTGGCTTTGCTTTCTGTGCTACTTAAGAAGAGAGTTTATTTTTTGGCATGTGCCTTTCTAGTGAAATGAAGCACTGTAGTGTGACAGCTCCAGGGACCCAGGTTTACATTCTGGCCCATTCCTCCTATGTCTAATAACTTTATTTTCTTGCAACACAAAACGCAATGATGCACTTAAAAACGCAGTGTTAATGTCAGTCTAGGGCTTCCTGATGGTGGATCGGATTTCCTCTGGTTTCAGCTGCACCTGTTGAATGAGGAGCTGACCTGTTGACAGCATGAGTGAGGGACTGAGTACCCACTGTAATGACATGGCTTCTGTTGTTTTCTGCCTTGCTCTTCACAACCATCGCTGAATGTAAAGGAGAATGGCCTTGCATGGTGTAAGCTTGAGGTAACAATTTCCATCAAAATAAGTGACTTTGTACACATGAAATAATGTATAGTTGAAATCAAATGCCCTGAAACCATGTCTTATTTGAATTAGGAAAGCATTGATGACTTACTGACTAGGCCATACCTCCTACTACAAAAAGAAAGAAGTTTAAGGTAAAAAAAGCCAGATGACTAAGACAGCAGAATGTAAACCTTTCATTTTTAAAATGCATTAAAATTGAATCATAAAAACAATACTTTAGTGCACCTTTGAAAGCACTAATCCAAGCAACCCGAGCAAAATGAGATCTATACTCTTTTAATAAATGATGCTTTTAAATAAAGTTAGGAAAAAGGCAACTGGTAAAGAACATCTGTGTCTTTATTGTACAAGAAGCTATGATAGGCGCACAGCTGGAGAAGAGCACTCGACATTCACAGAAGGGAGCCATTAGGTGTACTAGACGATCAGAAAGCTACCTTCTGTATCAAAGACACAGGTGCCCAACACAAACACCATGCAGGCCAATTCTGTGGGAATCATATTATATGATTTGTTTTATTCATTTTGCACTAAACTTTATGCAGATGGATTTTTTCAGCTATTTTCAAGTGGCCAATTTGCGCACAGTTTGTCGTGGCACTCAACAGAGATGCTCTTTTCCTGCTACGACCAGCCAGCACTTAAAGACGGACCTTGAAAACAAGGAGTCAAGTGGACTTAGAAAGTCATATACTAGGGTATCACATTGTGTCAATAAATAAATCTCATTATAAAGCATTTCCCACAGTATGCAGTCAAGGATGGGAATTGCTTTACCCTGTCACAGGGTTAAATGACAAATACTAATTATCTAAAAAGGTGGAATAATACATGTATAAGTCAGAAAAAAAGTACCACAAGTCTTCTGTCCTTGGGTATTCCCCTTTTTCCCCTGCAATCAAAGGGAGAACCTGTGAATTCTGCATACAAGATATGACATATAAGGTCCAAGCATGTGCCACCCAAAATATCTGAGAAAAAAACGTATTTACCAATTGATTTTCCAAATTTCCCAGTTCCATTACAAGTCCACTGGGAGCCAGGTCCTCTACTGGTAACAGTGGGTGTAAGGTGAGAAGTCAAAGAATCCTGTTCAAGCTAAGCTGAAACTGGAACAATTCATTCTGTGAATTCTACTAACAGAGGTATATTTAAGATGCGTTAGGAAACTAGAACAATTCGTGAAAACTCACACAAAAAGGAGAGAATGTGCAAATTCTACAGAGACCATGATTAGGGTGGAATTTGTATCCAAGACAGTAAAGATGTGAGACAACAGCTCTAACCCGACGCTAATAACACAAACATTCAACTTCATTACTGGACATGACACTGAGACACTTAAGAATAATTTCTTTACTGTATGTTATTCAATACAGTACATAAATTCTGGAAAGCAAAATTGTTCTTTTTTTTTTACAACTTCAGTAAATAGTAATTTCCCACAAAACGGTGTGTGGACTTTATTTTCTAGGCGTACAAGTTGTAGGATACATCAGCAGGCCACAATATATTTTGTCATACAAACATAAATTACATAAGGTTGTTTTTTATGATTTGTTTGCAACCCCATGTGATTGTTCGGAAATATTTTAGCTCCGACTAATACAGCATACTGTATGGCTAACCTAGCCTTAAGGGCTTTTCCAGTTTTATGAGGCAAACATTTACCTCAAGCATACATACTTTAGCTGATTCCTTTTTTCCATGTTGTCCAAAAACCAACAAACATGGTCCAACTGTTGCATATATTTTTAGAAGAAAGTAAAGTGACTTGCCCATAGTCATAAAAAGTCAGATGTGAAGACAGAACTGATATCATTGAGGTGTGAAGTTTACTTCCTTAGATCCTTAGCCACCATACATACCACACCATCTATTGTTGCTAGCATGACTCTCAATGTTGCTCAAAATCCAGCAATTAGTCTTGTATAAGTATTGCACTTGGAGTTTGGCCAGTGAACAGATTTTGTATTTATTCTTTTTCAGACATTGATGGTGTCTGTTTGCTCTGATCTCTTTAGTGTGATGTTTGTTATACTATAAATGCTAGGATCACCGGATCACAAGATTTATTTTAAAGCTGGAGTCAGTGCTGGCTATTAATTTCCTTGCTTTCTTTTTAATTGTATGTGGATTATAAGGCTTTTATAATGTTTAAATAAACTTCATAGAGCAGAAGATGATGATGACTTTCATGAAGCCCAATAAACATCACTATTGCACTTGGCTCACATGACACAAATTGTTTCATATTGGATGATCTATTCTTTTTGCTGTGCAGCTTAACTATATACCTTGTTAGTAGGTTACATACTCCCTCACTTGCCTCCATAATTACATTAAGCTTCACTCTGCTTGTTAGGAACTCCAGTGTATCCCTTTGGGTCCATAATTAACCATTCTGTGACCTCAATCCAATGCATCCACCTCACCTCTGTTATATAGTTTGCAGGATCATGTCCATCCAGCTTCTATTCTCACTCTATTAAATCAGTCATTAAAGGTCTCTCAGATGTGACATTCAAGCACAAAAGAGTATATATGGACAACCACTCTCTGGCAACTTAGGGAAAGCGGCCAATATGTCATTATGCCCCTGGACTTTAAGTGGAAACACAATTACTCATTGAAATACTGTGTTTCATGATAGGTGAACAGAGAGATGTTCGCTGGATAAACTGAATGACATGATCAGACATATGCAGACATTGGACAACACAATGTGCATGGATTAACAAGATTAGCAGCTTAGGGAAGGACAAACAAAACTCTTATGCTAATATTCCTTCAAGTCACATAAGGAGAGCTTGTGTTTTTGCTTTCCCCCCAACTATCCAGTTTCTAAGCATTTTAACACACATGGGGGACAGCATTGGGTAGAAGGCAGGAATCATCCCTGGATGAGTTGTCAGCTTTTGTTGTAGGATACAATTAGGCAAACAACCCCATTTAGAAACATAAACACGTACACGTGCTTGAAATGTGAGACAAAAACCCACATAGACATGAGGAAAACATTGAAAGTTCTCATATTCAATGACTAGGCATGGAATTCAAACCCAGGACTTGAGAGCTGTGAGAGGATAGCACTAAACACCACATCATAATGTCAGTCGATTAAGCTTTTGTTTGGGTAATAAAAAAAATAAAAACATACAAAACTACACTTCCCAAAAAAAGACATTCTTGTGTCAAACACACCAATTATTGGAATGGAAAGCTCATAAATAGACTGATTTTAGGAAGAGACTTCCTTTGTCAAGGGTCATAAATACTTAGATATTCTGTCATGAAGATGAGTGCTCTGTTTAAATGATAACAGAAATGATGACAAATGATAAAGGATAATTGTAAATGTTACACAAGTGAAATGTGCTAAACTGTGTTTTGACCTCAATTCAACTCTACATGCTCCACTGCAGGACTCTACCAATTTCAGAGTTGGCCAATAAATACCAGCTTGTTGAAATAAACATACAATCAGGCTGGAAAAACACTAAGAGGTAGGAAAATATCATTGATTAAACTTCTGTGATCAACGAGCGAATGGATTAAAGATTGCTTGTTTCTTGATAAACAGGCTTCCATAATTAGTCGCCACCTCTAAAACGCCCAGGGTTCATTCCTTTCACAGGAGGTGTTGATTGAAGAGGGAGCCGAGGCTTCTAAATAACACTTTAAAAAGAAAAAAAAAATTCAATAAGAAACCCCTTCATTAATGAGGACAAAACTAAATGGTGTGTGGAATTCAAAAGTCACAGATTTCTTAAAATCAAATTTCACACTTAAAGGCTTCAAACTTTTTTTTTGTTAATGCAGCTGTCTGTGCAAGTTAATCACTTTAAAAGTTAAAGCTCTGTAAAGAGTAGAAAAGAGAAAAAAACAGCCTGCTTTACAGTATATACAAAATCGGCCATTTTAAAGAGAGGAGGCTTTGAATGGAATAACGGTCTGAAAGTCGGAAGCGATTGTGTGCATTACACTTAAATTACATGGCATGGTGTGTCTGAAGTGTGTTATCACGTGAAACTTCCATTTATCAACACAACTGAGAACAGCATTGCATTTGGGCTAAACTCCTAACTTAACCAAGGCATTTCATTTAGTGAAGTACTCACATGGGGACAACTTACTAATGTGTTATTTCTTCTGGCTCCAAATTGCTGTTTAACCAGTCATCGGATTATTAATCTCTTAACAGGGTGAAGATTGGAGTAAGAACCAGACTGAGATGAAACTCCATTCCATTCCTACACAAGTCAAACTCACTCATTCACCCAATGCCAATATATTTAACTTCTCTTAAGGAAGTGGAGGACTTGGAATAAAGACGTTCAAGGAAAAAATGCACACCAACACAGGGGAAACATACCAACTCTACACGGATAGTGACAGGACTGGGGATCAAATTTTGAGGCATCAGCTTTAACTACTTCAACTCCACAATATTCTTAAATCAAACCGATATTTAAGAATAAATTTTTCCTTTTCAACAGTAAAACAGTAATGTGTTTATAAGTATCTAAAATATCCATCCATCCATCCATTATCCAACCTGCTATATCCTAACTACAGGGTCACGGGGGTCTGCTGGAGCCAATCCCAGCTAACACAGGGCGTAAGGCAGGAAACAAACCCTGGGCAGTGTGCCATCCCACCGCAGGGCACACACACACACCCACACACTAGGGACAATTTCGAATCGCCAATGCACCTAACCTGCATGTCTATGGACTGTGGAAGGAAACCGGAGTACCGGGAGGAAACCCATGTAGACATGGGGAGAACATGCAAACTCCACGCAGGGAGGACACGGGAAGTGAACCCAGGTCTCCTTAATGTGAGGCAGCAGTGCTACCACTGCGCCACCGTGCCGCCCTATCTAAAATATTACTGTGATATTTCTTTGTTTAAGAAATTTATATTTGAAAAAACTTTTTGTTTTTAATTTAGATACTTAAATGGAGTTCTTACATTAGTAAACAGAAGATTCAACATACAATACAGTTGTATTAGCCATATTGGGGAAAAAAATCCTCTTTTCATTTGTTGTTCACAATAAGTGTGGGCAGCAGCCAGAACTGGACGTGTGTTAGTCACAGAGTGGAAATAAGCATTCAAGTTCACATTTAACAGAGAACACTTCCCCCTCTGATGCTGTTCATCAACGTGCACTTTATACTTCCTGCTTTAATTAATATTGTTTTGTATTGATGTAATTATTATCAATGTTACTTAAGAAGATACTAATTTTGAAATAAAGAAAATAGTTAACAATCAAAAAATCCATGTCAGCAGCTGATCTTTTGGCTTTTTTTTTTTTTCATTTTTATGAAAAATAAGTCATCAGAAGCGTTAACTGCTCTGCCCACCTTTTGTGATTAAACACCCACATATTTCTGTCAATATGAATATCTGTTACAGAAACAATACTGATCCTCTTTCAATTCATAGGGAGCTTTAAGCATGGCAAATTTAAGCTATGGTTTATTACAAATATGGATGAACAATTGACTAGCAAGTATGAGTTTCACTGTACTCTGTATATGTGACAATAATGAGCCTCTAAATACATAGACCTGTAATAAAACGTATCTGTCATTCATGTTAACAGACTGTGGATACCTTCGTTAGCACCATGCTCACAACTGCTTTCAATAAATTGCTGTTTTGTATTTCTGCTTGCTATACAGTTATTAAATAGGAGATAATGGTAGCTATCTAGAATTCTAGTGTAGACGAGGTCCAGCTGATCTTTCAGTTATGACAGCCTTCCAGTTTTGTCATATTGCTAACTGGACACCAGTTTGAAAAACTGTACACCACCTAATATTTATAAATGCCTACAGAATGAAATATACCTTTGGAAATTAAATAATTTAAGATCATACAGGCACACACACGCACAGCCCCCCCCCACCAACACACACACACACACACACACACACACACAAAACATAGTATTTATTATATTATATAATATATATTAAATATTATCATTTATTATTTTATGCAATTTATTTTTTTTAAATCACTAGATCAACTGAAGATCTTAAACCTTGTTCTTCTGTTATACTTCTTACTACTTTTTTTTCTGAGAAAAAAAAATTGAGAAATGTTCTAGAAATAAAAATAAAAAATTGTAAAATGTACAGTATAGTGTAGATGAGGTCCAGCGTTATTTGTTATTTCATATTAATATATAATTGTGTAAGTGATATCAAACATCTCTCAAGACAGTTAATCGAGTAGAATTCTTTTTTATTTAATAATGAAGCAAGTACCTGAGGACATGCACTCATTTTTGAAGTCAGAAACTAACTGATATGTCATTTAGTTGAAGTAGAAACCTTGAAAACATTTAAAAATACGTCAATGAGATCTTGGTACAAATAAGATATTATGGTTAACCAAACAACCTGGACGCACTGGATAATCTCCTCTCATGTGGCAAATGTATTATGTTGTTATATTACTATACAACTAAACAGTCAAAGAAATATATATAGTAGCACCTCCTATAAAATAATCCTTAGGGCATGTATTTCCTGCTAGTCACCTGACAAAGCGAAAAAAAATGCATTTGCGCACTTCCAATTATATTATTAAATTTATGGACTGCAAATAAAACACACTATCTAAGTACCTGATGAATAAAAATATTGTAAATTTAAGAAGTTCTAATTTATGTTAAAAGGATGGCTACTAGCATGTGTTTGAAGTGATAATATGTTTTCCATTTACACTCTATTGTAATGTTGTAATGTACTGTTTGTTTTGGCTCCCAACACATCCACCTCAGTAAAAAGAACTTTATGTGGTACACATAAACATGAAGCTTTCAAGCGCAAACACACAGACATTGTAAGTGTTCTATATGGATTAGTTACACTGTCCATAGTAACAGTTTCTGTTCTTGTTTCAAGGCCATACAAAAATCCCCTGTGATGTCAAATGAACTCTGCTCTGAACCGGACTATTCTGTTCCATCTCTGCTAATTCACAGTTGTTTTGGAAAACAGACAATTCCTTCCGTACTTTACTCTGGATTTTGTTTTTCCACCCATTTTCCTTAAATTAAATGGGGTTTTTCTCCATCTGTTCAATTTTACACAAGATTGGGACAATCATAAAATGCAAAATTAATATGGTAGAGATGGTTGTAATTTTCATGAATTTATTATTATTCTTGTTTATTAGTATTTTAAATTTTTTTCACCACTATTCTGAGTCATAGTCATGGACATTTTGTTTTTCTTGCTACATCATATTGTCATATTATTAAGTATGTGACATCATTAAGTCTTTACTTAATTATGTCATCATTCACTTGCTATAAAGCATGGTGGTGTCTGGAAGCTCATGCCTGAATTTTAAGAATGAAGAACATCTAAATCTTGTGAAGATCATTCTTATTTATATGCCTAAATCCTTTCAAGGGTAAAAACACCTATCATTTTGCATTTGGCAAGTTCAGCAGAACAGAAATTGTTTAATGTAAATTTTTGCTTTGCTCCTTCCCTACTCTGGTGAAAGCTTTAGATTCATCAAAAATTTAGACTTCTGGTTTTCAATGAATCTCGATGTTTTAGGGCCCCCTGATACCGAAAACTTTAATATCTTGATGATGGGTGTGTGTGTGTGTGTCTGTGTATGTGTCACGGTTTCTTGAGACGGTCTAGAGCTAAAATGGCTGGATAGAAAAATAGCAAATTCGAAACTTAAACCCGCTATGAAATAATGATATGCTGATTAGTTTTTGAGCCAAATCAGGCAACAGAAAGAGGCACACCAGAGGAACCCTCAAATACTGTAATTCTGCAATAAATTATGAATTATTCTCATCAATTGCTATCGTAATGACCTATTTTATGTTCAGAAACATGAGCATCAGAGTGGTAAATAATTACTGAAATTTTATGAAACAGTTTGGGTAACTTGGTTCCTAGGGCGCAAAGCCTACTGACATTCACATATGAATATTTTAATGTTAAGAAACTAGTGAAACTTTTAGCTATCAACAGCTTTATGCTTATTACTTTATTTTTTATTTTGGACATATATACATTCATATATATATACATGTACAGCATGCCAGTATAACTGAGCAAAATCCGAAAAGGCGAAATAGATTACATAGTTTGGGACTATGCCATATTTGTCATTTTCAATAGTGCAGTGTTTCAACAAATTTGTTTTTTTCTGCAATTTGCAGATGTCACACAAATGTCACCTTATCAATTGAAACCAGTATCTTCTTTTCCCTCAGTGCCATACTGTTGCCATGATACTGATCCCTGGAGGGACAAGTTCATTTTAACAACTGGGTGTCAGTCCTGTAGAGGTTTGTAAGAATTTAGTCTATCTAGGCAAATATAAGGCTCAGATTAGGGAACAAATGACAGCATGATCCCATGGCAAGGACATGACTCTCCAAGTGGAAAAAAACCTGAAGGGGTTATACCTTTGTCTTTCACTATTCTTTATATTGTATTATATTGTAATTCAGTCGATACACAATTTTTATAATACTTGTTCTGATTTTTTGTTAGGTAAATATTTTATTGACAAAAGACAGAAATGACTTGTACAGACAATGAAAAAAACAATTGTGTCTATATACTGTTGAGTCATGATTACTTCTAAAGGCAAATTTAAAATGATAAACTGGGTACATCTTTATACTCCATGGGACTACATACACCAGCAGTACCTGATTAATTTACTTTACTTACAATGTCATCTGTTAGCTTTATTTTAGAAGTAGAAGGCACCCTATAAGATGAAGACATAATGTATTGTCAAATAATTGTCAATTTGCCTGTCATTGTTGATATTGCTTTTTGGCATACATTATTTGGAATCTGAGATAAGGTTTACATTTTTTTGTCCTGCTTAAATGTGAATTACCTTTGTTAACATTCAGCCAGCTTACATGTTTATTATTTATGAATAGACCAGTTTTAGAAATAAAATAAAAGTGAGCAATACATTTTGCAGTGTTCTTCCAGTAAATCTGATCCCAATTCTGCTAAAGATCCACACAGCTCTGCTGAGTTCATCATGTTCTCTCATCTGCAACACAATATTCTTATGTCTCTAACAGTCAGCCTAGCAGAAAATGACAAGATGAAGCTCTGGGTGACTTTCCCGTGGTATCTTGATTTTGAGAGTCATTTTTCTTCTTGCTGTATCAAGCTAGACAGCACACATTGATGATCAAAGCTAGAAGGGATCTGAGGAGGCTCACAAGGGAAATCAATGATATATTAAATGCCATTGATGCTGGGCATTGACAACCTGCAATAAGGTTGGTAGATAGCATATTGCTGTAATTGGCATCAATGGCAATTTGCATCAGGGAAAAAGGCATTACATATAAAAATCTAGAGAGGTAAGGTGACAAATGAGCACTGTATGATGGTCTGTGTGAGTCAAGAGAAGGTCCTTTACAGCGGCTTGAACTGGGATGATGTAATAAATGAAAAAAAACCTAAATGAATATCTATAGCAAGCAGAATTCACATGAAAAAGAGCTGCTTCAAAAAATTGCCATAATTGTACTAAGTAAGCCTCATATCACAGTGGCACTACTGAAAACTTCAACATAGTTAAAAAAGTACATTCAGGTATTCTTAATGTGACTTGCTAATAAGTGCATGTAGAAAACAAAAAACTATGCACATTGATATGAAGTATAAAAAAGAGAATGAAAACAGAGGTGGCAAGTGGATCCAGAAGGCAGAAGATCAATTATTTTTATCTTCACAGCAGATAGTGGGCTTTATTCCTTAACTCAAGACAGCTCCAGTGTCTCTCTACTTTTCTAACTGATTGCTTCTCTAAGTAAAATGCAGGAACTTAAATGATGTTATTTGCTATTTTTTTTTTGAAAGAATGGAAAGCCTACAGTAGGTTACAAATAATCATAGCACAGGCCTCTCTATCAATTGATTATAGGTACAGTATACCAACAGACACAAAGAAAGTTGTACATTCAAGAAATTAATTTAATTGACTAAATACCAGAATATAGAAAACAGCACATTCAACATACAGTATTTTAGACATAAAAAGGCAGATGTTGGTTAAAGCTCTCAAATCATATGGCCCAAATTACTCTATATTCTAAAAAATTTATGTAGAATAGCTAACACTTGTGTTCAGTTATTTTTAGTTTTTCATTTTCCCTTTTTCTTGTACATGTTTGGTCTTATGAAAACTAATTTATAAATATAAAACACTAAGGGTTATCTGTCTGCAATGCAAAAACTCGCACACTTCTGGGCTTTGAGCCTTGATCTTGGTCTCAATTGACAGCTAATGCCATGATACGCATAACACTGCCCATGAATTAGATGTATGGGTCACTTGGGCCACGAAAAAGGGCTTTGGGTCCATCTCATAGCAGACAGCACGGGGGACGCATGCCAAGGCTAACATGACAGACACATCAGTATGCGTCACTGACAGGTAAAGCTCAGCATTGAGTGCCATTGTGACAGACAGCCACATTGCACAGGTTAACTAAAAGTCACACATAACCATAGAGTTGAGGGGCGGCCTTCCAATGGCACGTTAGTGGGCGTCGGGTCCATTGATCACATGGCATGTCAGTCAGGAAAACGGCCCGGTGACATAAAGTAGGTGACATCAGATGTTAGTAAGGGACATTGAAGCAACCTCGGCAAAGTGACCTGGGGTACTGTGCAGTGGCGTAGCTAGGGGCGGGCGGAGGGGGCGGTTCACCCCGGGCGCCACATTTTTGGGGGCGGCATTATTGGCCAAAAGGCTCAGAACACTTCACATGTAAGCAGCAGAGCTCGGAAAAATATCACTCATGAATGAAAAAAAGTCAAATTCTCTGATTTTCATCCACAAATTCTTCAAAAATCATTTTCAGATGGTCCTTCTGTGACGGCATCAGACACGGCAGTTGAAATGTATGAGGCAATAACAAAAATAAACAGAAACATTACACCAATAATACTTTCTAGGAAGATAAACAACTAATTCACAATGTATAATTTCGTTTCGTTATCAATCCGAATGCGTTCTTGCTCATCCCCACCTATCACTTGTACACCACACCGATTCTGGTTTTCGCAGCATAATTATATTAAACTAATAATCAGAACACGGCTTATCAGTGTGTCTGTACTATATTCTTGTCTAGTTGATGCTTATAAATAATTATATGAAAAAAAATATTGCTGTTTCTCTATATATAAATAAATCTATGCAAAATGTATCTTAATTTTTCTCAAAACATCATTTTAATTTTCTATTTAAATAAGTTAACATATTCAGATACGTTGGAGGGCAGTAAATTGAAGTCCCGTCCCACCCCGAGTGGCGCGAACTCGAGCTACACCACTGGTACTGTGTTTCGTGAGAGGTGAATGCACCACCTTTCTTCGAATATCCTAGATCTGATTATTATTAGTACAGAAATATTGTTGCAAAGTAACACACCTTAATGCCTGCCTTTCCTGTGGCAATTCTTTGCTGTAACTTGCTACAAGGGCTAGTGATGGCTTAAATCTAGAGGCCTATTTGATGCCTCAAATCAAATTATCAAATAAGTGAAAGATACCATCTGTGTAGATCTGCAAATTGTTATTGAGCATATCAAAGTACATGGCACCAATTGGTAGATGCTATTTATTAAACTTTGCATAAAATTGTTCTTTGCAAATTATTGTTAAATGCATTTTGGCCTGCATAACTCAAAGCCTAGATAATGGAATTCCTAGCAGACAGAGGTAGATGAAAACTCATCATCCACACAGGGTATAAAAACTTGAGTCTTTTAAGGTTGTTGCTGTAGACCAGGACCACCCAAATTGTGACCCACAGCCCAAAACTGCCAAACCGGCCATTTGTTTTGACCTGCATGGTAGCTTTCAAAAGAAATGCATCATGTTCATTTTTTTCATGCCATAAATATAAGCCATTTTCTTTGCAATACTCTTAAATCTATTTAGGATCTGCTTTTTTACTTATTAGTAAAGCAGTTTGTCTAACATTTAGCAAATTTTAGAAGTATATGTTATCTTTATGAATCATTATAACCAAATCTAGTGCTGCACCTAACCTCAATCCCACTTTTTAACACTTTGAGTTAAGACAGAAAATCGACAAAGTACAGGACTGAACATGACTAATCATTTTTATCCCACCCCCTTTAGAAAGGTTTCATTCCACTTCAGGACTTAAACAACTTCAGCCTAACTTAAGGCACTAAAATTAGACTGTGCCACAAAGCACTGGGTCAGATTCTATGATTCCTGCCAGAATACTTGCATCGAAAGCATCAGTCAAATGCTGCATAAGTTCAATAAAATTTTGGCAGGGACAGTGTCATACAGTATGTTTGGAATTCTTAATAACTAAAACCCACACAAATTCTGTTTCTTTGACTTTTAGGTCAATTGCTACTTTTTTTGTTAATTGTAAATCTCACCCCAGTTTGTTCTTTGATAGCAGTGTGTGGGTGGGTGATGCTTTGGACCTTAAAAGTCTGGACGTATGATTAATTTGTCCTAAAGAATTTAAATATATGTTTCATAATGTAATATTAATAGTTTTAAAATAGCCAGTTTAAAAGCACTGTCAACATTGGCAACAATTTTTTTTAGATATCTCCATCACCACTAATATAAATACAGCTTTCAAAGTGACCAGAGCATGTTCTGCTCTTTCTACACTGACTGCTATATAGACACACACACTTCTTAAAACATTGAAATGCAGCTCAAAAATAATGATTCACATTTATTCAGCTATTGAGAATACAGTAACTTAAATAAAGACTCAATTCATTGTGGTCCCACATCATATCTTTAACCACATTCCACTCTCACATACTTAGTTTCTCAGGATTTCTATTGACACATAAGATTTCTGTTAATTAACTTCTTTACAGTTTGATAAAACTTTAATAATCTGTTTTGACATGATCTTGAACTTGTGATTAGACTAAAAGAATCGTTATAATAGCAACCACCTCTATTTGGCCTTTATCCCTTTAAGCTGATTGACATTTTGGCCCACTAGCCCAAAACACTTTGGACACTCCTGCTCCAGGCTATAGGCTGGGCTCACTTTTATTGTAACGTCAGATATACTAAAGTAACCACCACATCATTAAAGGTTCAAGTAACATCACAGTGACTGAGCAGGACAGATGTAACAAAAGGGTTTAGTGATAACAACCTAACCCTGAACATTAACAAGACAAGATAATTCATTGTGCCACAGACAGTCACATATTAAACAACACTACGAAAAGAGCAGTAATGGAAACTGTTAGCTCTGTCAGATTCTTAAAGGTTACATATATTAAACAAACTGAGTTAGATTCATAATGAGATAATAGTGAGAAAGGCACAACCTACCTTCATATTCTGATTTCCCAGAGTAACTATAAGAGCAAAAGTATATTACCGATTTTTTAAAGATACAAAAATCTTTCTTATTAGTTATGGTAACACAACCACACTAAATATTAAAGACACCAAGTGTCAAGATACGGAAACCTCTGAATTTTTTTTTCCTGGGTATAATAATAATAATACTTTACATGTTTGTCATGACAGATAACCTCTGGGTAATCTTATTTTTACTATCGGTAGCCTTATTCTAAAGAAGCAGTTTCTATAGTCTTGATTTTTAACGTAACAACTTTCTTTTTTTTCCATGGACGCTGCCATTTTGCTGTTCAGTAACTATCACACAAACAAGCGGCTGAAAGGGAGTCGTGCTGGATTGCGACATCAATGCAACGCTTTATAAACCAGTCTCAAAGTCCAAATCGGTGGTTATTAAAATAAAATGTTTATGATAATTTCTATAGTTTGTTTCTTTAGTTTATGTTCCTTTATTTTCTTCCTGACTACAAGCTTGCACACTGCCATGTTTTCATGAAAGTGCTATCTCCTTTTCCTATTTTAGCCAGTATAACTTCAATTCCTGTTCTGGTCTTTTTAAGCCTCAGTCTGTTAGCCTTGCCATTGGCAGAACACCAGGAGGCTATGATATCCACAGAAACATTCACAGAATTTGACTTTCTATTAACAGTGTAGATCTATTCCAAAAGATGCTATGATAAAGCATTTCATGTCGATGATTGGACAGATGGTAGTGTATAATCAAACGCAAAATGAGGAACCTCACTAATATTTCTTAACCCTATGTGGTACGTTTTTTGAACAGCTGTGGAACTCTGATTGTCTGACTGTTATCCATGAGGTCTGTCAAATATCATACTTGTTACATTCCATATTGCACATATTAGAATATGACCATATGGTGCATATTCTGTGTTGATTGGTATGTTTAACTGTTTGAATTATTTATCTTAATGATGTCACAGCGAGAACAAAGAGGTTCAGCTTTCTTGTAATCGATGACAAATTAAAAATGAACTACAATGGTATTTGAACAAAGATACATATTGTGTAATAATATACAAATGTCATTAATGAATTATGGTCTGAATGAATATGTCACTATGATTAATAGACTTAATCTAAAGAAGACAAAACGGTACCACTCAATTAGCAGTGGAAGCTATTTGCTTTCTTGTATGGTTAACATTGAGTAAATATAAATGACAGCATTTATGCTGTGGTTCATACAGACCTCCTTGTATGCTTTTGCAAACTACGTATTTCGAGATATACTGTAACAGACATGGATGGGTTTCAAATATTAATAAAGAAAAAATAATGTCAATATGTAAGAGAAATTAGGGACCACACATGTATCCATCAATGGATACATGTAAAATAATTAATTATAATCATATATTTTACCCTATAGTATAGGTGGTCCAGTTCTAATTATGCAATTTTCGTTATGCTATAACTTAAGTTTATTACATAGAGAATTCACAGCACCTGCCCTGCACATAGAGATTTCAGTTAAAATTCTTTTTGTTGCCGATAGATGGCAGCACCTGCCCTGCATTCCAAAATGGCGGGGAGACGGTTGTCAGTCGAACAGTTGCATAAGTAGATCTGGACCACCCTGTATAGATTACTGTTATGGCACACATCAATCCTTAATGAAATCGTTTGAACCAGCATACAACAGGACACATTATTACATTCTACTGGCATGACGAATTGTGTTTACTCTGTATAAATACTGTATATATAAAGTATGTTCACTTTTTATATTTTTGAGATATAGTATGGAATGAAAATAAGCCAATAAGCAATTGATCACAATTGAAAGTCACACAGAAGATACAATATGGAGGAAAAAAGGAGGAGGCAAAGCCAATTACTTACTTTAATCTGAAGCTTCAACTGGTCACTCCGATTGGCCAACTGCACCTATATTGCTACAAATAAGTCATGTGCTATACATGTATTGGCTGTTATTTGCTTTAGTATCAGCAGTGGATTCAAGGTTGATTAACTTATTTCAGTGAAAGAATATATGTGGTTGTGGGGATGTTGAATGGTGGGAAGGGTCAAATAAGAATCAGGGATTAAGGGCTGGGAGAGGAAACCTCATCCACCAGCCATCATGTTCTTGGTACTAGTGAATATAAAAATGGATAGCGGTAGGTCAGAGCCATGAAGAGGCCCTGCTCAGCCTCACCCACTTATAGACTCATATCTCTATGGCCCTGTTTATAGAATAAAATATATTCACCACTCTATTGTGATAAATATTCTTCAGTTATACAATGTTTTTCAAACTTTTTCATAAAGCATTTGTGGATTACTTGCAGAACTGTGTGATGCTTTGAAAAAATAATGATTAGTTTCTTATATTTACTCCTATCTGAAATTAGTTTCCATCAATTTATTTATATGAAATCAAAATTAAAACATAAAATGTTTGTTTAAAAGACCTACAGGTTTACTACATACTGAATATTTATAGAATTTTGATTTTTAATTTACTCTTTTGCATTTAAAAAGATAGAGAAAGGTACATCGAATGTATTTAAATAAAAGGTCAAAAAAAAAAATAGATAACATTTTGCTCTAGGCTGAAGCATCTAATGTGAAAGGTTGAAACATTTGAATTTTAGTATAGTGTTAATGTAATCTGAAACAAGCAAGCCAGCATATATAGCTTGGGTCATACTGACTGTAACAGCCTCACCTTTAGCTGAAGAGCAAAGGTCTGCAGTCTATTGCATAAAATTGTGCCTTCCACTGTGAAAAAACATCATTGTATGATCTTTGGCAGTTTCAATGTATTATTCATGGCCACTAGCAGTAAAATGCTGAATGCACACGCATTCAAATAAACAAAGAACTTTTTTAACCCAGCAAAAGCAAACATAAAGCCTTCTACTTACGGTCATTGCAGACAGAACCTCCATATGAAGTCATACTACAATCACAGGTATAGCCATCCCACTGCTGAAGACAAACCCCGAGATTGGCACACGAGTCCTCTGTGCACGTTGTGCTAGGGCCTGAAATTTAGAAAAAAAGACAGAGGTGTGACAAAGCAGAATGAAAATATGAATCAACATATGAGTGGCCTAAATATCTAACTGTTTAAAAAGCATATGCATGGTGTAAATCCTATTTCATATAAATAATGCATGTACAAAGACAGAATAATAGACTGTCTCTTGCTTGGTGCTTTAATCTGGAATAAAAAGGCCAAAAGCAAACAACAGTTTATGTACCAAAAGCAATAAAGAATAAATAGGTGCTTAAAAAGGAGTAGCTTAAAAGGATTCAATAGATAAAACTTTAGCTGCACAAACTGGTTTCTAAGAAAATTGCCTTCACTGTAAAAAGTACATGTACAAAAACTAGACAAAAAAACGTAAACAGGAGTCGTTCTGTTTTTATTTAGCAGAAATGTCCACCAATGGGATAAGCAAAATTTATTTGACAAGATTTCTTAAAGTAAGCTAAAAAATCATAAGTACAAATTTTTTGATAAGTCAATAATTCTTACAATAAGGAAAACAAAATTTAATGGCATGTTATAAATACTTTTCACTTGCTTAGATTTCATTTTTTTGCAGTGTTCAACTGCCACAAAGGGTGGCTTAATCACTTTAAAAACTGCAAACAACAAAGTTAAAACACTCAACTTGTTTTCACCACATCTCTTCCACACTTTTGTCTTTCTTTTAAAGCAATGACTCTAACTAATATTAAATAGAAGGGTGAGGGAACATCTGTTTAAACTCCATTTAGATAAGGTTCACATTCTGACAACCCCAGTCTAACTTGTAGGAAATACCCTAATAGTGCCATTCTTGGCAATATCTAGTAGATAGATCGTATTTGGAAATGAAATGCTGCATGAATGTATCCAACCAAATAGTAACTTTTAGTAACTGTTCACATGTATAAAGTTCGAGCAGTCACAGCTCCTTCAGCTAAAAATCAAGGACATCTATGCATTAAAGCATTCCAACTTGATTATCAGGTAGGAAAGAGAACAGCAAAGGGTTGCCGCATCTTTGTTTCAAATCACTTAAAGCCATGACTCCCAATCCATTAAAAATCCATTTAGTCAAGATTATTTGGAGACACTGCTGCAGGCATGGATGATGATCTCTTGTCCTTGTGTCCCCCAATCCCTCACAAGCCAGTCTAGCCAGGAGTCAGTAATCACTATAGCTAAGAGAGCACTCCTGTCATACGGATTGGAACCAAAACTTTACAGAGATTATCTAGCTCTCTGCTAGATATTTAACAAAATACAAAAAGATAAGAAAAAGACTTACACATATAATAAGAAATGGAAAGGGAAAAAATAATAGTACATAGCATTTTGAGATGTTTGCATGTATATGGTTCAAAATGGAGATGGCACAACTTTAAAACATTCTGCAAAAATACATCTGAAAAAGTGTGCACACGCTCACAAGACATAAGGAGGAATCCACTATTAAAAACAAAATACCCCAAATCAGCAACAGTAGGGTGAAAAGTATGGCTGGATACAGTGCCTATAAAAATACCCACTCCGTTTGGAGGTTTCCTCAGTTTATTATTATTCAATATTCAATTACTTTGGATTTACATTTGGCTTTTTTATATCATTGTACTAGCAAAATACCCGCGCTTCGCAGCGGCGAAGTACTGCTTTAAAATTTTTATTAAGAAGAAAAGTAAACCTTTTTAAACTGAGGGAAAATATACCAATAATTATTTGTTAAGGATCTCTTTGTATATCACGTTGTCAGTTCGGCCCTCCGGTTGTAATATGACCAAGCTGTGCGCTAAGCTTACTCTTGAGCATGCAACATATAGTTGGCCGTGTGAAAAGCAATCTTGCCTCAAATCAATGCCAACCTTTTGTAGGGTCTGTCCCTTAGACTTATTAATTGTCAGTGCGAAGCAGAGCCTTACTGGAAATTGGAGGCGTTTGAATTGAAATGGGTTTCATCGATAACTTTGCATCCAGCTTTTGAGAGTTTAAACATTCATAAACATCAAAGTGTCCACTACTCAAATCGTCACCTGTGAATCTAAGATGTTTAAGAGGCTTTGGAGGTTGTCCAGAGGTGTAAAATATTTGGCCATTTCGGTACACTTGAAAGCGACAACCGAACAATTCAGCGGCAGCCATCAACTCACATGCAGAACCATAGGTGAAGGGCTTAAGCATTTCACTGTTATAGTGCTCCTGTGTAGTATAATTATCTCCTGTACCGTCATCAGTCCACACCTTGAACCTGTCCCAGTCATTCAATACATAAGGCACAATGTTCCTCCAGATATCAAGAGTGAGCCTGATATGGCCGTGCAATATGTAACACAGAGAATGGAAAAGGCAGGAGCCATCTCCGGGCATGGAAACCACTCAGTAAGTGACCGTTATTTGACCTTGATAGACATGTTAATGGGGGTACGGTTGGAACGATAAAGGAAATGGGTACCTGAACAACGTAAACTAAGTCTAAAATACCTACACAATAACTATAATCGTAATAAACGAACAATAAAACAGCGGAGAAACCATGGGTTAAATAAAAAGGCTGCAGTTATCAGCAGGGAGACGTGAATACTGTGGCGAAGCAAGGAAGGGAGTGAAGAGACTGGAGCGATGGACGGCCTTATATAGGCAGCCAGCCAACTACATGGGAGGCGTTAGGATGGGGGACCAAACGCCGCCTCACACAATGACCGAGCTGCAGGCTATGGACGTACAGTAATCCCTCGCTATATCGCGCTTCGACTTTTGCGGCTTCACTCTATTGCGGATTTTATATGTAAGCATATTTAAATATATATCGCAGATTTTTTGCTGGTTTGCGGATTTCTACGGACAATGGGTCTTTTAATTTCTGGTACATGCTTCCTCAGTTGGTTTGCCCAGTTGATTTCATACAAGGGACGCTATTGGCAGATGGCTGAGAAGCTACTCAACCAGAGCGCGTATTACCTATTAAATAAAACTCCTCGAATATATTGTGAGCACGGGGGCTGTTCGCACCCCTAGAAGATACGGCCGCTCCTCAAAAAACACTGAAAGATTACCTTCACATTGCTCTCTTCCTTTCTGGGCTTAAATGTGGCTGCTTTGTCAAGTGATATGCTTCCTGCATGGTGCTTCGCATACTTAAAAGATCAAACAGCACGTATTGATTTTTGATTGTTTGCCTTTCTCTCTCTCTGACATTCTCTGCTCCTGACGCGCACTCCTTTGAAGAGGAAGATATGTTTGCATTCTTTTAATTGTGAGATGGAACTGTCATCTCTGTCTTGTTATGGAGCACAATTTAAACTTTTGAAAAAGAGACAAATGTTTGTTTGCAGTGTTTGAATAAAGTTCCTGTCTCTCTACAACCGCCTGTGTTTCTGTGCAAATCTGTGACCCAAGCATGACAATATAAAAATAACCATATAAACATATGGTTTCTACTTCGCGGATTTTCACCTTTCATGGGGGGTTCTGGAACGCAACCCCTGCGATCGAGGAGGGATTACTGTATACATGTACGTAAGTAGGATTCAGTTAGCATTGGGAACCCGCGTACCAAATTTCTTAAAGATGGGCCCATAAGTAACAAAGACCATTGGAAAGTTCAATATGGCGGCCGACAGTGGCGTCATACCACCGTACATCGGTTTTGGTTAGCTCAGGGAAGCCGCCTACCAAATTTTATGAAGATGGGGCCATAAATAAGAAAGTTTAACATGGCGACCGTTATGACCGTTACGCGTAGAATTTCAAAATGAAACCTGCTTAACTTTTGTAAGTAAGCTGTAAGGAGTGAGCCTGCCAAATTTCAGCCTTTTACCTACATGGGAAGTTGGAGAATTAGTGATGAGTGAGTCAGTGAGGGCTTTGCCTTTTATTAGTATAAATATACAAAAAAAGACTTTAATGTCAAAATAAAAATAGATCTTTGCAAAGTGATGTAAATTAATTTCAAATATAAAATACAAAATAATTGATTACATAAGTATTGACCATGTTCATGTCAACATTTAGTAAATACACCTTTGACAGCCATGACAGCATCAGGTCTGTGTGCACAGGTCTCTCTCTATTAGCTATGCACATCTAGACACTATAATATTTACCCATTGTTCTTCGCTAAACCGCTCAAGTCCAGCCACAAATTCTCAGCTGGGTTGAGATCTGGATCTCATAGACCTCTTGGTGGCCTCCATCACTAGTCGTCACTCAGTTTTTGTGAATGGCCTGCTCTGGGCAGATTTAAAGCTGTGCCATTCCATTTCTTAATAATTGATTTAACTGGACTCCAAAGAATATCCAGGAACTTGGATATTTTCTTGTCTTCACCCCTTGACATGACCTTTTCACTGAGTTATGTGGTGTGGTGTGTTCTTTTATCTTCACTATCTCAGTTAAGCCATGATACTGACTCACCATAAGCTGGAAGTAAATTTACACTACAATCAATTTAAACCTCCTGAGAAGATATAGGTGGTCTCCATTTTACTAAACACGGGACTTCTAAAACCAATTGGCTTCACCAGTAGTGTGTCATGCTAGTAGACGTGAATACTTATTTCATGTTTTACAATTGTAATTAATTTAGACCACTTTGCTGAGACCTGTTTTTACTTTGACATTAAACAGCCTTTATCTGTGGATCAGTGTCAAAAAAATTCAAGTTAAATCCTCTGTAATTCAATGTTACATAATAACAAAATGTGAAAACTTTGAAAGGACTGAACACTTTTTATGGGCATTGTAATTACAAGACGTTTCATGGATTAAGAGAGAGAGTTTTGATTGCCGTAAAACAGAAACACAAGTTTACTTAAAAGTGCCTTCTTTCTTACCTCCAGGTATGAGCAATTGAAATCCTTACAAACCACACTGGCTGAATGAACATATGAAGTGTAATCCACTGAGGTCTCCTCTCTTTCTGACCAATGATGAGCCAAATCCATGAATTGGGGGTGAGAGGGAGATTCATGGTATTTATGCTTCAAAAAGTTGTGGCGTAAAAGGGTTGGCTTGATCTATCACACTTTTAATTCTTCTCTTTTTTCATTTCAGCAGAACAATTACAACTTGACAAAATGATTCATGACGGCCCAGGCTGAGTGGAGTATATTACCCTTTCAAAGGTTTGTGACCATGATTTGACTCTCATTTGGCATGACTTGTACTAGACGCTTGCCAGTACTCTTTGTGTTCTTATGTATACTATGGTTTAGTCACAAAGATATATAGACAAGTAAATTGGTATCAGTGTGTACATGACTGCTTGAGTATACTCTAGAACGGACATCAGTAAATGGTGGACCGCAGCTCAGAACAGGACTAAGAGACAGGTCTACCCAGACCGTGATGCATTTTTGATAAGTGAATGATTACTATTATTCCTGCAGTGCTTTTTTTCCTTGAGGTAGGTGGGTCTAGACATTTCACTCCATAGAACAAATCAAAGCGATTGTTTACAGTGCATGGACCAAGTGCGCAGAAGGCAGTGACAAACAAAAGAACAAGAGGAAGCATAGCTTGTTCAAAAAAAAGGAAAGCAGACACATAAAATCAATCTTTCAAAGATGAATGGACGGACCAATATATGTACATTCTTCATGCAGGTAGTTCAAAACTAGTTTTTTATATATGTTCCTAAAGCATAATAATAAAAAATCATTCTGAATTATGCAATTATGATACAAAACATGGATGGTTTCAGTACACATATCCACAGCAGTTCATGGTGAGGGCACATAAAATAACCAAAATGAGAGCGCAATATGACAAATCCAGCAAAGTCCTCTCAAGGTAACTTACATGCAATTAAAGTAGTGTGGATCTGGGGGAAACATAAAATACATTTACTGATGGGACCTGAACACTAGTGCTTGAACACTAGAGCCAAGAGTTAACTTGACAGTAAGCAAAAAGACACTTTGTATGGAAAAAAACAAATAAACAAATCTCAATATCAGCTTCAACAGCAATAAAAAAGACTTAAATATGAACGGAGGATATACTGACACAACTTGATGCAGCCTATTAGAGAGATGCATTTCTTAGCTATTGACAAATCAACAGATATAACTAATAATGCCTAGCTTTTGGTGTATGTAAGATGTTTTTCACAAAGAAACAAAAGAACTTTGTGAGGACCTGTTAGGTGTAACACCACTTCAGACACATACGAGAGGGCCTGACATATATGAGGCTGTTAAGGAGATGCTGAGAAAGAGGAGGATAGATCTGCAACAGGTGGTCTCAGTCACTAAGGATGGAGTCACTGTCATGCTAGAAAAGAAGAGAGGAATTGTGGCATGGCTGAAAGAGGACAACCCTGACCTTACTGCTTAGTACTGTTTCATTCATCCGACTGTCCTGTGAGCCAGACAGAAAGGTTTGCTGAAATAATTGACAAAGCGACGAAACTCACCAACCATCCTCATCTCATCAACACTGTCTACTGAAATAATTCCTTATAAAGTTGGGACAAATGCAGATAACTTACTATTGCACACTGATGTAAGATGGCTGAGTAAAAGAAGTGTGTTGGAATGCTTTTGGACCATTTGCAAGAAAAAGCAGCTTTCTTGGTGCAGCTCAAGGGTCAGAAAGCAAAAGTTTTCACTGTTTTTTGACAAGAAGAGAGCACAGTGGATAGTATTGTGTTTTGGTGGCCCTCACATCACATGATACTGAACTCAATTTAAAGCTGCAAGGCCAAAACAACTCAGTCTGTGATTTGATGATAGCTGCCTACTCTTTTCAGAGGTAACTGGAGTTGTTGAAGGATAATCTTTAAGGAGAGTGTGCACATTTCACAAAAATGATGGAACTGACTCAGGAAAAGGGTGATGTTTCTCCTTATATGGACTTCTTAAATAAACTGATTAGAAACATCAGTAAACAGTTTAACAGCTTCAGTCTTGGACATCAGCACTTATTGCAAAAATCCATTCTTCATTAGAGATGTACGTTCAAAAGTGGTCACACAGACCTTCATATGGTACATTCTAGATATCTACAGACAGAAATTATTCATCTGCAATCAAGTTTTGCAATAAGAGAGTATTTTGGAGTAACTGATCCTGCTAGTTTCTGGCTATAGACGGTACCCTGGACTGTTTTTCCAGGTCTAACCAAGGTAGCAATACACATCTTGACCACATTTGGATCTATGTACACCTGTGAGTCACCTTTCTCCACTACGAACATCATTAAAACAAAGTTTTGTTTCAATGACCACCTAACATATGTGCATGAGCATTTCACTAACTCCACTTAAGCCAGGATTAAATCAAATGCCAACTTCTCTCACTAGATGTGAAACGTTGAGGTTTGGGTGGGATAAAAAATTGAAAGAAAGTAAAATGGACATTAAAGAGGATTATTTGTTTAAAACAATGTCTAAAAAATGAAAAGGCAGAAAAATGTAAAAAATAAACAGCAATGGGAAAATTAAAACTTTGTTTAAAGTTTTGTCAGATTATTTTTTATTAAAGAGAGTTACTTAATTGTATTATATATTCTTTATGTTAAAGATAGTTATTTGTATTCAATACAAATTCAAGGCCCTTCAAGCTCAAAGTGTTCACATGTTTAAAGTACTTACTGAAAATTGACAATAAATGTTATTAAAATGTTGTGGATTGTTTATTTTTTGAAGCACGTATAATGACTACATACATATAGGCATCTTTATAATAGCACAAACATGAGGTTCAGACCTTGGATGGGAGAAACCTTTTGTGACCAGACCTCTTTTTATTTTAATTCAATACCCTAGCTCTAGAATCTTTTTACTCTTATGATCTCTGGCACTATATGAACAGATGGACCAAAGACATTTCTTTGCAGCTTGAATTAAGCTGTGCTAACAGAAGAATTCCACACAAAACTCCATGGTCCCTTTATTGTACTTGGAATTTTATTTAGTATTAGTCCAGTTTTAAAAGTATTACATTGGTAGAAATTCATTTTGTGTTTATCTTATACTGCAAAATTGTTTCAGAAAGCTCAGTAGCTCTAAAATCAATCAATCGGTACTTTGTATGACATTTTTCAGGGTGAACCATTGCAAAGCTCTTTATATAATAAAAGTGCAAATACAGTCATTACAAAACAGTGCTTATGAGAAAAAGGAGAAATGAAATATTCTTACATCTCAAGGGACTTATTGCACATGAGATTTGTGATAGAGGTTTAAATGGATGTTCTTTTCTCTACATGTGGAAAATGGTGTATTACACAGGGGGCAGAGGGAGTATAATGTGCAGAGGCTGAAAAAGCACAGGATTACTGGTATCATTTATAAAAAGTAAAAAGCTTGCAAAGTTTATATGTAAGGAACGCATTCTAAAAGCATACAGATGACCTCAACATTACTAAGTGGTCACCTCTGCTGTCTCAAAACTGCAAGAGACTGGATTTGAATCTCTGGTTGCAAAATGTCTTTTTTACATCCACCCGTTTTCTGTTTGTATTTTCCTTTTCCATCCCAATGATCTGTATGACATGTTGATCAGTGTCTTAAACTGGTTTAGCATATATGCCCTACAGTGAGTTGGTATGCCATCAGTGATTGGCTACTAACTTACTCCTGATGCTCTTCAGGATAGACTTTGGCATCCCAGCAACTTTAACAAACACTGTGTTAAGGGACATTACAAAATAGATGGATGAAAGCTAATGCAATAACTGGAAAAGTAGATGGGACTATCCATCCATCCATTATCCAACCCGCTATATCCTAACTACAGGGTCACGGGGGTCTGCTGGAGCCAATCCCAACCAACACAGGGTGCAAGGCAGGAAACAAACCCCAGGCAGGGTGCCAGCCCACCGCAGGACACACACCAAGCACACACTAGGGACAATTTAGAATCACCAGTCCACCTAACCTGCATGTCTTTCGACTGTGGGAGGAAACTGGAGTACCTGGAGGAAACCCATGCAGACGCGGGGAGAACATGCAAACTCCACTCAGGATTTCCTAACTGCGAGGCAGCAGCGCTACCCACTGTGCCACCATGCCGCCCTAGACGGGACTACTTCAAACTTAGCCCCAACACACAAATTTAGTAAAAAACAAAAAAAGGCTCAAAGAAAACCATAGTTAAAAAATAATAATTCAAGGAGAAGAAAGTCTTAATGAGTAAATGATGTAAATGTTTATGTCAGACAGCCATGAAGTGTTGGACTTCATTAGGGTGTCTTAATGGGCTTTGTTCTACTTAACGGGCCTAATAAGGCCTATCCAGGCCTGTACGTTGGAGCTGGGGAGTCCTCTACAGCGCATCTTCAACCTGAGCCTGGAACAGGAGAGAGTCCCGAGGCTTTGGAAAACATCTTGTATCACCCCAGTCCCAAAGGTATCACGTGCTAGTGAGCTGAACGACTTTCGGCCTGTCGCTCTGACGTCACATGTGATGAAGACCAAGGAGCGGCTGCTGCTTCACCACCTGAGGCCACAGGTCTGCCATACCCTCGACCCTCTACAGTTCGCATACCAGGAGAAGGTGGGAGCAGAGGATGCCATCATCTATATGCTACACCAATCCCACTCCCACTTGGACAGAGGCAGTGGTGCTGTAAGAATTATGTTTATGGACTTCTCTAGCGCCTTCAACACCATCCAACCTCTGCTCCTTAGGGACAAGCTGACAGAGATGGGAGTAGATTCATACCTGGTGGCATGGATCATGGACTATCTTACAGACAGACCTCAGTATGTGCGTCTCGGGAACTGCAGGTCTGACACTGTAGTCAGCAACACAGGAGCACCGCAGGGGACTGTACTTTCTCCGGTCCTGTTCAGCCTATATACATCAGACTTCCTATACAACTCGGAGTCCTGTCACGTGCAAAAGTTCGCTGATGACACTGCTATTGTGGGCTGCATCAGGAGTGGGCAGGAGGAGGAGTATAGGAACCTCATCAAGGACTTTGTTAAATGGTGTGACTCAAACCACCAACACCTGAACACCAGCAAAACCAAGGAGCTGGTGGTGGATTTTAGGAGGCCCAGGCCCCTAATGGACCCCGTGATCATCAGAGGTGACTGTGTGCAGAGGGTATGGACCTATAAATACCTGGGAGTGCAGCTGGATGATAAATTGGACTGGACTGCCAATACTGATGTTCTGTGTAAGAGAGGACAGAGCTGGCTATACTTCCTTAGAAGACTGGCATCCTTCAACATCTGCAATAAGATGCTGCAGATGTTCTACCAGATGGTTGTGGCGAGCGCCCTGTTCTACGCAGTGGTGTGCTGGGGAGGCAGCATTAAGAAGAAGGACGCCTCACGCCTGGACAAACTGGTGAGGAAGGCAGGCTGTATTGTTGGCATGGAGCTGGACAGTTTGACATCCATGGCAGAGTGATGGGTGCTCAGCAGGCTCCTATCAATTATGGAGAATCCACTGCATCCACTAAACAGTATCATCTCCAGACAGAGGAGCAGCTTCAGTGACAGACTGCTGTCAATGTCCTGCTCCACTGATAGACTGAGGAGATCGTTTCTCCCCCAAACTATGCGACTCTTCAATTCCACCTGTGGGGGTAAATGTTAACATTATTCAAAGTTATTGTCTTTTTTTACCTGTATTTTTATTACTCTTTAATTTAATATTGTTTTTGTAACAGTATACTGCTACTGGAGTATGTGAATTTCCTCTTGGGATTAATAAAGTATCTATCTATCTATCTATCTATCTATCTATCTATCTATCTATCTATCTATCTATCTATCTATCTATCTATCTATCTATCTATCTATCTATCTATCTATCTATCTATCTATCTATCTATCTATCTATCTAATACTACAAAGATAACCTGAACTAAAATAAATATGTTTATAAATGGATGGAACGATATATTTTCTGCCTTTTATCAAATTTAACAAACAAAAATGGTTATATGGTAGTAAACTGCTTGAATTCAAAGGCTACAAAAATCTAAAAAGGACTACCCCAGAAAGGTACAGATTTGGACTTCTCTTTGTGATGTCGTGTGTCCTGTTTAAATGAATATGACCCGTACCAAACCTGTGTAAGGTTTGAGTCCAAATTTCGCTCAATGAGCCCTGCATGTAACAGGGCATCTATATGTATAGGTAGTCATCCATTTATGACATATGCATCTTATGACCATTCGACTTACCACCGCTACAATGTATCATGGGCAAGCGTGACAGTTATTGCCATGCCAGCTCCACATGTTGTGACTCATTCATTTTGATTTCAGTTTATTACCTACAGCGGTTTTGATTATGTTCAGTTATATTTGTCTTACAATTACAGGGAAAAAGGCAAATGATTTTGACGCAAAAATGAAGGTGATCAAGCTGTATGAGGGAGGAAAGAAAACGAATGCCATTGCATGTGACTTGAAGTTATCACATTGTAACCAGTGTTCATCGTATGTACTGTACTGCTGTTCTCTGGCTTTGAATCCTGTTAACCCCCAAAACTTCTGCATTGTGACTCACAATGTGCCTCTTTGTGTGAACCTCCATGATGGGGTAATGCAAGCACACTGAACTCGTTAATCTGTTAATAATCTGTTATTAACAGGCTGAAATGTTAAAGCAGAAAACATGAGTGCTCAAACTCTGCCGGTACAATTCCTCCAGTCACAGTTAACACAATAAACACTGGGAGAGGTTCACACAGATGATGTAACATAACATAGACAAAGAAAGAATTTGTGATGCTTTTAAACGTTCGGCAACAGTAAAAACAAAACAAAATAATAAAAAAATGATTTAAACACTGCGATGGGCTGGCGCCCTGCCTGGGGTTTGTTTCCTGCCTTGCACCCTGTGTTGACTGGGATTGGCTCCAGCGAACCACATGACCCTGTAGTTAGGATATAGCGGGTTGGATAATGGATGGATGGATGGATGATTACAACAAAGCTACACAATGTGCTAAGAATGATGACAAAAAAGTATATAAAACAATGCGACTTATACAGTACTATACATATGGTCAGGTTTAAACACATATACCAGTCTGGCTTATATCGAGATCAACTTATGACTGGTCCGTTGAAACTGAACATGGTCGCAAATCGACAACTTCCTGTACATGAATCTGTACTAAATTCAGCCTTTTCTTTTTAAAAACTCTTTTTAAAATGATATGCTCTACCAGCAAGTACATTCAGTGGACAGCATGGATGCTCCAGTTTTCCTCCTGAAATCTAAAGATATTCTGTAAGTTTGATGAAATGCCTATTAAAAAAAGAACAAATTCCAAGGAGCTGTCTACCATTTAAATCCTAAAATCTAACACCTTGCGGATGTCTCTACATTCTAGAATTATTTGCTATACCATATCAGGTGGGGTTTATAAAAGCAGGCACTTGTCAGCTTTTATCTATTGCTGAGAGCTGCTTTGTTGTTGAGAATCATAAATAAAATAACATTAAAGTAGACTGGGTGCCCAGCAGCTGTAGCAGAAGAAATGTGTCTATTGATGGAACATGTATGTCTATGAGGAGTACAATTCTGTAGCTAAAAAAGAGTACAATTCTTTTTCGTCATGAATGTGCATAGTCACACAACTAAAATGTGCCTTAGCCCTCCTCAATGGCTTTTTATAATGGGACAACACATTCTATTGAATGGTCCAAGCTTGGTTTTTACATTGTGCTAAATGCTGTCAGAAAAGTTGAGAGTACACCTTATGAGAAGGATTTAGGAGTCATAGAGGACTCTAAGCTGTTGACTTCCCAACAGTGTTCAGAAGCCATTAAGAAGGCTAACAGAATGTTAGGTTATAGCACAATGTGTGGAGTACAAGTCCAAGGAGATTATGCTCAACTTTTATAATGCACTGGTGAGGCCTCATCTTGAGTACTGTGTGCAGTTTTGGTCTCCAGACTACAAAAAAGGACACAGCAGCACTAGAAAAGGTCCAGAGAAGAGTGACTAGGCTGATTCCAGGGGTACAGGTGTTGAATTATGAGGGAAGATTAAAACAGCTGAGCCTTTACAGTTTAAGCAAAAGAGGATTAAGAGGTGACATGATTGAAGTGTATAAAATTATGAAGGGAATAATTAGTACAGTGGATCGAGACTGTTATTTTAAAATGAGTTCATCAAGAACACGGGGGCACAGTTGGAAACTTGTTAAGGGTAAATTTCGCACAAACATTAGGAAGTTTTTCTTTACACAAAGAACGATAGACACTTGGAATAAGCTACCAAGTAGTATGGTAGACAGTAAGACTGTTGGGGACTTTAAAACTCGACTTGATGTTTTTTTGGAAGAAATAAGTGGATAGGACTGGCGAGCTTTGTTGGGCTGAATGGCCTGTTCTCGTTTAGAGTGTTATAATGTTCAAATGACTAAAGAATATTTAAAACTAATGTCCTGCGGAAAATATATATATATATATATATATATATATATATATATATATATATATATATATATATATATATATATATATAGTCCTGCGGTGGGTTGGCACCCTGCCCAGGATTGGTTCCTGCCGTGTGCCCTGTGTTGGCTGGGATTGGCTCCAGCAGACCCCCATGACCCTGTGTTCGGATTCAGCGGGTTGGAAAATGGATGGATATTATATATATATATATATATATATATATATATATATATATATATATTGTGGCGGGCGGCCGGGTCCCATGCCACATATGTTCCGGGGGAGCAACCATGGGCGTCTCACTACCTCCCCCGGGACGCTTGGTGGCAGCCTCCCTGGCTGACAATGGTGCTTCAGTTTCCCACAGGGTTTCATTGGAGATGGAGTTGGGATCTGGGATTGCCACCAGGAGGTGCTGCATGAATCCCAGAGCCCACCTGGACACCTCTACAGTCCCGCCCGGAGGTGCAATTAGAAACAGGTGATCAAACATCTGGAGCACTTCCGGGTGGGCTATAAAAAGGGCCAGCATCCACCACTCAGGAGCCAGAATCGGGAGGAAGAGGACGAGGTTGCCTGGGAGGAGTGGTGGTGCCAAGGTGGAGAGAATAAGTGTCTGTGTGTTGGCTAAGTGCTTTTGGGACTGTGTTGGGCCTGTGGGACACGGGGAAGGCGGGGAAGTCTGTTTATTTTACATGTGCCTCTGCACCAGTCTGTGCCGGGTCGGGCGCTATATAGCGCCTTATTACAATATATATATATAAAAGGCTCCAGTCACTGCAACCCTGAAGTGCAATAAAAAACACATAATTTGTATTTGCATGCACTACATCTCATAACTGGCTATGTCTTAGGAATTTTTAACACATGTAAATTAATTACTGAATGTCACAAAGTTGGTGTGGTTTGGATAAAGGAAGAAGTCACACTTTTCAGATTCTTTAAAACATACATTTTGTAATGAGAACAGGCCATTCAGTACAACAAAGGTCACCTATTCTATTCCTCCAAAATAACATGGAGTTTTGAAGGTCCCTGACCTTCTACTTTCTACCTCACTACTTGGCAATTAATTCTATGTGCCTGTGGTTCTCTGTGTGAAGAAAAACTTTTTAACATTTGTGGGAAATTTACCCTTAGCAAGTTAGCAAGCCTAGTGTCTATTGTCCTAATTCCCTTCATAATTTTGCAAACTTCGATCCCTAAATTGTTTAAATCCTACTTGTTAGTTTGCCCTACTCAGGTATTTATTTGTGATTACTAAGTACACACTCCAACCAAAGCATTATTTACCAACTCCCAACACTTTCACTATCAATTATTGTGGTAATGATCTGTTTATCGTATAATATGGTACACTGTAGATTTTGAATAAAGACCAGCAAGCAATTGTTTCTGTTATCATAATGCATACACAGTATGAATACACGTATAAGGTGAGAGACAGAGAATGGTAGAGAGATAAAATACAGAAAAGAAACATGGTATAGATGTATGTAAAGGAGAAAGTGTACATCCACAAATACAAACAAGGTGATCTAAAGATGAAAGAAAAGTCCAGTCAACTTTGGGGAACTGTTCCAAAAAAAGAAGTCAATATAACATAGTTAAATAAGCTTATCCCAAAAAAAATTACTCAAAAGATTATGGTGAAACAACAGCAGTTTGGTTGGTGCTGAGTTTGATTTCTTGCCAGGTCACTGTCTGTGATAAGTTTACTTGTTTTCCCATGCTCTCTGGATAGCTGGGTATCCTCCAGCATCTAACTATTTCCATTATTTTGATTGGCAATGGTAAATTGCAACATTTTGAGTAATTCTGTATGTATGTCATGTGTTAGATTGACATCCCTTCAAAATTGTTTCTTCTCTTGGGTCCAATACTGCTAAGATTACCTCTGCTTACCCTGAACATTAGGTTCAGAAAACAGAAAGATGGACAGGTGTAATCTCAGTTTCAAAGTCCTAGTCTGACACTATTTTAAAGGCTCACCTACAACATTTTGTTAAGAGTTTTGCAGTGAGCCTGGATGGTTGGATGTCTCAGTGCAATCTGAATATGTTTTCTGCTTCTCTATCATGTGTGACAGGTGGCCACGGCCATTACCCAGCCAGGATACCAGCTGGATGGAAGGACTGTGGGAGAGAGCATCCACAAGGCACTACCTTCCCCAGGACACTAGAGGGCAGCCCTCTAAGGTGACTGTGGCACCACAGATTCCCGCAGGGCATGCTGAGAGTTGGAGTTTAGCACAGCCCTGTTGGGTTCCGTGGGGGCTGCCAGGGGAAGCTGTAGAACCCTACTTTGGGTTTCCATCATATCTGGGAGTAGTTCCAGACCTTGTGCCTTGTGGATGCTCTCTCCCCTGGTCCTTCCATCCAGCTAGCGTCCCAGCTGGGTAATGGCCATGGTGCCCATCACACATGCTTTAACAATCATATTTGATTATGTGTATATGTGGATCATATGTGTATATTTTATGTAAATAGAGTGTAAAACATTGTTTTTGCTACATATTATTCTATATTCTATTTTACTTATACTGCATTTGCAACATTGTATAGCACGTGGAAATATAAATGCAAATGTATATTATTCAAGAATAAATAGGGAAAAGTGAATTAGATGTAAAGGGTCTCTTTCAGGGAATGTTTCTTCTACAATATATGCCAAATGCAAACACATTCTGATTTTTTAATAACCCTTAGTGGTATGTGTCAATTACAATAATCATGTCTGTTAAGAAAGTAAAACTGACGAAGCAATGTTTGCCATTGCAGAAATCTGTTTAAAGAAAATAACACAGCCAAAAATCCCAAAGATTCTCAGAAGAAAAAATTGTGTCATAAAGAATAAATTTAAAAAGGCGTCTCCTGAAATGTATTTAAATACACATACAAGTACATATAGTGCCTTCAGAAAGTATTCAGATTTTTACACTTTTTACACATATCGCTATGTTGCCGTCTTATGCTAAAATTATACAAACATATTTTTCTCCACATCAAGCAACACCCAACATCCCAGAATAACAAAGTAAAAACATTGTTTTAAGATTTTTTGCAAATGTATTGTGAGGTTTCTTAACTCTTTTAGGACCCCCACAATGGGATGACACGCCGAAGTGCGACTGCCGTGTCTGTGGAGGACTGCTTGTCTGTCACCGTGGCAACTGCAAGGTCACAAAGCACCACGGAAACAACTGCGAGCTGATCACGGTCACGCCATAAGCGCCTGTCGCTGATGAGTGAGCAAGGAACATTATAAATGGAGGGAACAGTATTACTTGGCCACTGACCTGGCCACGACACTGCCTGATTGCTGTGTCTGTGTATAGTAGAATGGTAACTCCCGCTGCAATAAATAACCCTGCTGTTCCTGTTTCAAGTTGAATAAAGTTGGTTTTGCTAAAATACTTAGACTCAGCCTTGTGTTTTGGGTTGCAAGACAATGACTCATGCATCACAGTATTAAAAAAAAAAAAAAAAAAAAATTAAATATCACATTGGCACAAGTATTCACACCCTTTGCTGTGACACTTGAAATATGGCTCAGCTGCCTCCCACTTCGTCATTGAGACGTTTCTATGGTTTTTTTGGGTGGTCAATTCAATTGATTGAACATGATCAGGAAAAGCACACAACTGTCTATATAGTGACCCACAGTTGAATATTTATATCAGAGCAAACACTAAGTCATGAGTTTTAAAGAACTGACTGTAAAGCTTAGAAACAGGATTGTGTCAAGGCACTAATCTATGGAACGCTACAAAAAACTCCTACAACTTGAAGGTTTCCAAGAGCACTGTTTCCTTCATAATTTTTAAATGGGAGTTTTGAACAACAATGACTTTTGCCAAACTAAGCAACTGTGGGAGAAAGGCCACATGGTAATAGTCATGACCAAGAACCCAATGGTCATTCAGTCTGAGCTTCAGAGAACCTGCGTGGAGATGGGAGAATCGTCCAGAAATACAACTGTCACTGCAACGCTCCAATAATCTGGGCTTTATAATAGAGTTGTAAAACAGAAGCCTCACCAAAATAAAAGACACATGGAAGCCTGCTTGGAGTTTCCAAAAAGGCACCTAAAGGATTCCCAGACTGTGAGAAACAAGATTCTCTGGTCTGATGAGATTAGCATCGTGTGTTCCTTTTAGACAGACTGTCAACTTTTTCTTTATGAGTGATTTATGATTTATAGGTGCATGAATGGGTGTGTTCCATAATAAACTGACAAAACAGATGATGTCTCTTATCCCTGAAAACCTGACACAGGTTTAAGGGGTTTTATAATGGTCATTTACACTAAATTACAACAACAACAACAAACTAATGTGTCATTTATTAAGCTTTCTAAGAGTCCCATACCTAATAAGATACACTTATTTGAAAACAACTGTTAAGCAGGGAGTAATGGACAATACATGGAAGCCAAACTCATTCCACGTATGAAAAAAAAAAAACTGATTCGATTTGGGAATAAATTTTGCTACTTTAGGGCCAAAGTTGTCAAAACATTGTCTGTTTTTACATTAATAACACACAAATTACTCATTACAGTAATGCTGACAAAGCTAGTTAGACTTTAAAAAGGATTAGAAGAGTGTAATGCCTTTTAAGGCAAGGATCATAAATAATGTCAAATCATGGCACCATGATGTAGAGAAGTGAATAATTTATGATACAGGCATTAGTAATCAGTTCCTCTTCAAAGACATAAATAAAGAAAATGCAATATAAATTTAATTACCTGTGCAGATTTTATTTTCAAGTACACTGAAAAACAAGGTGGGCATTCTAGTGGCGCAGTGGTTAGTGCTGCTACCCACAACTACAGAGTGCTGGGTTTAGACTGTGTTGATTTTATGTGTTCTTCTGTTTACTGTATGGGTGATTCTCTGAGAATTCTGATCTTCCTCCGACATCCCAAAGATGTGTAGGTTAGGCTGAGTGCCTGTGTTTTTATAAAGTATGCCTTACTACCAGGATGGTATTTGGCTGTTCATTATATTGAACTGGGCTATTCATATTTGTATACATGTATAGCAGGATAGAACAGCTAAGCAGAGAAAGTTCAGTATTCATTTTGTGAAGTTAATAGCATAACATAACATTGTCACACTCACTTCAATTCAGAGTCACAGAGGGAGGTACCGTGGGTAGCATTAATGCTTCAGGGACCCAGCTTTCTAGGTTCAAAAACCCCATTTTTGTGAATTGTGCTCTCCACATTTCTGCATGCATTTTCCTTACAGTGCTCAGGTTTTCCTCCTAAAACGTTGTGTTGATTAGGTTAATTGATAATTCCAAATTGTGTAAATAGTGAGGATGGGTATATGTGTGTGTGTGTGAGTTTGCCAAGGGATAGTCTAGTACTCTGCCCAGGGCTTTTCCCTCCTTGGTGTCCAGTGTTGCTGGGATTTACAGTGCATACTTAAGCCATTTTCAAAGTCATGGCAGGTCATGGTGGCCTATCCCAGAGGCATCAGCAGCAACTCAATAATCAATACTGGATGAGGCTCCAGTGCATCACAAGCTGCGCATTTTTGTTTTCAAAAAAGTTTATAAAATACAGTAAATTAAGAATAACTAATAAAGGAAAATTCCATGTGTGTTTCCAGACATACATTTCAAAAGCATAGTCTCCCAAATCTGAGTAAAAACATTTTAATCATAGTATCTGATATGACAACGAAATTAGCAGCTACCATAATAATCCCAATCTCAATTCTTGTATATTTTCCCAGTATACATTGTTTGTACAATGTTTGTTTTTCTGTATGCTTAATTTCAGTTGTTAGATGAGGTACTTTAAACAAGAAACATTTCAGAATTCTGAAGGAAATGTGCCAAACGTGCTAAATAACAGACTTAACACTACTAGAAAGCAGGCACATCTGTTTGTTTTTGAAGCTCCCAAACTTGAAATAAAGCACTTGAACATTCAAAAGCTCAGGCAGCTTTTTTCCATTCATCAGCAATAGATGCAGACCCCAAAAACACACCAAAACAAAACCCAAAAAACTTAAAGGTCAATGGATTCAACTTTCAAAGACTCTGGCCTGGGGTTTTGGAGCTGCTTGGATACATTTAGTGCATTTTTGTTTTAGTGTGAAGGATATAAATACATCTTCAGAAATTCATATATGGTTATAGAAGGAACTGGGATGATGAGCAGTAGCAATACTTATATAATATAAATACATCTTCAGAAATTCATATATGGTTATAGAAGGAACTGGGATGATGAGCAGTAGCAATACTTATATACTGACTAGTATCATGGCAGCGTTACTGTTGACTTCAAGATTCCTACACTTGCACTCGAATAAACTTCAGATCACTTCTTTTAACACGTTCAGCAATAATTACAAGATAAGTGGTATTGTAGCCTGCGGTGGGTTGGCACCCTGCCCGGGATTGGTTCCTGCCTTGTGCCCTGTGTTGGCTGGGATTGGCTCCAGCAGACCCCCGTGACCCTGTGTTCGGATTCAGCGGGTTGGAAAATGGATGGATGGATGGTATTGTAGCAATTTAGATGACCGAAAGTGCAAAGGACTACATGCAGAACCAAGGATGCCTGCCTTTTTAAATATTGTCGATTACATCTTGCCTGAAGAAGGGGCCTGAATTGCCTTGAAAGCTTGCATATTGTAATCTTTTTAGTTAGCCAATAAAAGGTGTCATTTTGCTTGGCTTTTCTCTAAATATTGTCTGTAAGTCAAACATTGCCCTACCAGGAATTAGTTGTCTGATTGCAAAGAGTTTTCCATCCATCTATTTTCTAACTACATAATTTAGGTCAGGGTTATACGGGGTGAGTGCCCATCCCAGTAGCAATGGCCCAGTTTAGGGCACCACTGCATTGCAGGGCATATTCACATTTACATAGAACATAAGAAATTTGACAAACGAGAACAGATCATTCACTCCATCAAGCCTGCTTGTTTAGCCAGCTAGCTGAGTTGTCCCAATATCTCATTCAGATTTTTCTTAAAGGTTGTCAGGTTCTTGCTTCTACTACATGTGTCGGTAGTTTTTTCCAGAGTCCCAAAACTTTTTGCTTAAAGAAGTGCTTCTTGGCTTCAGTTTTAAATGCACTTCCCCTTAATTTCCAATGATATTCTTGAGTATGGAATAGATAGATAGATAGATAGATAGATAGATAGATAGATAGATAGATAGATAGATAGATAGATAGATAGATAGATAGATAGATAGATAGATAGATAGATAGATAGATAGATAGATAGGAATGTCTACAAAGATTCCACAAGGCAATGTACAGTATATCTTTTACTTTTGTACTCTCGTTTATATATTGCATCAAAAGGAATACTATGATTCTGTAAAATATTCAGGGACAAACACTGTGTAGACGTTTCCTGTATGAGAAAAATGATGCCCAAGTTAGTATACTGGGCTATGGAAAACTATGCTTCTTTTATATAGCACCGTTCTATTGAGAGCACCATGCCAAAGCATTTTACAATTTCACAGATAACAGAACTACAGCACATTTTTTAAAAACTGGAAAAGATGCAAGTAAAGTCACTTGCTGAAAATCAGAAAACCTGTGCCAAAGACTGAATGCTAAGCAAGTCACTGCTTCTTGCTTATGAACCTGTTGTTAAAACGTGAGCAATTCCAGAATATCCCTGACCATGTGATGTACCCTGGAATTATGTTCAACACTAGAAGCCTTGCCAGTGATTCAATGGATATTGTGCTTTAAAATTTTTAATTATATGATCAGTGTGCATGTCATGCTCTTGTCTTTTCTTGACGTTTCCTAAAAAAATGCCCTGCCTGCTGCTGTAACTCTATAATTCTACTCAGAAAATGTAATTGATACTATTTTTCATTGTTTATTTAGGCAAAATGCCCTCTGTTAAAGTCAAACGCTGTGTCATCGAGCACTGATACACAGGTGTGAATTGTTGCTTATCTCCTCCAGCTTGCATTTGACAGCCTTTGCCTGTCATTTTTACCTTGACAAATCCTCTCTTGCCACTGTTATCAACAGTGTAACAGACGGCCAGCAGCTCAGGGACGCCCCTGAGATGGAAGGATGGGGGAAGGAAGCTTTTCTAGTACACTGCCTCCCCCAAGACACTAGAAGGTAGCTTCCCTGGACTGCAGTGGTACCCCAGATTCCTGCAGAGCACTATGGGACACGTAGTTTAATACCACAGCCCTGCTGAGTACCGTGGGTGCCACCAGGGGACACTGCAAAAGAACCTGGGGAGTCATGTCTCACCTATAGCCCGGAAGTACTACCAAGTCACGGGGGACGAAAGACCAGAAGTACTTCCAGGCTGAAGAAAATTCAAGTTCTCCATCTGACCAGGTTGGGCACTATTTAAAGGACTGTTGGGAACGCAGCAAGAGAGCCAGAGTCTGGTGGAGGTGGACAAAGCTTGCTGGGAAGTGTGGAGGAGATAAGAGAATTGTGTTTATTGTTATTGTATTTACTTGTATTAGTGGTGACTGTGGTGCATTGAGGGCACTGTTTAAGAAAAAGAAGAGAATTAAAATACTTCTAGGTGCTTTTACCTGGTGTCCTGAGTGTCAGTCTGTTGGTTTTAAAGGGGCAACAGTGCCACCTAGTGTTCTCAACAGTTATTGTTGTCCAAATGTGAATTTCTGCCTTGCTTCTACAGACATCTAGAAAATAATCACCTGTAATTGGTGACAACCCTCGATTGAAGTCCCAACTGGGATGGATAGTGTTTTTGTTCCTGGAATGGTCTATTTAATGGACGAACCAGGGATTCATCCTTCCAAGACTGTATGCTGCCCCGATATACTAGTTGGCAGCATTCCCGGACTGGTGTACTCATGCTCACACCTGAAGGACATGCTGGGAACTGTAGTCCAGTTGGGAAGCCATGCTGGAATCCATGGGTGCCACCAGGGTACAGACAAAGACTGTCTCTACTTTAGGGGACTTCTGTTTGACCCAGAACTGCGTCCTTTGTGCAATGTCCTGGCACTGGACATATTCCTGGGTCCAGTGTAATCAAAGCCTCCTCATCTTACTTAAGGAGCCAGAGGCAGGAGGAAGAGGACAACACTTGCCTGGAAAGAGAGGAGCAAGGGAAAACTGAAAGAAGAGAAGATAACTGTGTTTTCACAAAATCTTGTAAAGGTATTATTATCAACTAGCAAAATACCCGCGCTTCGCAGCGGAGAAGTAGTGTGTTAAAGAGGTTATGAAAAAGTAAAGGAAACATTTTAAAAACAACGTAACATGATTGTCAATGTAATTGTGTTGTCATTGTTATGAGTGTTGTTGTCATATATATATACATATACACATATACACACACATATACACACATATACAGATATATTATATATACATATACACATATATTTTTTATATATATATATTTTTTATATATATATATATATATATATATATATATATACACATACATACATACATACATACATATACACACATAGATGCACTTACAATAACATAGAAATCAATATAAACAACATTAACATCATTATCATATGAGAATATGAAGTAATATATAAGAAGCACATTTCATATAAATATAAATTATTAAACAGTAAAATCTTCTTCTATAATTTGCTACCGTGGCTTTTCGTTGGTCTGTCCAGGATTTTAAATCACCTGTAGCTTGCAAACCGTTTCACCTATTAACTTGAAATCTGGTACACATATAATACGTCACGTCTGCTATCCGCTTTATGGGTGATGATTGTATTACTCTTTTTATGTTTATTTTATTTTAGAATCAACTCCTATCTGCTCACACCAGGGCGGCCGTGGGCAGATGCGTATGGTGTATTCACTCCATGTTATCGTGCATTGCGCTGTCACTGGTATTTTGATAAAAGAATTTGAACAATATATAAGAAGCGTATAAATTATTAAACAGTAAAACATTAACATTTAAGAAGTAAAGTTACATTGAGGACTACTGCAGTGCCTTCGGGTATACCTCATTTTTTGTTTGCCCATTACATGCTTAAATGTATAAATTTTTTGGTGTACCTACCCGAGAACACGCGACATATAACCGAGCGTGGGAGAAGCATGGATTTTAAACACGTGTTGAGTTCATCTGCTGGTCTCTCTCGTGGAATAACTGGTAATGTTTGACTAAAATGTACAGCGAGTAAAACGACATTACCTCCTTTTTTTTTTTTTACGATCTCTGAGATCTTGCTTTTTTCGGTTCAAGGCTTCATAAGCTCTTTTATGTGCCATGGTGTACTTAATAAGTACTAATTATCCCAAACCATCATCTTTGAATGTTGCAAGACTTTCGCCTTGTATGTAGATCGGGGGTAATTACATTCATTGCATTCCTAGTCTGAATCACAATCTGATTGTATGGGTGGTTACCTGGCACTGTAGGGTTGCCACCCGTCCTTTAAAATACGGAATCGTGCCGCGTTTGAGAATGAAATTGCGCGTCCCGTTTTGAATCAATACTGGACGGGATTTATCCCGTATTTTTTTTATCATTTTTTTTTAAAGCAGCGTGTCATGCAAATCATCCCACACGCATTTTATGAAGATGCCTCCTTTCCTACTTTTGATTGGGTAATACTTGATGTCATCGTTAGTTTGATTGGTCTTTTTAACTGTCCAGTGAGGAGGGCGTGTCTTTTAAGTAGAGTCTGCAAAGTGTTGGCACTGAGATGTGGCGTCAGCGCCATAGTTGAAGCCCCTAACGTTGCGGTCAGCAAGTCGGCTAACATCCGCCATGTGCCGTCTTTCAGTTGCGAGAAGCAGATCATAGAATGGTTGAAACTGTTGCCCCTAACGTTGCGCCACGGCGTGTGGTTCGTTTATACCTCGTGTCTTCTCATTAAACTTTTATCTCGCGAATATGTTATTGCAATCCACAGCGGGAGCGTTTCTATAAACTTAATTTAAAGTTACGTTTTACACCGTGCTTTGTTTCCCTTATGAACATGCTTGTATGCTTCACTCGCTCCGTTCTCAATTGTTTAATTAATTTTTTGCTCTTCGCTGTTTCCGGCTCTTCCTCCATTTCCCCCTACTTCGTTCTTTTATCTCGCGAATATGTTATTGCAATCCTTAACGGGAGCATTTCAATAAACTGATTGAAAATAGTTTTGCATTTACCTTTTTAGTAAAAGGCGAGCTTTTAAGCCTGAGAAATCACCCCGTAAATGCACACGTTTAATTGCACATGTGTTAATATGTATGGTTACACAGTATTAAAAGACAGTGAACAACGTCAGTTACCTTTGTTCCCGTGTTTGATAAAAGGTGAGCTTTTAAGCCTGAGAAATCACCCCGTAAATGCACACGTTTAATTGCACATGTGTTAATATGTATGCTTACACAGTATTAAAAGACAGTCAAAAATTAACGTCATTTACCTTCGTTCCCGCGTGTGACTCGTGCTGTAAATCTCTTCCTTGTTTTTAGTTCACGTGATTACGTAGGAGGCGTGATGACGCGATACGTGACTCCGCCTCCTCCATTACAGTGTATGGACAAAAAATATGTTCCAGTTATGACCATTACGCTTTGAATTTCGAAATGAAACCTGCCTAACTTTTGTAAGTAAGCTGTAAGGAATGAGCCTGCCAAATTTCAGCCTTCCACCTACACGGGAAGTTGGAGAATTAGTGATGAGTCAGTCAGTCAGTCAGTCAGTGAGTGAGTCAGTCAGTGAGGGCTTTGCCTTTTATTATTATAGATAAAGGGTGTTTGTGTAACTGTGTCAAGGGTCTGGAGTCCTGAAGAATCTCCCTAAGTGAGCACACACCAAAAAAGTGTCACACTTACTAGCACTCCTATAGTTTCATTACACATGATGAAGGAAACAATAAACAAACTTGAAAAACTGTCAGAGCTCCACATGAAATGGCATCACAGTGTTTTTCACACAACACAGAATACAAAGTACACAGTCAGCAACAATTTGACAAATGGAAAGGTGAACATGCAAGGTAGCTGCTGATTATCACATTTGCACACATTGTCAATTCACCATGTCTGTTAAAACATTGTGAAAGGCTGTTTTCTTTACTTATGGCTTGCTCAATCTACTTTGTGTCATCTCATGTGTTCTTGTTTCCTCACGTCAGATTGATGCTGTCTGTATAATTTCTATGCTACCAGCTTAACCGCTATATTAAGTATTTGTCAGACTTCATGCAGAACAGCACATCATAAACATTGACAAGTTTTTCCTGATGTAACATTGATACTCTTTCACTCAGTGCAAGTCAAAAAAACCCGACATGTCCGGAATTAAATTTTGGATAGCTGCTGATGTAAATAACAAATGTATACTAAACGCTATTTCCTATTTAGAGAAAGGTTGCATACAATTATCAAAAGATGATTTGCAACAGTGGTGATGCAACTCATTGAGTCTTTCACAGGCAATGGGAGACATGTCACTGCTGACAATATTTTTACATCACATTCCTTAGCAAAACAAACCCTTTGCCCAAAAGGTAGCCCTTCTTGGTTCAGTGAAAAAAATGTGACCCAAGTTGCCACTCGCCCGTGAAAGGTAACACAACAGATGGTCAAGGCAGTAGCAACTGATAAAGTGTAGATGCAGGATGATGTGCACACAAGAAAACAACTATACAAAGTGACACTTTCCATGGCTAATAATCTGCTTGGCAAAAAGACAAGTCTATGCCATGTTGAACTTTAAATTAAATGAGACTGCTGCAACGCCATAGTAAAACTAACATAAGATGGTCAGGGAGGCAGACACTGATAAAGTGAACAGACAATGCCCGGTACGATGATGCAAATCTAACAAAACAAAAATTAGTAAAGCACCTCCATTCAGTGTATGATGGGCACTTGTTACATGCTTTAAGACGTGTACAGAGTGCTGATGTGAAGTTTTATAATCAGTCCATCATGCCACTTGTCACTTATATACATATTCCATGAAATTTTTGCATATGGGTTTCATTGTTATAAATTATTTAAACAGAAAAATATTATCTTCTACTTCATTGATTATATTATGTTCCCAACTGATTGAAACATGTTGTTTAACTTTATGTAATTAAATAATGAAGAAGTTTTATATCCCACATCAGTGCAACTTTCAAAATGTACTAGTGTCTCAGAGTACTTTTTGTGTTCCTGTCAGTCCTGGTAGAACAATGCAGTGCCAAGTGGGAAGATGCACATGCAATAAAACAAAAGAAAACTATGTAGACTGTAACTGCTTTGCATGCGGGAGATGCTAATAAAAAGGATGACAAGATATTTTGCTGACTGCTGATGTGGACTGTTTTGTGACAAGCCTACATGCTGCTTGCCATTTATAAATGTTTATTTACATATCCACATAAACATACCAGTTTGGTTGTAAATTTTTAAATTACTTCTACAAAAATATAGTGTCTGCTTTATTTGTTATTTTATGTGCATTTATATGTATATATGTATGCATATTTTATATGCAATAATCACAGAAAAAATATCACTTATGATCAGTCGTATTTTTTCAGTACATGTAATATGAAAGATTGTAAAAGTGCATAAAACACACAGGAGCCTCTCGCTCACAATGCTTCAACAGACCTTATGATGTATGCAAATGCAAAATGAACAACGGGCTTTCTTCGTGAACAAGGGTAGGCCAATGGACCATGGTACCTGACCACAAATGATATGTGTTTAAAAAAAAAAAAACAAATGATTGGAATACAATTAGTCCTGCGGTGGGTTGGCACCCTGCCCAGGATTGTTTCCTGCCTTGTGCCCTGTGTTGGCTGGGATTGGCTCCAGCAGACCCCCGTGACCCTGTGTTCGGATTCAGCGGGTTGGAAAATGGATGGATGGATGGATGGAATACAATTACAGTGATCCCTCGCTATATCGCGCTTCGCCTTTCGCGGCTTCACTCCATCGCAGATTTTATATGTAAGCATATTTAAATATATATCGCAGATTTTTTGCTGGTTCGCGGATTTCTGCGGACAATGGGTCTTTTAATTTCTGGTACATGCTTCCTCAGTTGGTTTGCCCAGTTGATTTCATACAAGGGACGCTATTGGCAGATGGCTGAGAAGCTAGATTGCTTACTTTTCTCTCTGTCTTGCGCTGACTTTCTCTGATCCTGACGTAGGGGGATTGAGCAGGGGAGCTGTTCGCACACCTAGACGATACGGACGCTCGTCTAAAAATGCTGAAAGATTATCTTCACGTTGCTACCTTTTGTGCAGCTGCTTCCTGAAACGACATGCTGCATGGTGCTTCACATACTTAAAAGCTCGAAGGGCACGTATTGATTTTTGACTGAAAAACAAACTCTGTCTCTCTCTATCTCTCTCTCTCTCTCTCCCTGCTCCTGACGGAGGGGGGTGTGAGCTGCCGCCTTCAACAGCTTTGTGCCGCGGTGCTTCGCATACTTAAAAGCCAAACAGCCCTATTGATTTGTTTGCTAGAGATTGTTTTCTCTATCTATGTGACATTCTGTGCTCCTGACACGCACTCCTTTGAAGAGGAAGATATGTTTGCATTCTTTTAATTGTGAGACAGAACTGTCATCTCTGTCTTGTCATGGAGCACAGTTTAAACTTTTGAAAAAGAGACAAATGTTTGTTTGCAGTGTTTGAATAACGTTCCTGTCTCTCTACAACCTCCTGTGTTTCTGCGCAAATCTGTGACCCAAGCATGACAATATAAAAATAACCATATAAACATATGGTTTCTACTTCGCGGATTTTCTTATTTCGCGGGTGGCTCTGGAACGCAACCCCCGCGATGGAGGAGGGATTACTGTATATCAAAATGCTGGCACATGTATTAAATCACATACACCCACTTGCATGGACTGAATTATATACACAATTTTAAGATAGATGCATACACAAGAAAACAAAGTCAACTGTTTATTCTTGCTTTTGCATACACTGATCTAGATCTGTACATTGTAAAGTTTTCACAAACCTTGGACTACAAAGTATACAGTCAGCATAATTTTGACTGCATTATATTTAATTGCATTATACATAACTGTTATTGTTTGAACTCAAGTTAAAAAGACTGCGATAATTGGTTTGATTTAAATCAAAGCAGGACTTCATTTTAGACATTTTAGGTCTGTACCAAAATATATACCATTACAATCCAAACTTTTGTAAATATCAAGATATCTAATTTTGCTTTTATTGCCCATCCAAAATCCCTGCTTTACTCAAAACAAGCTCTAGAATGGGTTTGAGGCTGCAGTTAATTTAAAATGGAACAGACAAGGTCAGAAAAACAAATGGACAAATGACTTAGTATTACTATTAATAATACTAACAACAGGTAAGTGTGCCATGGTGTTAGGTTTGGCTGCACTCCTCCAGAACACTGGTTTTCACTCCATACTTTCACAGTCTATATGGATTTTGAACATTTCCCTGTGCCTGTGTACGTTTTTCTCCTGGTAATTCAATTCTGATTCCACATCACAAAAATGCAGATGTTAGAAAAATATGGTGCTTTATTATTTCCCTGTATTACTGATTGAGCATGTGTGTATGAGTGTTTACTCTAATTAGCAGGGTGTCCACACCTATGTGCTCAGGTAAGGCTCCTGCCCTCCATCACTCTAAAATTGGGTTAGTATGTTTAGTGAATTGATGGATATATAACAAATAACAAAAAACCCATAAGAGAATATAACGCCTTTAAGATGTGCTTTACAGTATTTGAGAAGGCTAACACAATGCAGTGGTTAAATACAGGGCAGCAAATGTCCCTCAAAAAAAGCGATTCCTGTCTAAATCCAACATGATCTTTGACAGTGAATGTGTTAAATTCATTTTATTTAAAGACATCATCAAATTGTCTCTGCATTCTCAACTTCAAAACTTGGAAGAATACATGTAAAGCGAAGAATAATAACCAGATATGTTCTTTGTGGAGGCATTCTTCAAAACAGTACAAATAAAAGACACAGAGAATAAATGCTATAAATCTAAATAAGACCGAGGTCACTACACCACTCTGCAATAAAAATTTTAAAAATAGAGTAACTACCTAGAAGTGTTATGTTTTGAAACATTAGACAATGAATAGCTGCAACTGTGAAAAAGTGACTATAAAGATATGAATTATTGATTGCTTGTAGGCTGTAGCTATGACTTGCAAAACTTCATAAAGGCACTCAAAGTAATCAATAAACTAAAGATGGCAGAAGACATGAAATTAATTGTGCACATAAAACACAGAATGAGTGGGGGGTATTTGGCTGCTAAACAATGAACAAATCAGGTTTATCCAAGAAACAATCTTCTCCTACTGCTTCACAAGACAGACACTGAGTTTTGACACTTACAGCATGCTATGCTAATTTATCTTAGAGAAGAAAATGAGTGCTGAGTTCTGATTTCTATCCCCATCAATTGCATTTTTTTACTGAAATGAGGGTACCGTGGCCTGTGGCTATAACATATTTAAAAACTCTTAATTAAAAATTATTTTTTGTGCCAGTGGAACACATTCAAGGTTTATGTCAATGATCTTACTTATTTATGCTACTCACAAAGTTAAAAAGCATATTGTTTTGAAATTTGAATTTTCATTTTTATACAGAAATTGGAATGTTCTTCATTACTCACTGACTTTTCCCATCCCATCATGTTTTTCTGGCATGCCCATCAGACTTCTTTTGATCATCTTGACTGGTATAATTAAACAAGATGACTTAGGTTATTTTCTTTTAATCATGCATCCAGATTCACTCATGTCCTTCCAAAAACATACGTTTTTATTCATCTTCTGGTATTTCATCTCTCTGACTGACCCACTTAACTAGTCAAATCACACTAATTTGACACTTTGAAAAATTTCTTCCCATATGCAGTGGGCGTCAGGGTTCCAAAGCATTACTGTTTATTACGTCTATTTAATATATTTTTTAAATGTTCAGTATCTCACAGACAACATAGAATAAAATAATAAAACACGTATCAATCCATTTAGAAGTTAGCTCAGAGTCATGCATATTGAAGCATATCCTGGCAGTATCTAAAGGTAGGCAGGGCCACACTCTAAATGGGGTTCCAGTCCATCAAAGGGCACTCTCAAGCAGACATTCTGACTCACTCCTGACATGCCATTCTGTTAACTTAGCACACAAGTCTTTAAGTGTGGGTTGAAAGCTGGAGCACTTAAGCAAAAACCTACACAAAAACAGACAGAATAAGAGCGTACCCCACAGGTGGGGATTTGAACCCAGGGCTGTAAAGCTGTAAGGCAGCAGTGCTAAAAATTAGGCTACAGTACATTTTAAATTTTATTTATTTAGTAAAAAATAGTTTTCTAGTAGGGGGTCATAGAGGTTCGTTTTATTCCCAACCTGATCTCCATCTGTATGGTGTTTGTTCATAATCCCATGTGAGCTTAAAGATGGTTAGCTGGTGACTGTAAGTGACCAGTGACAAGTACTGTGATGGACCTGTGACCTGTCCATTCCCACCTTTCCCATTCCATTTGTAGTTCACTTAGAATGGGCTCTATCTTCCTGTAGTGTGTAACTGAAAGACTGAAATCTCTGGACTTTTCCTAATAACTTTATAATTTATTCCTGTTTAATTTCTGTCTTTCATTGAACTTTTCATACGTAACTTTTCAAGCTGGGTACTTCTCACATTAAAAATGACAAAAGAAAGAATAATTTACATAATTAATTAAGAAAGAAAAAGATGAAACAGGGCACCATAATTAATTTGCTTGCCACTGTAACACGCTTTATGATAGTGCTCACCAAGAAAAGTGCTATCAAAAATGACTGATTTATGAGAAAAATGAATATAGTTGAAAATATTTCTAAAGTTTAATTTAATTTAAAACAGTTCTTGCTTGTAAAGAATACACTGAAGTAGGATTAAAAACAAAGTGGGTAGCACTGCTGTCTTACAGCTTATGAACTTTTGGGGTTGGGGGGTGTTTTTCTTTTGGCTAAGTCACCATCTTTACCTTAAAGCGTTTTTCTATCTTGGTTCTCTGATGTCCATGTTAGATAAACTGTCAACACATAATTAACCCCCTTCGGGTGGGTGAGGATGTGTGTGCTGCATTCGAATGGCATTACATAAAAAGTCAGTTCTTTACTTTCACCCAATTCAGCCAATATAAGGGGCACATCCACATGACCAAAAGGAATGAATTAAACAAATAAAAGCAAGGGATGTGTACAAACAGTGATCCAGTATAGGCCATAAAAACATAGAAGCAAAAGTTTTATAAGACCTCTCCAAACTGAGGTTAAGTAAAGACTTCAGAGATCATAACCAAAATCAAGGAGACATGCAGTGTTCAATTCAGCTAGAAACAGAAAATGGAAGGGGCTTTTGGAGGGGGTGAAGGAGATTGTGATGATGCAAAACAGAATGCAAGAATCTCTTGCCTGTCAAGGGGGTGACTTGATAATGTACTTTGGTTCATTCTTCCATTTAGCTACATTTTCAATCACAGTTCTGATAAAGAAGCAACCATTGTTTCTTCCCTGAGAGTCCAATCTACATAACCCACTTTCCAATACAATAGGTAAAGAATCAAGTAATGGAAAAAGAGGATTCAGAAAATAAACTAGTGGATGGATTAAAGTGTGAAAACACCAGCTTGGTTGGAGGAGGTTTTGCCTAAAAGTATGTTGACTCAAGTTTGGGTGTAGGTGACATAAAGTACAGTCTGTTGTTGTTTCATCTGCTTTCTTTTTTTAAATATTACAACAAAAACTACATAAAAAACAATGTCTGGTATTCAGCAGGGAAGAAAAATTGAATGTGCGTACGCTAAAAGCAGAGTGATTGTCCTAAGAGGCATTCTGCCCCATGGAAAATATCAGTCTTTTTAAAAGATGTTGCATTTTGCTTTATTCAGGTGGTGTTGTGCTCTAGACAGATGCACAGATGAAAAATGCATCGAACAGGATCTTGCTCTGGAAAGCATCAGTTTAGTAAAAGGAACTGTTAAGTTCAGCATTCCACATTGCCCTTTATATAATTGATATACAACAACTGTATGCTAATCGGAGTACAAAAATATAAATCTGTTGACAAAAAAGGAGAGTAATGCATATATGAGGCAGAAACGTAGTTGGATGCCATTTGGGACCTGCACAGGTGGCTACTGCTATAAGGGTGTTATCATGTTAAATAAAATGGCTTGCAAATTGGGGCACCTGACATGGGCAATGAACTAACTTGGCAGCAGAAAATTACAAACCAGTGTTTGCTCGTGTAAAAGCAGAAACTGGTTACCATCTTCCTTTAAATATGAAAAAGTACAAAAACAATGTAAAGCAAATCTCATGTGTAGTCCACTCCACTGTACGTCTGATGTAGTTGATGAGTCTGTATGTCCATGTAACAAATCCGATCTGAAGTACCTCACCTAATGTGTTTGGTCTGCCCAGTGAGAGTAACCCCCATGTTTAATTGAGCCTCATATCAATGTTGTGATTGGCTAATGATTTCTAGTAGTTTTTCGAAACAACTGTTTTCTCGCTTGCACATTAATCTAATTATGAGCTTGAAAAACAAAGTAAGAACATGGATCCAACAAAAACAGCCAGAAAGAAAGCTCAAGATCGTATAGTCAAAGGCTTTCAGAGAATTTTTCAAGGAATGCCAGGAGGTGACGTGCCTGATACTGCTTTAAATAAAAGCATGGGCTTTTAGAAAGTTGCTCCCTTAAATAGGGAGCCAATTACTTGAACATTACATGTTCAGCTGGGGTTTCTTTGTAATGAAATGTAATACAAGATAAAATCCTGACAGATTAATTAATGAGTAGAGGCATGAGGTATCGAAGGAGTTTTCTACAAAGTCCAGGTACTGGTGCAATGATTATGCAAGTACAACTGTAATATTATAATTAGTATGACCAACAAAAATGTCTTCATACTTGACAGCGAATGGCTGGTACTTTAATAATTACACAGGTGGCAGAGGTCTGGACAAAACTAACAACTGTACCCATTGCAGAAGTATGGGTTCTTTCAATGATGTAAACTTTAGTATTTGAAGGGAAAAATAAATCTCAATCAGGAAAACAGGATTAGGTTTAGGGATACTGCATATGCAGTATTTTTATGTAAAGTGTCTTGCCTTTAGTTTTTTAAGTTTGAAAAAGATGCAACTGGCACCCTTCACTCTTAAGCCTATATCACATTACATGACTTTTCTAGCAATTTTGAGTCATAACCTTCATTAACATTATCTTAGAGCGTCAGAGGCACACTCGTGTGTAGCCAATTGCCAACATGTGACAAAGCCATTGGTTGAGACAAACTAGTCTGTGACTCACTACGATAAAATCAAATAGGTTTGATTTTGTCTTTAGTCAGGGGAGTGGATTGGTTGTGCAGAAGGGCTGACACACAATGAATGCTCATCTGAAAGTACAATGCATAGAATGTAGGGAAAAAGAATAAGGAACACAGGTGTTTTGAATCTCACAAATAGAAGTGAAACTCATGTTTGACGTGTTATGTTATATATACTAAAACAGAATGAAAAAAGAAATAAATGGCCAGAGATTGCAGCTAAACACAGCACTACTAGCCACCCTTCATACAGTACCAGTTCCAATAGGCAGCCCTGCAGACTGTGGATCTCACAAACAGAAGGAAAGCTTGTCTGTCTGACATCTTGCATTTTACATACCATAACGAATAAAAAAGAAATAAAGGGATGAGATTGCTGCTAAACATATCACAGCTGTTAACCCTTCGAACAGCTCCGGCTCTGTCGGGCAGCACACTATTGGCTATCAGGAGAAGCAGCGAGCACCACTGTGCTGGAAGATCGGTAAATGTGACATGGTCAGTGACAAGATCAGCAAAAGCAAATCTGACATAACCCACAACAAAAATCTGCATAATGTAATACCGGCTTTAAATGGCAGAACCTCAAATATGTCATTAATAGACACAAATACATGCAAGTGTGGCACAACACAATGATATCATCACCAAGATGACATAACAAAAAAAATGATAAACACTACATTGTAAAAACCAAAAAAAGAAATACTCCGAAATCCAAAGAACCTAATACCAAGTGAATACAAACAGTTACAACATTTAAACCACTCTATTATAAAGAACTGCCATTTGTTTTGGAGAACTTTGATGACGAATTTACATTCCACGTTTCTTTTTCATCATGCCAGAAGCACTACTAAATACAGTAAATTCTTTCCTTTCTCTTCAGTAAGTGTGGTTTCTTCTTAACATGTTTATTTACAGCATGCTATTGAATACATAGGCAATAATTTTAACTCCTCCTACGACACACAAATAAAGTGTGACACAGTACGCTATTAAACATTCACCACATGAAGTGTTAAGTGTGTATATTCACAAGAGGGTTAAGGCAAGAATCAATTCCTTGGTTCCACCAACACAAGGTAACTTTGACAGCCAGCTTGCTCAGCATAACTTTGCAAATGTACCGTATCTAAATTTCCTCAGCAGCTGTCATTCTCTTAATACTATAGCTTTAAACAGATACATATTTTGGATTTTTAATATTTTTGAGTGCAAAATGTTGGCTATGGGTAAAATTTTATTACATTTTGTAATGTAAAGTATCTTTTAGGTTATGTCCTTATGTGTTTGCAGACAGTGTAGTATGGTGGCTAAGGCACTGATTAAATCACAGGGTTACTGGTTCAGTTCTTAACTATGGCTAACTTTGTGACCCTGAGAAAGACATTAATCCTTGTGTTCTAGAACTAAACAAGTACCTATAAATATATGAAATGTATTCTAATCTTGCAAGTCACCTTAGATAAAGGCATCAGCCAAATATATAAACACAATAATATTCTGCACTGTTTGTTCAATTGTTCATTGTATGTGGGTTTTCTGCTTTTTTTACTTTTTTAATGCAGTATTACTTGTTTTATTATTACTAATATTATCATTATTATTAATTTTCAGTCAGTCATTTTCCAACCCCGCTATATCCTAACACAGGGTCACGGGGGTCTGCTGGACCCAATACCAGCCAGCACAGGGCGCAAGGCAGGAACAAACTCTGGGCAGGGCGCCAGCCCACCGCAGGGAATTTTTATTAATTGGGCAAGCTTAATTAAGAATTTGATTGTGCTTGTGACATATAACAAAAAATTGTATTGATCACAACCTAAAAGGATATCTTTGGACATGCGCATAGTGTGAACGTGTAAACTCCAAACAGAAAGCATGTTTGCTGCGATTCGATACAGAATCAAAGCTATACAAGGCAATGACACAAACTGCTGCACCACTGTGCCAGCTCAGGCATCACAATGTGTAAGTAAATGCAATAATACTGTTTTTTATGTTTAAATTTAGCCTGTTCTACCCATTCTTTCAAGCAAGGCACAGCCTTACTCCTACCCTCTGACTTAGTTTCTAATATTGTCGTACTTTTAGAAAATGTACTCAACTATAAGTTTAAATAACAGATTAAGTTTGTAATAATATTTTTAAATTCTGAGATGAATATAAGCCCAGCTTAGGGAAATACTCTTCTGTTACTAGAGGAGACTCATTTTATCTATACCGAAGGCCCTGATTGAGAGAGTTGTCTCGATCCAGGAGGGTTTGCTAGAAGCAGTTCACAGACACGGACACACAGAATCTGTTTCTCATACACAGATTGAGTGGTTTCAGTCACAAATGAAGTGCATTTACTCCCTGAAAATGTGCTTATGCTTATTGTACTAATGACAGTTAGAAGCATTAGTATTTGAATGCCAGGTTTAAGTCTATGGATAAATCCCATCAATAATCAGACTAGAATAAACAGTAGACTGTAATCAATGGAAGCGATTTACAAAATTGGCAGTTCTACCAAGAATCTGTATGGATAAACTCATCTTGTCCATTTGTTGCGTTTAAGGGTTTACACGTGTAGCATCATTTATTGGCTTCAGTGGCAGAGACTGTCTACCTATCTATTTAATATTCCTAGTTGTCTCCAGAAGGAACATAAATTATGTGACCTCTGTCTAAAACAGTTCATATTTAAAAGCGAGAGCACTTTAATTGATTAGTCTTTTCATTATACCGCATGTAAAACTAAAAGTACACATATAAAAAGATTGAGGAATTGTAATATGACAATGACCTGGAGTGTGCCAGAATGTGACCTCACTGAAATTTTACTTACAAAATTACAGATAATTAGATACATTATGTCCGCAGTTGGGAAATACAAAGTTTTTTTTTTTTTTTATCATGTAATGCCAGCTTTTATATAACACGGAAGGCTTTTAATTCATTCATGCAGCACCTTTAAATTGCAAACTTTCTTTTTTTGTTGTTGTGTTTATTCATCATGAATTTTTTTTAGTATTATTTCTATTGTATGATAAATGTATTATTTTGTTAAAAAAAGCTTTTGTCACATTCCTGCCCACACATTTTGTAACAAATAACCACATAAAACTCTTTTTAAACAAGTAAACACTGTTCTGTTTTTTTTTTTTATTTCAGACATTTGCTTACCAGTGTTATTACAACTCCTACCAAACACCATTTAGTGTATAATTGAAAATGTTTTGTATCAATAATGTAGACAGTTAACTGCTTTGATGCCGTTTATTAAAGAGACAAGTAAACTGTGCTATAGATCATAATTAACAAGTCTCTTATCCATTACCTGGCTAGACTTTAATGCATATTTGGATGAGGTCATTAGATGCCCCAAAGTCTCTGGTGTCTTATCTTCCCACTACCTTCTGCCCACAGATGAGTCACTGACAAAGGCAGAAGATGACGCAAATAACTAGCATGTGAAATAACATCTTGCAGGCACCCATATGTATTTGTTGGAAAGAACATTTTAGGGCATCACAAGCCCATCACTGCATTTTTGGGTGCATAAGCAACAAAAATATATTTTCTTCATTAATGAACTGTAAAAGTGACAAAATTGTTTGGGGTGACTTTTTCAAAAAGAGTTGTTTTAAATCTAATATCCTATGATGATGATGAGTTGATTTTTTTTTTGCAGCGCAGGAATACAAATAGTTGGCTTTTCTAACTTGATACATGCCATGTGGTCCTTCTGTTCCTAGCTAGCCACAGATTCTTCTGTTTTCTATACTGCTGTTTGATCAGGGTGGTACTGACAAAAATGTACAAATCGAGGCCTTAACAGTATGTCAAGCACTCCTTTTCTTTAAGAGGAGCAATACATGCCTCACAGACACTTATGGAAGATAAAGAAAAGAAAGGGTTTTAGACACGCCAGGCTTAAATGTTAACATCCATACCTCTGTCTAACAGTTACAGTTGTCTTTACACTTATATACCTTACAACATCTCGCAAAACCTGCAATCTCATACTCCAGTCATTTTTTAGCTTCTGTGAATAGAAACTGTGATTGTTTACCACAGCCCTCCAAGAACGGAGATGAATTGTTAATAATATTTTCCATAGGTTTACCATCAGTGATACACTGTATACAGTATATTGTACATGTGAATATATATATTCATTGTATTGAAGATGGGAGGTGGAGTGGTTCCTTTGTGTTTCGAGCATGCTTCACTGCCTGAAGTGGAAACAAATAAGTGCTGGTACTCTCCATATCTGTCTGCTTCTTGGTTCACCTCACATTGTGTTGAAAATTTGACTTGATTTCTTAACCAACTACCCTGTCAGAGTTTTGATCAGGATGATATTCGTACATTACATTGGAGAGCAAGGTGGGGGGTGTTCCCCCTTGGAATATCGAGGGTGATGATATACATTAGATCGCACAGACCTTTTTGGTGGAATTTCCCCTTGTAGTTAAGACCATGATGAGGTACATACATATGTTCTGTGGTGTGGTAACAGTATGCAAAAATTTACTGCAAGTACACTGCTGAAAAAACAATGGAAAACTTCCTGTACATCACACCACTGTGTACCCGCCCACTTCAAACCCTAATATAAAACATGCATATATTTTGATACTCAAAGACGAATAAAGATAGATCTAAGAGAGTGTAAGGAGGAACAGTAACACAACATAGAGTGCTAGTATAAAAGATCTAAAAATGGTGAAATCTAGGAAAAGGTGAGAGAGGAAGAACAACTAGAAATATCAGAAACTACAAAACAAATGGAGCAAAGACTGTCTGAATTTGAGCAACTGACCAAGAAGAATTTTGAGGATTGGTGGAGCAGATGGATAAAAATAATTTTGAGGAAAGAAATGAAAAGGAAGAGAATGGTAGAATAAACAGACAGACAAGAGCTGTAGAAGAAAACAAGATGGAGTTAAAGAACTGGAAGAAATCATGAGAAACATCAAAGAAAGAACAGTAGTAATAAGAGAAATGCAAAAGGTTAAGGACGCATAGTGTGAAAAATTAAATGCTAATGAGAGAATGAAAATTATCTACAAAACTGCAACAGGTAAAGATTGTAAAACAAAAGGTATATGGATTACAAAAACAGCCAAATATTAACATGGGATAGTTCAGGGGAAAAACATTAAAGGGGGGATGGACATAATATTTTAAAGAATACAAAAAAAAAAGAATGACAGAGCAGCTGGAGAGATGAAGTACCAGTGGAAATATGAATATCTTGCTGTGACTGAGGGGTGCAGATAAAACCTTAAAAAATATCAGAACTCATCTGGATAACTGTCTATAGCATACCATTTTTCCAGAGATATATTTGTGTCATAAACCCTTCTAATAGATATGTAGGTAAAATGTGTGCAAAAACCTGTATCAAGACAGGCTATATTTCTCTTATATGTAAGTGGTGACTTGGAGTAGCAGTATATAGGGGCACCAATAATAAAATTGAGACCAGATAGGTGAGAAAAAGAAGTCTAAGTCTAAGTCTGAGGAACCCATCCCATGTCCAAAAAATGTTTCCAGGCTTAGTTGGAAAAGAGACCTTGGGAAGCATTTAATGCAATTTCACTGCCTGAACCTGAGTGTGGGGTTAGGAGGAACAAGAACACTACACTTCAAGGCGGAACAAAACCTACGATGAAAGTAAAAGACAGAATGTAGGGAGGAGGGTGTCTTTTCATGTTAATGTAAGGTTGGGTATTTAAAAATGTTAGCAAAGATAGACCTGAGGAAGGCCCAGGGGGACCATAGGGTGTGTGTGTGTGTTTTTTTTTTATTATTATTTAACATGTACTTCATTGCTTTCATTACTATACCCCTTTTTTTTAAATAAATCATTTTTGCACATTTTGGCTTACTTGACTTTATTCTGAGTTTAAGACACTCCATCAATAGTACACATTAAGTTATGGAAACTTAAAAACGTTTCAGTTATACCATTTTCATCAATACTTAAAATTATCAACGATATTCAAGTTTGGTTCTGCTTAGTAGGAAGGCAGTAGGAATTTTGGTTTCTTTTAGAAAGGACCAGGAGATGCTAAGGCCAAAATCGTAGTCAGAGAAATAACTTAGGTCAAAACCATAAATCAAAATAAACATTGAAAGTAAATTAAGCCCAATAAGCAATTCAAAAATCAAAGTAGAAAAGAACAAACAATAAGTCTATTGCCCTAAATACTCTTTAGAAAGGTAACTCCTAATACCATAAAATGTTTTTTGTTGTGGGATACCAAAAATCTTGGACACAAAGAGAAACACATAGTCTCCTTATATACTTCCTGAAAGTGACATCAAAAAGTACAACTTTCTAGTACCACATGATGGCAACTGGGATGTACTGCTTTACACAAAATGTGGGCCAAAATCCAAAACAATCTATAATATGAAGGCCACTGTGATAAACAAAATAATTAAACAATAAAATAGCAGCATAAATTCCCAAACATAAGAAAATAAGAAATACATGCAAAAAACACCAAAAATCATAACATGTATTTATAACATTTGAGTGGTTCTTTGCAAAAAAGGACCTAAAAATAAAGAAAAAAAATAAACTAAAGAGAACAAAGTTACAGATACCACTTCTGTTGGCCTGATGGCGAATATGTTGCCACATCATAGTCATATGAAGCTTGAACATGGCTAAATTTTAGCCATGATGCGTATTAATTTAAATCTCAATAGGCCAGAGCAATGTATATGATCATATAGTAGCATATATGCCTAATTTAATTGATATGTTACAGATTACTAATGTTACAAGTGATTTTCAGCACATTTCCAACTTCATTATAAACATAAATAAATCCATATCCATATTGTGCTCATTTTGTCCACTCACCCTCACATCCTCTTTCAACTTGTCCAACACGGTGGAGGGCATCTGCAATGAGGTCAGGGAGTCTTCCATTGAGGTCCACAGATGCAAGGCATCCTTGAAAACCGTCCCGGGAAGCAATAAGTTTGGGTAAGTTGTTGTACATGCCCTTACTGACTCCTCCGATGTACAGCTCTCCTGTGTGCACACAAACACACAAAAAATAGAGGTTTACTCATTTTTGATTACTTTAACAAAAAACAGAGTAAAAAAATGCAAAGATATAATATAAGACAGCAAACCATTCTTTCCCTCCTGTAGTAGTGCACATCAGGTGTGTCTTAGTCTTGCACTGATGTAGCATCCTAAGAGGTTCTGTCTCTGGCAGAGCTGGAAGCATTAGCTGGCACTGGTGCTTGTGTTCTGCACCTCATCAGTTTATGTCTTATTCTCTACTACCAATACTTTTCCACTTTACCACATATTTCTAAATCCTTTGGTTCTGCACTGTTAATGCATTGTATAATGTTTCCAGTTAATCAAGGTGCTTTTTGTTTCTTTTTTTAAGATAACACTCGCCCTAGTAAACACAATTTCAAAGTAATTTAAAGAACAAGCAGCATTACAACGAGTTCAAACAATGTGTTAATACATAGAATATAGTAGAATTCATCACAGGATTGCTTACTCATAAATTACTGTTTCAAAAGGTCAAGGTCAGAAATAGGAGAGCATAATACAGGACTCAAAAAGTATGTTTCACTGTTTGAGAGTTAGAAGGTCACTCTTAAATGTAACATGGAAGAGCCCAAGGCTGCTTTTCTGCCATTGTAGCTGAGATAGGCTAGGCCCAGTGTTTAATTTGTGCAGGAGCTGACTGGAGCTTATACCTCGGATTTGGAGCCCTCTATGCTCTGTGAACCCAAAAGGTAAATACATTTTTTAAATTTCTTTTTTTTTTTTTTTTTGGAATGTTTGTAACAAAATGTATATCACACAGAGTTTATTTAAATGTTATTAAAAAGCAACCTAGTTAACATTGCAGCTATCTGTGTTTTGATTGGCTACTGTGAAAAAGAAAAATAGTGCATCAAAAACAATGGTAACCACAGAGATAGAAAGAAATTGTCAGATTAGCATATTTTAAAAAGCTGGTTCTGGTGAGCAGATCTGAATGCTGACATGGAGACTGAGAGGTAAAAGAAACAGGATCAAGGCAGCGGTGTTAAAGATGGATCAGATGAGGCTGAGGAGAAGGAAAACTCCAATACGAGTGTGCTGCACAGAGTGTAGACTGTGCAACAATTTAAGACTGCAAGATATCCAAGTGAAATACTAACGTTTTGCAGGTACGTGTGTAAATATTATTGATGATTTTAGACATTTATTAGGGAGAAAACATAAATCAAGGTTAACAGCACCACGCACTGGTGCTGAAATTGCCATTGAAAGTGCACTCCAATTTTTCCCCTAGGGATGCCATGTGCCCTGGCACCTTCATGGTTTACAAATTAAGCACTGGCTATGCCCTCCGCAAGCATGACTTGGGTTAAGCTGCTTTGAGAAAGTTATGTTATGCTACACTAGCTCTATACTCTCTGCTCTCTCAGCAGATATCTAATTTCATTTTTCATCTTGTCTTGCCTATACTATTCATCCTATTTACATTGAAACAATTTTTCTTTGTCTTGTCTGTACTGAGCAAGTCAGATAGCCAGCTTGCACTAAAGGTGTGAAACTTACAGTCGGGTCTGTAAGTATTTGGACAGCGACACAATTTTCATAATTTTGGCTCAGTATGAAACCATAATGATTTTGAAATAAAGCAATCATTATGTACAAGATTCCTATTACAATACGTCGTAAAAGATATGGCACTGGACAGTTCTGTTGGTACCTATTGCGACTGTACATCTGAGAAAGAGTGAGATAACCACACCGCAAATAAAATAAATAAATACAAATAAAAGTAGTGATTGACTCTGTCCTTTCACTTTCTTAGAAATGCCAATTTAAATATTCATGTAGGCATGCTTCTATTCATTGACCCTCCTAGATGATAGGAATTCAATAAAATGTAATAAAAGAGATTCCTTCTTAAAAAAAAATTAATACAGCAAATACATCACAATTTTGACATTTACACTTTGGAAGGGGATGATTTTCATTAAGATTATCTATTTATCCATCCATCAGTTTCTTAGATGTTACTCCAATTCTTGGGTTACAGCAAAATAGACATAATTTCACCACCATCACATTTCGGAGCCCAAACACAGCCATAGCAGGGCCACTTTAGAGTTACTGATTAATCTAAAATGCTAGTCTTCAGGATGTGTAAGGAAAACCAAAGTGCTGGGTGAAAAACCCATACAGACAAGGTTAGAGCAGGCAAGCTGCAAACAGGCAACAGCCAAGTGTGAAAACACAGTAAAAACATATTATGTTATACATATGAACCTCTCTGCCTTAATAGATGTTCTAGAATTTATGTTTGCATCACAAAAAATGGGAATACTTATCCCAGTCCTTCCTGCATGGAGTTTGTATGTTCTCCATGTTTCTGCATGGGTTTCCTCCAGTTTCCTCCGACAGTCCAAAGACATGCAGGTTAGGTGAACTGGTGAGCCTAAACTGGCCCTAGTGGTGACTGAGTAGTGTGTTTGTGTGTGTGCGTGTGTGTGTTGTGGCAAAGGCGCTATATAGCCGTTGACCCGACACAGACTGACAGCAGAGGCACATATAAAAATAAACAAACAGGTTTTTAATTTTTCTTCAGCCATGGGGCACGTCTTCCCCGTGTCCCACAGGCCCAACACAATCAAAAGTAAACAAAGCAAAACACCACCACAAAACACTTCTTTCTCCACCACTCCTCCAAGGCAGCTTCGTCGTCCTCCTCATGACTCTGGTGCCCGGAGTGGTGACTGTTGGCTCCTTTTATAGTCCACCCGGAAGTGCTGAAGGTGCTCGTTGACCTACTTCCGGCTGCACCTCCGGGTGTGGCTGCATTCCCGTGCAGACGGGCTCGTTAGGCCGTGCAGCTCCCCCTGGGGTTGGCCACAGAGCCCAGCAGGAATGAGCTCCGATGTTCCAAAATATTGGCTCAGATGCAACCCATGGGGGCTGCTAACAAGTGTTCCAGGAGACATAGTGTGCATCCCATGACTGCTCCCCCGAATCCAGTGTCAAAGGGGCGTCCTGATCGGGCATGGGTCCCGGACATCTGCCACAGTATGTATGCTTGTCCTGCGATGGACTGACACCCTGCCAGGTTGGCTCCTGCCTTGTGCCCTATGCTAGCTGGGATAGGCTCCAGTAGACCCCTGCGACCCTGTTCAGGACTAAGCGGGTTAGAAAATGACTAACTGATGTTCATAAAAAATATAGTTTTGGGTCATTTAAAACATGAAATATATCACCATTTAGATGCATTATAATATTAACTTGTTATCTTAAGTTTCGCTTAGTTTAATTCAAGGTGGGAGGTTTGGAGTCTGAAGATACTTGGCAGTTTCCTGACTTAGACAAGACATGTTTTTTTAATATGGTTATTAAAATATCTATTATAAATATCTGTTTGTGAACTTCGTGTACCTGCTCATTCATTATTGTGTCAAAGGTTCCTGGATACTATACAGGCACCATCAGGTGCAAGACAGGACACCAGTCCATAATCGGGATGTGTTTAAAAGAAAATATGAAAATAGTTCTGAAACTACAGTAAAATAATAAGTATACAGTAAATTTTATTATTGATAAATATAGACATCTAATTCTATTTCCAGTGCTTTTTAAGAAAATCTATTAGGTTCAGATATCTTAAATATAACCACAGTTGACAATTTAAAATGTAGTTTACTGCCCTGCAATGTATCACATTTCTGTACGAATTTTGATATCTGATATAAGTAGTGAACATAATATGCAAATATATGAAATTCCGACGCAATCTGTATCAGTTATTTTAAACTGATTAAAAAAAACAAGAACAAAAAAATATCCTCCAACAGAGTTAAAGGGTGAATCTCCTACAAAATCCTTACAGTGAATTCATCCTTACACACTAAACATAAATAGTAGTAGCTTCCTGGCCTACAAACACATTCATGTAGCTCAATAGGCCAAGCTGCTGCTTTTTTGTTCCCTTCAGGGGCACACAAGTGAGAGGTCATGCAGTAAGTCTGAGTGGGAACAGCACAGACTACCTACAATACACATACAATACAATACAAATAAACTCTTCATTTTCATAAACTGAATGTCTTCAAAGACAAACAAAAGTCTTTTTTAAAAATTTGACTCATTTAGATACTAAAAATTGGTTTAGTTCTATGGATGACACAAAAAAAAAGGAGTTCTTAGGTTTAATTAATTGAAATTAATTTTCTTTTACATTTCCATGTAAAGTTACCTTTTGTAAAAATGCTTAGTGAGATACCGAAGAAAAAAAGAAATAATCAATCAGTGGTGTGAATCAATAATCATGACAAATGAACAAAGAAAAAGAATTATGATAAAATCATTAGCACATTAAAAAACAAGCCCATTTGGATATAATGTGTCATATGTTACACTTAAGCACATGTATTAATAAAGCAAATGTAGCATGACAGACTTAATAAACTGGCCACTGCATATGAAATAGTTGTGTTTAACCACCAGAGGTGAATTTAAGATAAGCTTACTTGCATGTAATAAGAATTTTGAGATGCATGGTGAGATGCAAGGCATCTCAAAAGCATTGTCAGCAAAAAGTCCAGCTTATTAAGAAACATGAAATCCATCCATCCATTTTCCAACCCACTATATCCTAACTACAGGGTCACGGGGGTCTGCTGGAGCCAATCCCAGCCAACATAGGGTGCTTCTTATAAATTTCTGAAGTTAAAAACATAAATTCTAATATAGGTACGTATATTTGATTGACCTTTTATGCATCTTCAAACAAATTTTGTCCATCAGTCTTTATTTTATGTGGAGCTTTTTGGAGAGTTTGCTATCATAAGCCTCAAGACTGGATGACTAACCGACATTCATACATTAAGCATATTTATTTTCAGCATAATTCAGACTGGAAAAAATCATTCCAACGACTCACTCACTCATCTAATCTCATACTGTGTACACATATTCAGAAGATGGAACCCTTCAACCACAACTCAGAGTTCTCGTGCATCCAAGCCTACAAGTGTACACTGATTAGCAAAGCCACAGAGACGAAAGATAAACAGACTTGGGTAGCCTGGGAAAGTACAATCACCCTCCATTGAAATTGGATTATACCTTCCATCTGATGTGATAGATAGATAGATAGATAGATAGATAGATAGATAGATAGATAGATAGATAGATAGATAGATAGATAGATAGATAGATAGATAGATAGATAGATAGATAGATAGATAGATAGATAGATAGATAGATAGATAGATAGATAGATAGATAAAAAAACACTTTTAATGTTTGATCACAATGATTGGGATAATGACAAGCACATTCGAGTAAATGGCCTGTTTCCAAGATGTTGGCTGAATGGCTGGCAAGATAAAAATAAGCAGAAGAAGCATTTGAAGATCTAATTACTTCAAGCACAGAGCAGAAAAGACCAACACGTTGTAAGAATTTGTGTATTTTGATGAAGGGAAATTAAGAACAATATTCAGTAGTTACAAAAGAAGAAAAGGGAAGAGCTTTGTATTGTAGTCAAAAGTGAGACAAGAACTATTTAAAAACTGGATGTCCAATAGCTTAGTATTTTAGAAAAAAAAGCATGGAATGCAGTTAATGATTTCAACAACCATTTCATATTTTACATACAGTCTTTCATGAAGGTCGTGAGACAAAATAAACTAATTGTGCCTTGTAAAGGAGATAAAATGTTAAAAACTAAACAAAACTAAGAGTGTTATACTACTAAAGCAGAACAGTACAGGTTTCTCTGTTCTTAACCTAATTCCAATGATAAAGCAGACCTTAAAAACATACTGAAGCTATCAGGGTAATGATATTTGACAGATTCATAGAAGAATCGTACATAATTATGATCAGATTATCATACAATTACATTAGAGCTTAGTTGGGTGCCATTCATAAAAATAGTAACATAGTGAGAATGGATTACAGGTTTATTAAAATATGTACATCCTTATTTATGATAAAATCCATCATCTACAGAGACATCTCCATAGAAATGATAGATTTATAGGTTTATCTATTTATAGGACCCTTATTGTCACCTGTACAGAGTACAGGACAGTGAAATTCTTACTTTCACGTGATTCCTGTCTAGTAGCTACAATGGCCTCTAGGGTCTGAACACTGGCACCCCGGCTACATCACCCGCTAGTATCTTAACAACGTACTTGCTGAGATGCTAAAATGTATAGGATCAGCTGAGAGGTTCCCTCATAAAAACGTAACATAAAGTTCCCTTTAAATTAATCAAGAATATTTGAGATTAATGTAAGCTAACTGCAAATGGCTACCAATGTAGTTTAGTAATGGAATTACCACTAGCACTTTAGCACTAGTAATGTTATTCATTAAAGGTATTTTCATACCTCATTAAAATAATAACTAAAAGTAAAATCAACACGTGCAAAATCACATTGTAGCCAATTAACATGCTGATTTACACACTGGGGACTTTACAAATGTTTTCCAGGTATGGTGGGCTCAGCTATAGTCTCGGCCCATCTTTTACTTCTTTCTGTTCTGTTGTGATAGACAAACAAGAGACATCTGAAAGACAGGCCTCTCCTCTGCTTGAACATTTGCTTTCTGTCTTTCTTTCCATTCCTTGCAGCTGCACTGTATGCATTCTGCTTCCGGCTGAGTGCTCAATGATTGCCAACTCCTGCACACACAGGATTCCACCACTGTGACCTGTTTGATGGTGCCATGATTTGTCACCGAGCACCACGACTGAGTCTCTGGGAATGTTACACAGGCGCATGCAGCAACAGTCCACGACTTGCTAAAATGACGCGTGTGGGGGTTTTACGACTGATAATCACTGAAAAAGTTGATGAATGCAGCAAAAAAAGTCTAAAGTGGTTAATATTACTAGATATTGTATGTTGATATCTGAGATTTATATATATATATATATTTAAAAAAAATTTTATTTGAATATTTATTCATATTTTCTATTATTAATCTATTGTCCCTGTACTGTTAATGCTAGAAAACAGCAATAAATCCCTTAAACTCAGTGTTTACTTGAATTTATAGAAACAAATAACTATAGAAAATTGTTCCAGAAAATGTAATCAATAAGCAGGTCATCATAATGATTTATTCTTTAAATGGTTATACTGACATAACTGATTTTTCATTGTCCTTATGTATTTACACATCTAATTAGTGTGCATTTATCCATACATACAGAAGTTTTTTAGCTTGTATGATGAGATGATAAACATGCATGAAAGAAGGCCCTTTGAAAATGTAAACTTTCAGTGACAAATAATGTAACAAGGTTAGAATTAAAGGCTAGACACAGAGTTATATAGCCAAGAACTTGCTGGAATGATTCTGGTTAGAGAGAAAGAGAGAGAGATAGAAAAGCAAGTCTCATTTACTAAAGTGACTTTTGTAAATAAAAGTTGAATAAAATTATAAGAAAGCATGCTGCTAATGCACACTGAATGCTGTTTTGTTGGAAGTCACTGAACCATCCAGCCTTTGGATCCTTTCTCCAAATTAGGCCACCTAGACAGAGCTAGGGAGATAAGATGTTAATCAGTGACAAGACACTTGTACTTAGGCTGTGCTTTAATTATAAAATAACAATAATCATAAAACAAACCAAATAATAAAACATTAACATAATAAATTATAATTAATAAATGCATAAATATAGTCAATGAAAGTCAAGGAAAGCTACTAACTGAACTGAATTCAATTTACTCTTACACAGTGCACTTCCCATTATATTGGCTCACACTATACATGTAAAAAGTTGCTCGACTACCTACAGCTACTTATGTCCCTTTCTTTCTGCATACCATGTTTTTGTGGACTCCACTTGCACACACTGGATGCTGGAATAGTTTCCCTTTCAACAATGAGTCTATTCCTGAATATAAAGTTATGGCCACTCTTAGGTCTTGAACTGTATATGGCAACCCGAAACTGTGCTTCTGAGCTCCAGCCGCACCATCATGATTTTTCAAATTAAACATATCTCTTCATTTTTTAATTTAGTATTAAAGCTAAATCATCATTCAAGGTAAACAAAAAGGCAGCTGAAGGTTCTACCTTTGCCAAGGGCTAAACTAGGATGAGCAATACAGGAATACAAAGAAAGAGTAAAACCACATTCCATTTTATACAGTATATTAGATGGTACATAGCAGCATAGCTTTAGCAGAAGTATTATGGCACATACAATTTGTTACACATCATTTGTTCAAAAGACCCCTCACATTCCTCTTTTGTCCAGATGTAACTGCCATTTAGCTTCTTAGATTAAAGGCTCGAACTATAAAGCTATAAAGGCAAGTTCTAAAAGCTGAAGTCTATGATGAAGTTTTCTACTGTATTTCTTTCTTTTTATGACCCGCACTACCCTTCAACTGCCCTAGCACTTGAAAAATCCCTGTAGTTTTAACAGTCTGTACATTTTGTCTGTAAATAAGAACAATTTTCTACAGTATTGAAACACCTGCAGCTAAGCTTTCACTCTCAGATAAAGAAAATGAGTTGGGATAATAAATCATAGGTGTTTTTCAAAGATCTCACAATAGCTATTCCAGTGATTCACAGTCCTGATCCTTACCTGTTTGGGGATAAAATATTGTCTTTTTATGGAATCTTGTTTAAACAGGAGGGACAGTGAATACACAGGGATTTATTTATTTATTTATAAACCCAAAGTGCTTTGTTGTCATTTCACAAGATAAAAACCAATCAAAAAAGATGACAAGTGACTTCAATTCAAAGGCTTATTCATCTGCTGAGTGCTGTACCTGTAACATGTAATGTATGGGATGATAGCAGGCTAAGAACTTGTGTCTTTGTGTAATCACGTCCATGAAACCTGATGACCTTCAGCCTGTAAAGAGGCACAACTGCAGAAACTGAGATGTGCTGGTAAAGAATTTAAACATGATACCCATTATGAAATGCACAGGTAGAGGAAAGAATTTAAGATGGTTTCCATCATATAAGGTATTACAATGTAGAAAATGACTGATATTCACTTTTTAAAAGTTGTGTATTATATAAAAGCAGCATACAGAGGGGAATTTCTAATTGACATGTGCTAATAATAACTACTCTCCCATGGATTTGTTATGCTACTTTATCATTTGGACAAGATTCCAAAGTAATAATTGTAGCATGTTTTTAAATCTGATTTTTAAAGATAAATTTGGTACTTTTCAAGTTGTAGTTATTTCTTCACAATCATGGTATATTTTAATTTGCCACATAAAATTGTGTTCTAAAGTGAAGCATTATTTTATAAATTTCAAAAATTCATTGTCTCTTTTTACATACCAAACTTATCCTGCAGTTGAAAATATCAATTAAAACATTTTTGATATATCTTTTTCTTATTATTGGTTCTATAGGGCTTATACAATGACTTCACAGCCTTGGAATTTTAAACATTTTACCGTGTTATTTAGCACATTTATTATGATTTTTCCCTATTGTCCAAAGTAAAAACTGTGAAATATCAAAGTAAATGCACCAATTTGTATGTCTGTCTGCATTAATTATGCATATTTATAGTAATATACATTTTCTAAACCCATATATTACAATGCAGGGTTGGAATAAATGGTAGCACTTACTGTATAACCTCACAGTCACATCTCACCATCTGAACAGTCTTCTTACCATGAATTTAAGTAGGTTTTTTAATACCATTATGCTATTTCAAACTATAACATTCTTCCTAACTTTACAACAAAACAATAAAACCTAATTTATCTGGCAGTTATTCAAACAGCTAGCTCTATTAAGTAGTATTTAGGAGGTGGCCCTTTACTGAACAGGTCCATTGATTACTCTCTGCACTTCTGTTCCATACCATATTTCCTAAGAGAGCAGTTCTCTGATAATTCTGGTTGCCCCGTGTTCACATAATGCATTACTCATACAAAATAATAAATTCTGTCAAATTTGTTATTTTTTAATAATCTGAACCATGCTAAAATAATACCATAATACCAATTTTATCATATTTAGAGGCACCTGCAGACATTGTCGTTTTTGCTCATTCTTCATTGAAGAATTACACCCTGAAGTTGGTGAGGGACTTAGAGTGAAACTCTATTGTCAGCTTTAATGATGTATTTATGATTAAGTTAAAGTCTAAGTTTTAAGGGGGCTAATCCAGATGGTTGACTATGTTTTAACTTCTTTTAACCATAGCTATTGGTTTTGGATCATCTACAGGTGTAGTTTCTTTGGATATCTATATTCTTTGCTGCATTATGCACTCTCTTCAAAAGTATCCCCATAAAATGAAGCTGCCACCACAATCCCTCACTGCAGAGATGGCATTATATTTGTGCCAAATATTCAGCTACGTGTTAAGCCAAAAATGTTAATTATGGATTCAGCAGAGCAATATTTTCCAATTAAATAGCCCCATCCCTAATACCTATAGGCAAACTGGAGATGATATATATATATATTTTTTCATATATGACTTTTATTGTACTACTCTTCTGTGTAGCCAAAGGCTCTTAACTGAACTGATCATTTTCTCTTTTATGTAGAACTAGCTCTATTATATTTTCAAAAACAATGCGCCCCAGTTATAATGCTGTTGGTTAATCAGATGTATCACAAGTGCTATGCCACTAAGTACTTTTCTGTATGCAGTATTTGTATTTTTTAAAGGATTAATAAAAAAAAATTATTAAAACTTCAGTGGCTTTCTGTTGAACATGCTACATGCAATGGCCCATGAGTGAAACATTCCTGCATTAGATCAATTCTTGATTTTTGTAGTGACTTTGTTTTTATTGATGGTTATTGTAAAACACAATTTTACAGTAAGCTGCATTTTTTCTAACTGAAATAGGTAATCAGAAAGAATTATGTGAATTTTGAGTATATATTATTATCATGTGGGCGGCACGGTGGCGCAGTGGGTAGCGCTGCTGCCTTGCAGTTGGGAGACCTGGGGACCTGGGTTCGCTTCCCAGGTCTTCCCTGCATGGAGTTTGCATGTTCTCCCCGTGTCTGTGTGGGTTTCCTCCCACAGTCCAAAGACATGCTGGTTAGGTGGATTGGCGATTCTAAATTGGCCCTAGTGTGTGCTTGGTGTGTGGGTGTGTTTGTGTGTGTCCTGCAGTGGGTTGGCACCCTGCCCAGGATTGGTTCCTGCCTTGTGCCCTGTGTTGGCTGGGATTGGCTCCAGCAGACCCCCGTGACCCTGTGTTCAGATTCAACGGGTTGGATAATGGATGGATGGATGGATTATTATCATTATTAAATGTTTATGATTTTCATTTACTTACGTTGACCACTCAAACATTGCTTTATGTGTCTTTTGTCAGATTTGTGTTTGTTTCTTTTTTTTGCCATACCATAAAGCTCTAACACTGAATTGTGTTTTACTCTAACTTATTATATACAGCATTGATGTTTATGTGCTTCACATTTACATGGCCCATGTAATAAATTGAAGATTTTAAATACTTTACAAAAAAGAACAAGTGGAAACAAATAATTTTGTGAACTACAAATGACATTGACCATGTAAATCATCTACAGCCTGGGGGGGCTAAAGGCAGGGGGAGTCCCTTGTGGTGTTGGTGTGTAAAGGACTGCAGCAGAATTCTGTATTAAAGGATATCTTCAATAGCAGGATTAGATAATGTTATATATATGATTTAATGTTGAATAATTCAAGCTTAAAAACATGTCTAAACACAATCTAAAAAGAGACAAAAAGATTTATTTAAAGATAAACATTGTAATCGAGCGAGACAATGGAGTTGTTATCCCAAATTGGTTGAGAAAATAAAATACAGCAGTTGCTGCCTTTGATGATATGCCACATTCTTGATGCTCTTATTTAAACTTTGTGAAACCTGATGAAATCATCTGGAGCAATGCACTGGCTGATGGGAATTGTAGTCGCCATGTTGGCTTTTCCCACAAGGCTGCAGATAAGATGAAGTGGGGAGTGGGTGATATATATTAAATACCTTTTTATGCTGGATCACTCAAGCAAAACTGACTACGCTCACAGCCATAGCGCCAGGCAAGTACTTGAGCTTTATAGTGAGATTGCTAAATGCATCTTCTTTGAGCTTTACTATTTTAAACTTCCTCTTTTCACTTTGCTTCTGCAGATCATTTTCCCTGTGTAATCTTTGTCAACATTGTGGCAAAAAGGGGATGTGGTACATTAGAGTTTTCTGCTTGGTAGCGCACTATTAACAACAAATATGAACAAATAAAACAACACAGGTCAGGTAATTTTCATTTTTCTACATTGTCACCAAATGTCAATCAAAATAATCAAAGCATTTTTTAAATTTTGGAGTTTTTAGTTTTTCTACTACAGTATTACCCCTACATAATGATATATTGAAATGACCTTTCTTAGTGGATACCTACTGCCCTAGTGTACCATCCAGCCAAATTTCAGGAAATAGTGCTGTTGTTGATGAGCGAGTGAGTGAGTCAACTTTGCACACTACATATATAGATTCATACAGAAAATGGATTCTCTCTCTCTCTTTCTCTCCGGGCTTGGCTCGTGCTTTATGCATAGAAATAAACTCCAGTCCTCCCATGATCTTACATTATAATAGGCGAGCTCTAAAAATTGATGTATAGATTAATATGGCAGGTACTACTGAGGGGAACTGTGGTAAATTAGTTTAGAAGTATGGATCTAGCTTCCTTTCTAGAGCTAGCTCCAAACTGACATTCATTTTTTCTGATAAAAAGATCAGAATCCCCATTAATCTGACCAGGAAAAAAACAGGTAAAAGAGTCAAAAGATCAACTTTTATTGACATTAAGGAGGCAAAAAAAAATTCTACACCTCTATTGAAAATTCTGTTTATCTTTATATAACTGTATGGTTCTATAGTGGGATGGTACAGGTGTCTGAAGTTCATGTCTTCAGTGCTCCTTGTGTTTACATTTTTCTCCCTGGATTTGTGTGGGATTCATCTTGGTGCTCAAAGGCATGTAGGTTATGTGAGTCAGCAAGGTCCTAGTGTGTGTTTGTGTGTTTGTGTGTGTGTTCATTCTTTGATGGACTGGCACCTGACTCAGACATTATTCCCGTCTTGAATCTTTCTGGGATAAGCTCTAACTTCCCCACCACCCTGCTCTGCATAAGTGGATTTAGAAAACAGATGGTTATTATAACCTTGAATTCAAAATACATAAAAAACTTTAATTTTTTCATTTTTAGATCTATAGAACCACAAGGCTTTACAAAATCATGCATCGTGATTTTTACATGAATTTAAATCCTGACTGAAAAAAAATTGTAAATTCTCAGAGCTTGTCAGGATTTGACTGTGTGCTTAATTCTTACTCATGCAATTTAATTAAACCCACTAGATTTTAATAACAAGGACTCTCTACCCTCCATCGTTCGATAGCAGTAAAACAGTGACTGTTGATAACAACCTTCCCATCAAATTAAAGCAAGCAAGCTGCACTCACTTGATCTGATTTGGACTAATTGGTACTGCTCTACAACACAATTTGCAATACATCTCTCTGTATCTCAATAATGAGGACAGGAACACTTCTAGTCTCAACTCAAATATGTTGTCATTTCCTTGTAACCTGAAGTAATAATTAACAGCTGTCAAGCCAGGTTCTTAATTTCACCCTCCTGTACCATGAGATGGTTTTAACTCTCAGGTGAATTGTTAAGGTGTTCAGCATGGTGCTGAAATCAGATATACATTGATTGAGGTCATTTATGTTAGGTAGAATGCTAGAGGGGGGTGGGTGGTCTCGTGGCCTGGAACCCCTGCAGATTTTATTTTTTTCTACACCCGTCTGGAGTTTTTTCTTTGTTTTTCTGTCCTCCCTGGCCATCGGACCAAAATTAGTGTTCCCTAATTTTAATTATTTATTTTGTCTTTTTTCTCTTTCTTTATCATGTAAAGCACTTTGAGCTACATTGCTTGTATGAAAATGTGCTATATAAATAAATGTTGTTGTTGTTATATAAGAAGAGGTTTTACTTGAGGTGAGACTGAACTAGTTGCCCCTCAATTGGGAAGTCTAGTATTGTTGGAGTACTCGAAAAACTATTTAGAAATGAGGTGGAGGTTAATTAGACCTCTCCTCTCCAGATCACTCGGTCTGCCAAGTTATCCACTTCCAACATCTCTTAGCCATTCAGTTTGTCATAATCCGCAACCACTAGTTACACATCCGTAACACCAGCTCTCCATCTTCTTTCACCATGTTAGTAAAAAAACATCATAATCATCCACTCTTGAGTCACCCATTGCTGCTTCATTCTCCACTTAGTAGTAGTTGGGAATCTCTGAAATGACCACTTTGTCACTGAGGTTGTTGTTTTATGGAAATATATTAAACTTTGTGAAACTATGTGTATTTTTCCTGCACACACTTACATGGCGGGCGGTACAGTGGCGCAGTGGGTAGCGCTGCTGCCTCGCAGTAAGGAGACCTGGGTTCACTTCCCAGGTCCTCCCTGCGTTGAGTTTACATGTTCTCTCCGTGTCTGCATGGATTTCCTCCGGGTGCTCCAGTTTCCTCTAAGGACATGCAAGTTAGGTGTATTGGCGATCCTAAATTGTCCCTATTGTGTGCATAGTGTGTGGGTGTGGGTGGGTGTGTGCCCTGCGGTGGGCTGGCACCCTGCCCAGGATCTGTTCCTGCCTTGCACCCTGTGCTGGCTGGGATTGGTTCCTGTGACCCTGTGTTAGGATATAGCGGGTTGGATAATGACTGACTGACTGACACTTATAGTTACATAATGGGCATTTTACCTCCTGGCTGCTGACAAATAGGGAATGTTTCTGAAATCTATTAAGATAAAAACCCTTATGAGCTTCCCATTTGGGAAAAAAAAACAACTTTGTTCTGTAATATTTTATATTATTGTTTAATTTGTTGTTAGTCTGTTTGATTGCTTTATTGATTGTAATTAATGATTGTATATTTATTAGATATTACATCTTTTTCACTTGTGGCAACCATCTTTCTGTTTCATGTTCTTCTGCACATGCTGAACAAACAGACCATAGCCTAAAGTTACTCGATTATGCGTCTTTTGTAAGTTGCTTTGGATAAAAGAGTCTGCCAAGCAAATTAATGTAAATGTAAAACCTCATGATTTTAATGTAGATTGTTTCTCTCTAAGCTCTGAGGATTGGCCCTGTAAACAGCCAATCCTTACACTTAAAATAAACAAATGAGTACACACCACCCTTGAGAGATGAGTAAATACATAATCCAATAGAAATGTCACAAATAATACCCGAGTGTGTCACCAAACTAGTTAGTGAGCAAGTAGGCAAAGTAAAGACAATTTCAATGTGCACCCTAGCAAAATGTAAGACACTGTGATATGCCACTTGGGGAAGATTTTCAGAATGGATGTGTCACTTACAACAAAAAAGCAACAGTATGTCATGCTGTGTCTCAGCGGATAGCGAGAAATGATTGCTTGAATTGTATCAAATAACTCCTTTTTCATTCAGCATCATCAAACCTGAAAGCATTTACTATGCACAACTGCAGCAAACTGCCATGCTAATGTATTGTTGTCCACAAAGCCATTACTCGTCTTGTCAATTAACTATATAGATAGGTTCACTTTTTATGTATTGCAACTTAAATGTCTAAGTGATTAGGAAGGAATTTTGTGACACTTACAACTCACTTCATTCTTAAAATGTTGCTAAAAAATGTATCAGAAGTGAAAATAAAGTGGTGAAGTCATACACAAAAAAATCAGACATTTATCAGGAATCTTTTTCAAAACATTGGTTTATTTGGGTGACACCTTTATCCAAAGAGATGCACAACATTTGAGGTACAATTGGTTATATGTCTTTTCTTTTTCCAATTGGACTACAGGCAAGTGACTTGCTCATGGTCACACATTGGCAGGATTTGAACCCACAACCTCAGGATCTGAACTCCAAAGCCTTAAGCACTGCACCACACTATCTGCCACATAAGTTTGTAAATGTGAGTTTGTTATTGGTCAACAGCACAGGAGTGGACTTTGGTATCCTGACCAATTTGGAGGAAACTGAAAAAGAATTTATTCCTAGCAGTAATATAAGTGAATTAAAGAAGGAAAATTAATCTGCACTATTTCAAAGTGTTAATATAGTGTAATACTGCCACATGTACTGTACTGACTGAAATTCTTACTTGCATGTCCCTCTTGTTCCTGTGCCACACTAAGCTTTAACAAATAAGGATTGTTGTAAAGTAATGTAGAGCTTAAAGTTTCAAAAACAATAATTTTAGGTGTGATTCTGTTCAAGTAAGTCACGTAATGGGCTTTAATAATTCAGGTTTTGTTGAACTCAGTGTGGAAAGTACTTTGTGCTGCTTGAAATAAATGGGGTTGACTGAATAAAAAAATGCACAGTATTTGACGTGACTTTGTGTTTCAGTAAAGAATAAAATTTCAGTTCCTGAAATTTGCGAAAAAATCTAACTAGCCAAAAAGTGTGACCTGTAGCAATCATTTCAATAGATGACCCTAAGATTTAATTACGGTGACAGAGGAACTTTAAAATTTAGTTTAAGGGAAAGGGAAAAAGTAGTCTAAAGACAGATAGGGGTCATTACTCTAAGATTTGAAGTAGTAAATACCAAAACCAAAATAAAATCAGAAATTTGAAGTCACAAACCAAGCAAAAACCAGACACCTAGACCTTCTATGCATGGTATGTTCTTAGAGAATAATCAAAATCTGTTTTACAAAAAAATATGTACTGTAGTTAATGGAGCAACATGTTTGATTTTAACTATTTTTCCCAACAACAACTCTGTTTTGTCCTTGAAGCTCCTGCTCAATTTTTCATTTGCTCTTAATCATTTCTTATCACCTGTTTTCTCCTGGGTCATCATAACACCAGTGAAATACCAGTGCCTTCCTGGCAGTGATGGTATCCAGAAAGAATGTCATCTCATGGCTGGCATCGTGAGAAATCACAGAAAGAGCCAGCAAAGGGAAGATATGTAGCCAGAATGATATTTCAGAAGAGAGAATTAATGAGTGAGACCCTGGAACAAAGGACCGATAAGGAGCGACATAGGGACAGTTCTAAAATGTAGAGGACAGTCCCAGGACCCTGTTCAGGGTTTGTTCCTGCCTTGTGGCCTATGCTAGTTGGGATAGGCTCCAGCACCCCCCTATGACCCTGTTCAGGATTAAGGTTAGAAAATGAATGACTGAAGTTCCAGGAATATTTTAGGAGTAGTAGTGACAAAAATGGTTGGTAAATAAACACACCACCATGTTTTATAGCAGTCATTACCTTAATGACATCACAGGTAAAATGTCTTTCATAATTAGCATCTTTTAGCGCTGCCATAAACATTATGGTGTCCTTGGAAAACATTGAATAAAATCGGGTTGCCCGATTAAAGAAAATGGTGATATGATATCATCATAGAATTTAGCAATAAAAATCACAAATAAACCAGTACAAACAGCTAAAAATGTAAAGAAGAAAAATATAAATAACAATAATAATTCAATTCATTCATTTATTTTTAAATCAAATCAGGACAACTGAGACAGATTTCATATTTAAAATTTATTTGTAAAGTGCCTTGTGATGGTGTAGGGAAAGCAGCAACTACAGTTTTCCAGCATTTGTAACAATAAATAAGCCTGCTGCTATCAGTTACTTTAACTCAGGAGTGTAGAACACTGTGAGGGCCACTGGGATATTTAGTTATTACGAGATATTTGGTGAGCTACTTGTTGTTTTCATAGGTACATACAATAATGATTATATATATATACTGTATATATATATATATATATATACTGTATGTATACAGTATATATATTATATATTGTAGCAGTTGAGGTATCGATCCACCTCTTGAACCCTCAGGTACCACTCCAAACACCAGGTAAAAGTACAACACTCTTTTATTTTACAATAATCACGTGCACAAAGCACCCTCCACTCCACACTACTCATATAAACAATTCTCTCTAATAAAGCACAAATAAACACTCCTCCTCTCCCAGACACTTCGCCACCCTACCTCCCAGCTCAGCTCAGTGTACTGGGCTTTCCCAGAGTCCTTTATATCCCCTGACCCGGAGGTGTTCCTGTTCCATTACCCACAAGTCCTTATTCCTTCCGGGTCAGGGTGAAAGTCCTTTTCTTCAACCTAGAAGTACGTCATCTCTCCTGTTCACGTGACCAGGACGTACTTCCAAGTTATAGGGCACGTAAGAGTCCACGAGCCTCCCCACAGCGACTCCCTGTGGACCCCAGGGTATCCAACAGGGCTGTGTGTAGAAACTACAAAGTCCATGAGGCCCTGCCGGAATTCATGGCACATCCACGCTGTCGGGAGAGCTCCTCCTGGCGGCCTGGGGGTGAGGGCCGGAATATGAAGCCGGCCATCCATCACAATATATATATATATACAGTGGAACCTCAGTTCCAAAGCACTCGTATATAAAAGTGAATTTCCACATAAGAAATAGTGGAAACTCAGATGATTCATTCCACAAACCAAAACTATTCATTTAAAAATGATTAATACAAAATATAAAGTAAAAATACATAAAACAAATTAACCCGCACTTTACCTTTGAAAAGAACCATGGCTGGTGTGAGTGAGTTTCTAAACTCTTGTGGGATTCCACCCAATGGGACGACATGCGGAAGAGCGTACCAAAGCAATCACAGTTTCCTAGCGCTGTAGCAGTTCGCCGTAAAAAGAGAATCCGAAAAGATCGCGGACATGCTATAAGCGCCTGCCGTTGATGGGTGATACAGGGAACAAAGAACATTATAAATGCGCAGGGCACAGTATTACTTGGCCACTAACCTGGCCCTGACCTTGCCTGACTGCTGTGTCTGTGTATAGGAGAGTGGCAGATCCCGCTACAATAAATCACTGCGCTGTTCCTGTTTCAAGCTGAATAAAGATGGTGTCACTAAAATACTGAGACTCAGCTTTGTGTTTTGGGGTGCAAGACAGAGACTCACACGTTACAACACATACATGTGGTCACAATGCTATACTAAACAGTATACACTTGTATGGATGTTGACTATATGAGTGAGGCACGCCGACTGAGCCCAAGAAAAGACGATTTCCCACAATCCCGCAGCGAGAGAGAGAAGGACCTTCAGCTCAGTTGTGATCGCGTGACACTCAGCAAACAAAGTGTACACGTACTACTCGTATCGCAAGACCTCGCTCGTTTATCAAGTCAGAATTTATTTATTATACATGATTATACATTTATTATTTAAATGTAAGAAACCTTAGGGATATAACACAAAAATTACGAGCTGTGTATTCTCTTGGGATTATAATATGACAGAAGAGAAAGAAAAAAAATGTCTGACAGCAAAGAATTAAAATGGCTTTTGCTAGGAAAGCTATCATTTGTATGGAAAAGATAGACAAGATAGGAGATGGACAAGGGTGTCACTACACATAAATAAAGTATTGATTACAAAATGTAAAACAAGTGAAGGATGAAATACTACTAGTCAAAGTGGTTGAAATCAGTCATTAATACTGTAAATAGCTTTAGGGATGTGATATCAAGCCCAAGCAGTTGTTGGAGTAAGTAGGAAGCCTTTATGATGCAATGAGAAATATGCTTTTTGGATGTAAAACAGTCTTGATGACTAAGATAGTTGTTTAGCCATACCTCAACACAAACTGGCAGTAAGTGAAAAGAGTTGGAGGAAGGGGTGCAGGATTGCCTATAAACACATTTAAGGTTAGACCTGTCTATAATTCATATTCACCATGAAGGAAGGGTAGAGCAGTGATACAGAAATCATACATTCCAGATGATCATGGTGAAATAAAATTTTAAATTCAAACTGCAGAAAGAGCAGATCAAAGAGCTTGACTTTTACCTTCAAGATGGCTAATTACACAGGCAGCCAGAAGCTGAAAATTGGGAAAGACATAAAGTATAAGCAGCAAAAATGCAGCCAGAAGCTGAAAATTGGGAAGACATAAAGTATAAGCAGCAAAAATAGGCAATGTAATGTGTGGGGAAGGTTCAAAAATAAACCACGTCTTCTGCAGAATAATTACAGCATATACGAAGAATGTCAAAAGCTAAACTGTGGAGGTCACCACAGCTGTGGATAACAAAGTCCTTAAGAGCAAAATTAATAAGAAAAGAAAATTACATGAGTAGATGGATGAGAAAAATGTAAATGTCTGTCATTCATTTAAGTAGAGATATAGAGAGGTTAAGGGAGAAATTAGATGAAAATAAAGGAAGTTGGAAAAGGGAATTGCTTGTCACATTACACAAAACTCAGGAGGTTCTTTGAAATATGCAAATACAAAGACATGCAGGCATAAGACAAAAGAGTATAAAGCTTTGAGATTGGCATTTAATAGTTTTATGATACATACAGTATCTGAGGGGTGACTACAAGGAAAAAGACTATAGTTTTGTCCCATATGTCAAAACTGGAGAGAACAACATCTGTGTTTATAGGGCTGGATCTGGCAAAGTTACTTATTAGGTCATTGTCTTCAACAAAAGATGTTCCATGATTTTAACACAAGTGACTAGCTTATTGTGCATTTCCACTCAAGATTTCCTATTCAAAACGGGAGTTGTCTTATCAATGGCCTATTTCACTAGCTCATACTGAGGCCTCAGGTTTATTTTGAGGCAGACTATACTAAAAATACGAGGGCACTAACATTGGACAATGAAGAAGGGCATAGGTCAGTATTATTTTGCACTCAAAGTGAGTACAGTGTGTCCTACATGATCCAAAGGCAATTGGAAACTGGAAGAAACTCTGATAGGAAAAGATCTGGCAGAACCAAAGTCACAGCCCATTCAGAAGTTTGCGTAATAGGCCCAACACAGCACAGCAGCTTCAAGAACAGCTTAACAGTAGTAAAAAAAATGCAAGTCTCAGTTTCTACTGTGAAGAAGAGACCTTGTGCTGCAGGTTTGACAGGACGAGTGGCAGCAAAAAAGCCATTCCTTAAAAGATAAAATAGGGCCTTGAAGTACTGGCTATGGACTACTGAACACTGGACAAAGTCTTCTTTTTTCAGTTTTTGTTAACCTAAACTTTAAATTTAAACCTCTGACAATTTACTGCTTACCTTTTCACCATTTTAAGTCACATTTTAGGTTGATTTTAAGTGCCTAAATTGGAAGACAAACTGGAAAAAATGAGGTGTTCTAAAATGTTTGACCGGATGACTGATGGCTACAAGACCTCTGACTTCACTTCCATTGGCCATTCACCTGGACCCTGCTCTTCCTGAAAGCAAGAAGTTCAGCCATCCTTGGCAGTTCTGTTTGAGCTCTTGTTTGCAGAGACAATTCTGCAGTATTTGCAATTTTTTTTTTTTTACTTTTGATGCATTCAGTGATACAGGGAGGCCATCTTAACTATCTACTGTATCTATCTATCTATCTATCTATCTATCTATCTATCTATCTATCTATCTATCTATCTATCTAGCCTTTCCCACGGCTCTCCTCGCATAGTAGTGAAACAGGACAAACTTTAAAAATCAATAAACAAAAGGGTATCGCTAGCTAAACGGAGGCAAGTTATGCTCCAAAAAACAGAAGTAGACTGACTCCCCACTCCTGACATCACGCTCCCCCCTCCCTTCAGCCTGCAGCCTCTGTCTTGGATTAGAGTGAATATATCGCTCCTATAAGTGAACTATGATTCTTTGCGCGATGAGAGAAGCCGCAAAATCAACTGGAATGTTCAAGCAAATTCTAGAATAAAGCCCAATCTAAATCAATTAAGTAGTTCTCTTGTTCACTAGCTAAGTGGATGTAAGATATGCCCTGAGGCAGGCGCGTGAGTGAGGAGGGCCCCATTTGCTACTGCAAGCGAACTATGATACTTAGTGTGATGAGAGAGGTCGCAACATCAACAGGAATGTTAAAGCAATTATGGAAAAAAAAACGATCTAAATCCATTAAGTAGTTCTCTCATGAAAAGCGGACAGACATACAGACAGACAGATGTTGGATTTTATATATGTGAGAAGCAGCCCGGACACAGATAGACGGACACCATTTTAAGTCCCAACACACGTTTATTTATACTATTTACAATGTCTATCAGTGCACAAACCCAGTGCCACAGCACCAATCACCCCAACAGTCCAGGCCAATGCCACAGTATGCCTTCAGACCGCCTCCTTCTCTCTTCTCTCAGACCTTGTCCTCTTCTACCCGACTCCAGCCTCGAATGAAGGGAGGCGGCCCCTTTTATCCATACCCGGATGTGCTCCAGGTGTGCACTGGCAATCTTCCACTCGACACACCCCAGTGTGGCGGAAGTGCCGGCTCCTCCCCGGAAGCACTCTGGATGTTCCCTCTCTTCTTCCCCCCAGCACTTCCTGGTGTGGCGGAAGTGCTGGGGTCCAGGGTCCATCAGGCACGGTGACGCCCCCTGGCAGTGACCACGGGCCCCTACAGGGTTGAGCTTCTAAACCCTGTATCTGTGGCCCCCAATACAACCAGGGCGGTCGCCCCCTCATGGTCTGGAGGAGGCATGAGCCCTCCTCCTGTCTCCCCGGGCGTCCCGGCCGGGTAGGAATCCCAGCCGGGTGCCACAATGTATACATACTAGCTGTTCCCCGTGGCTCCGTCCGCGTAGTAGTAAAACAGGACAAACTTTAACAATCAATAAAAAATTTTTTAAAAATGTAATAATTTGTATTGAGAAGAATTTATTTTTATAGCTTTCATATCCGAGGGCCTCTTGATATACAATATTTTTGGTTTTGCTATCAGGGGCAAGAATGTAGGAATGATCTCTTTGCCAAAAATGTAAAAAGTTGGCAAGGTATCCCTGGCCAAGTGGAAGGTACTGTAGGTTCGTTCCAACGTCAAACGTTGCCACTGTATCTGATTATGTTCAGCTCTGATGGGAGAGCATCCCCACATGGGGAGAAGAGCATGTGGCCGTGATATCTCTGCCAATAAGCAGGTACCCTCTAAAACACACGTAGCTGTGATCTCTCTCTCAAAAACTTCAAACGTTACTCTTTAGCAATCTCTAGATGATAATGTCAAACAAGTATTGCTAGCTATGCAGAGACAAGGTATGCTCCAACATGTGGCGAGAGGTAGAGCGACTCAAACAGTGGCTCGCGTGTAAGTGAGGATAGCCCCACCGGCTCCCTACTCCTGAGGTCCCAACTCCCCCTCCCCTCGGCATATTTGCGTAAATAAATCAGTGTCACAACTGAACTATAATACTTAGCGCGATGACAGAAGTCGCAAAATCAGCCAAAATGTTCAAGCAAATTATAGAAAAAACACAATCTAAATCCATTAAGTAGTTTTATTGTGAAAAGTGGACAGACAGACATGTGATTTTATATATAGACTAGTGTTAAAAAGTTTCCAATTACCCTAAAATTTTCTCGTTTTTGATACAAATCAATACTTTTTTATCACGGTACCATTACATTGATTTGAAAGACATTACTCATTTTGCAATTTACTGTTTGAAATGACTGATTTTTAATTTATAATCTACATATGACTGCAAAGCCCCACTTTCATGAGCCTGTACTCCAGAGTCTTATTTGTAAATTCACTTAGCTCATCCTTAATTAATGTTTAAATGCTAATTTATTATTAGAGAAGCCTTTAGATTTGTGTTAACACCATTGAAAACCATTATTCTGTTCAATAAACTAAGTAAATTGTCCTTCCTTGGATTGCAAGTTCAGTTCTGCTTTCAAATGGGTCTGTAAGAAAATGCCTGGGTAAAGCAACTAAACACTGTTCCTATCTTTATTAGTGTGAGGACTCACCTACTAATTAACTGCAACATACAGTAATTCATTGACATTGGCTCACCTGACATGGATTCAGTACAAAAAACCTGAATATCCTTAAACAGCTAATCATAATTGCCACAAAAAAGTGAATTGTCATAATTTGGCCTTTAGGCAATAACATAGTTTCATGAAATAAAATACCCATGATATGGGTAAAACTCCAAAACATAAATTCGACTTTATGATATCATTACTTGTACAGCTACTTGCAGTGTAGAAGAAAATAAGGAGTGCTGAAGGAGCTTATAATTTTCTTCTTCACTAAGCATGGGGTGAAGACAATCTGTTTTATAATATACTATGTGTAATGGCATCACTAAAGAAACTGCTAGGACAAGAAGGTTTACCATATGGCATGCATTGACATTAAATAAAAGTTACATTTAAGTGGCTTCCAATTTTTAATGTTAAATATGTGTTAAAGGTTTAGTTAGGAATAAGATAAGAACAGCTAACTAACAGTGAGGGTAAACTGCAGGTGAAAGAGCAGAAATAATGAAAAGAACTGGAAATCTGACAGCATGTGCAGCTCCCAAAATGAATAAGAAAGTATGGTTACTGCCCTTTGTGTTACAGAGAGCTAATTACAGATTGAGATGATCAGCTTGACTTTAAATTGTAGTGCTTTCTGCTTTTGTGATGTTTCCCTCCATTTTGTTATGGTTATGGTTTAGATCCAATTACATTTTTAGCTTTCCTCTGTCACTTTGGAGAATAACTTCATGTTCATACTTGGTTTTGGAACTTGCAGTTTTTTCTATTTAGAATTTAATTAATCCAGTTGAATTATTTTTGCATAGTTTTCAATGCCATTCTGTTAACTGCGGGTGCCGTCATTTATATGAAGTGGTTGCTAATGCGTTGCTTAGGAAACGATCTGAAAGTGTACAGTTTGAGATGTTATCGTGCAGTCATTATAAAGGTCATGCCATGCACTTCCTAGATTATCTGAGTTAACGGACAAAAATAAAAGAGTTAAGATGTGTTTCTTTAGTTAGCATTCCTCTCAATCAAATTTAGTGCCTTGCTTTCTTTGATTACAAGTTTGGTCTTAGATTTTGTTTTTGATAAATAGGTAGTTTGACTTCCTGGTTATGAATCCTTGCCTGCCTTTTGGTTAACATCTTATCTTCTGATTTCTTCCAAAACACTTTCCTGCCATTCCCTATGTGTCAGAACATAACATGGGCATTCCTTTTATGCTGAAAAAAAAAGTATACATAATATAAAGAAATTTCTGATGCCACCGTAATTTCATAGCACTGTTGCAAAATGATGTAACACAGCAGACATACAGTAGACAACAACTACTGTTCAGGTGTTCACATTTTATATACTTAAAGGTAAAAAGAAATGTGGGAGGCCTTGGATTCCTAATGTGATGTACAGTAAAACCATTAGCAAACGATGGATCTGTCCACTGCTGAGGTGCTGAAATAAGGTATGTTGCTCTCACGTTAGATTTTGCTTTATTTTCCCCCTCTGTTTCTGCCTCTCTTTTCCAAGTCTGTGCAAATCTGCAGTAGTCAGCAGAAGGCAATCAGAAGGCTGCCTGGCCCCAGCAGCGAGTGATCTGACAATAAATTGTGATCAATGATCATGCCACAACAGGGCAAAAGGGAACCTTCTAGCTTGTTCAATGGGGCACCCTGGCAGTTAGTGCTTATTATTTATTCTGCAAGTCGGCAGGGGGAAAGGAGGATATGCTTGACGTCTTTAAATGTGTAGAGAAGTTACTGAACTCCCCCAGGTGCTATAAAAACAGAGGCGAGAGATAAAAGTGAGCAAGCAGGCAACAGGCAGAGAAAGAAAATGAACCGTCCATTCTGTGTTTTACTGTAAATCTGCCCCCTTGGAGACCCTTGTAAAAATGTAATGAGTAAACAGGAGGGGGTGCTAGAGTGGGCAGATGCTACCGCTTGTATTTTTTTTTTTTCAGCTATTTTCATGCGGAGTGCCAGGTATGCCATATATCATACCTGTATGTTGCAAGAAGTCCTATCAGTGCTGTAATGGGTGGATTAGTCAGGGTCGATGCAGGTTAATAACACAGCTGTTAGTAGCATAAACTGGCATAAATACTCTCTTTATAAAGTTTGAAATGTGAAAATTCAGCAGGACATCTATTCAGTGGCTCCCTAAAGGAATGATATAGCAATTCCCAAAGACAGACAAAGGAAGCCGACAGTGCAATAACTATGGGGTCAGCGCCCCCTACTGACAATAACAAATGGTAGCTGTTAATGCTCTCAGTCCCATTCCATTTTGAATTCACTTCACAGTAGTTTATATAATGCAAAAAAAAAACTTGCATTTGAAGAGAATATACAGTATTGCAAAGCCTAACTTTGTTTTGCTCTTAATTGTATCAATAACTTTATATGTATTCATATAATCAGTTTTAACTTTGCTTACAATGCAGTATTAAATACTTTGAAGAAATGGGCAAAGATAAAACCCCTTTACATAATAAGTAAATAAATAAAACTAATCTTTGTTTAGTCTGATAGTCTACTGTAGGTAAAAAAAGTGATTATAAAATCTCTCCATGTCATTTCAATTAACTTTTGAATCTTTCAGGCAAGCTAGTAATATATAATAAACACCTTGGATTCCAGCTCCTCAAATATAATGAAAAAGTAATCAGAATAGTGTATGAAATGAAAATATGAGAGCTGTTTATCACAAAGTAGGCAACGGCAGAGCCGTAAATCAAGCTGTATTACGCTGGCCTTGCATTTCTTTACATGGTTGCTGCACGCCCCTTCATTTTTAGAAGTCAAATCTGTCTCAGGCTTACTTTAACAGATACCTTAGAAGCAACTTTTATAGAAACGTTCACAGAAAAAAAATATACTTCTAACATTTCTAAATCACCACTGTCAAAATGAAAACGCTAGTAAGATTTACAATAACACACTATTACTAATACAATCACTCCAGCAACACCCCTTGTTCGGTAGTTTCAGGAAGGACACTTGTCTTGTACAGCACAGTAATCTGGCACTTGATTTAAATAAAACAGTGTAATCCATGCTTATTATATACTGCCTGCCATGCATTATGGGGCAGTGATTACCCCTTAAATGGGCCAACTACAATCTAGTAAATGAGAGAATGAAAGATCTGACGCCAATCACTTTCACGGCAAATTGATAAATAAATTCTGTGGTTCACTGGAGGACACACTCACATTAGTCTCACCCATCCAAATCTGAGTAACCTTACTATGAGTAAAGAAGATTTTTTAGTTAATGCAATAATAACATAAACCCAAAAGTGCTTCATACACAGACAGGTAAAATCAAATTTATATCTAAAAGGCACGTTTGCAGATGTGAAGTCAAATTCCTTTTAATTCCTTAAAATGACAAATGTGAGTCAATCAAATATCAATTAACTTGAAACAGTGTTTCCACCTTTAAATAAATAAATCTCCAGTATAGTTATTTCCAGAAATATTCACAATCCTTAGAAAATCCTTACAATCCTTAGCAAAACATATATCAACATAAATTAAATATTAGTTTTAGCCTTTTTACAGCAGGTTAAACAAAGGTTAACCTTTCCCTCAGACTAAAAGGATATAAGTTTCTCTTAATTGCTATGCTGCTCATGGTGTGATGGTTTTTAATAGATGGTGATGCTTTCATTGCTCAGCTTTAATCCCTTCAGTATCTTGTCCTCTGGCTTCGTACTTCAGGCTCATAAGTTACTGCGTTCAAAGAAATGTTTTTCCTGTTTATAACAATTTGCATTTGTTTGATTGTTTTGGCAAGGTACTGTCACTTAAAATAATAATAATAATACTAACAATGTATGTAACTTGTCTACTAGCCTATAACCCTGTTTTAATCTTTTAATTCTAAAAGGAAATGTAACGCAGTTATTATATTCCAAACCTACCAACCCCCTATTACAGATTGAACTGATAAGATCTGCCTACAGAGAAAGACACCCGGTCTTGTAAACTCAGCACTGCCTCACTGAATTCTTAGGTAAGTGGCTCGATTCTCTTCCATCACCGCTCTACCTCAATGTTCAATAGCTGTTATATAAAAGCAGAGTGATCAATACAGAACGTGGTTCTCGGGAGCAGGTTGATGTGCACAGCATACATACAGCGGTTTTAAAAGGTGCCTCCTGCAAAGCCCATGCCACATCTCCCAGCCCAGTCAATTAGCAAAACTTGGATTGTTGGTAAAGGGCACTAACTTCAACAATTTTACGTTTAATTTAATTTATTCTGCAAAGGGTTTAGACCAAAGACAAAATGAAATGGTTGAATAACTCTCTAAAAGAGGGAACAACAGTCAAAGAAGGTTTTTAAAACTAGTTACTGACCCAGAATGCTAATCGGTTACACCTAATGCAAAAGTAATTAAATTGTTATTGGTACTTGCATGATCACATTACTTTCACTTTATTGGGCTTTTAATTTATTCATCTTCAAAGGGTATACGAGGGATTAACACACTAAGTTCACATACACATTACCACTGCATCTTTCAAAATAAACATCACCACATCATCTACAGGTCAATATGATATGGAAATGTGATGCAAGTCTCTGCAACTTCTTTAGAATGCTGCTATCAAAGAGATAAGTTTGTTTTTCTGCCTCTATATCTATAGCAATGATGCTGAGCATTTAAGAGGTTCAGAAATTAGAAAAAATGCAAGTAAGGCTATCACATGACAACCATTTGATTTATCATCATTATTCACTCTTACTTGTAAGTAGAGCCTTTTGCAATGACTGTACAAAGAAAGCACAAATAAAATATGAAGCAGGATAAGAAAACAGACGTAACAACAAGATGTAACAGCTTGTGACTTGTGGCACTACATTAAAAACAGAATTTAAAGGCAAAAAGCAGACATCTTACTGAAGTGAAAGAACATGGTGTAAGCCACACATCATACAATATCTAGGTGGCCACAAGTAAAGCTCAAATATATGACTTAACATTTCACAGGCCTGGCCAAGAGTACACACCATAGTCATCTTTAACTTGATGCTAACCTAGAAAAAAGCATTACTAGAATGTAAAAAGTAGCTTGACAAACAAAAAGACAAAGTCAGAGTTTAAAAATGGCCAAGAAAGCAACAAAATGTTCTTATTGGCTCAGACAGTAAGCACATAACCTCTAACCCTAGGACCTTTAGCTCTTCTCTATGAGTTTGCACTGCATTTCAAATTATGGGTGAATAGTAGTAGATCTCCTCACTGTGTAAAAAAGGTGACTATGCATCATGTCATGACACTTGAGAGATTTATGGAATTATATACCCAGATTTGGCTTAGCCTCTTTTTCTTAGCCAGATGAGTCAGAATTGAGAGTGAAGTAAAGCAACACTCATCTGGAGTAGACCGTAGACTTTTATGTAGTAGTTTTGTTCTGTAATTGAGGTGCGAGAGGACCCTTATCATTTACACTCTTCAAATCCGGACATCATCCTCATATGCCAAAATCATTGTAAAACTTGCACATGGTGGCCTGAGAGTCTAATTTAATTGTCAGCCAGCTCCTTGAAATCAGCTTCATTTCTTGCATGTGTAGTAATGGCTATGAATACAGTATGTAACGCAAATAATGAGTTTAAAAATGAATCCTTTCATACATTATCAAATCCGCATACTCCAGTTCAGAGTAGGTTACTCCAGTAGCAACTCCCTCACAGAGCCCACTCATTCATACAGAGCTAATTTAGAGTGGGAAATTAACCTGCCACATACATCTTAGTAGATGAATAATTATAACAACTATAGTAATATGTCAAAAGAAAGAAACACTAAATCCCAGAAATACATTTTCCATCACACAAACAATATGGTCTTGGAGTTAGGGTTCCATTCCTTATTTAAAATTTTGCAGACATCCACAGGTGCATCTTTTCATTGAGCCAGTATAAATATGATATCTACTGGGCGCACGGCGGGAAACAACACTTGTCTACTGCAGGACTCACAGTAATACACATGCACTCACTCATACCAGGCTGACACAAAGCTAACTTAACACACTTATCATTGGGATTTGGAAGAGAACAGCCTTGCTGTACAGTATATACAGAATAGCTATGAAACTTTTGCCCAGAAAAACTGAAGGCAGCCCAAATGAGAAAATCTTTAACAGAAAAAAAAATTAGCCTGGTCCCAGGTTGGACCTTAGTTGTGCTGAACTGGAAAACCCAACTTTGCCATAATAGGGGAGGAATGAGGCATTGCTAGAAGATAGATTTAGTTTTTATTCATGCGTTGTCTTTACTATTGAAGGTTTTTCTTTCTTTTTGAACACAAAGCTTAAGGATTTTTTTTGGGCATCAAAGCCAAATTGAAAAATATATGGTACCGATTACAGTGGTAGATGAGTTTGTAACCAATGTCTGTGTTTTGGTAACAGTTCAAGAAACCAACTTGTTACTGCTGTGTTTTTACTTATTTTATTAAATTACACTTTTGAATAATAAGATGTGGCAGAAAAAGAGATGAATGGATACAAGTGTAAAAAATGCACATTTCAAGATTGTAAAAGGGGAGAATCCTAGACAGGAGTGAGCCAGGGGCACAGCAAGAGGAATAGATCAGTAATAGAAAAAAAAAAAAATCCAAACTTCATTTGAATGTTAAAGAAATAATTCACACAGACTTCAAAGAAGACCGGCAGAGGAAGCAAAGGGATTTGTAATTTCAGCAGAGATTAAACAAAAGCAGTAGAAGTTCACTTACAATACTGTACACTTGATTTGTGTACTGTGTGTGATATAAATCACATGTAAATTTTGCATTCTCTTTAATTGTTTATATTTTTAACATTAAACTATTTATTGTTAAGACAGTGTACAACCTGCCATAGATACAGGTGATAGAAGACGCTGTGAAGACAAAGAGTGCTGAGTGATGTTTAGTGGTACATCCAATATAGCAACAGCTCCTCCAGGGACAAAATCATCCTCAGAGTAAGCTGCGGATGGCATGTCACCATTTCTCACATATGTGTTGTGAACCAAGTCCATCAAGGATTTCTTGAACAAAAAATGATCAGGAGATGAAAGAGATTTTTAAAGGGACAGATAGAAATATTGTCAATTAATGAACAACAGGGAAGCAAACAAAAGCAAACACAGAGGCCACGACACTTAAACAGAATCAAGTCAAAACTAACATAGCAAAGTGTTTGCAGTAACTTGGTGTTCTTTACCAAAACTACTTTCAAAAATTGAATTTGATTATATAAAGAGATTTTGTGGTCAAAATTATAACAAAACTCCTCTGCAATGCCATTTTTTATAGTCCATTACTGTTGATATCACTATACAGCAAAATGAAGCCATTATTAATAAACAACATAGTAACATCCATAATTCTAGGCACAAATTAGAGGTGCCCATGACCAAAACAGATACTCAAAATGGCAAGTCGATCACAATGCTAAAGATTAAACCCAGAGAAAAACAAAAGCAACAAGTACAGAAATTAAATCTACAATTCTCATCAGTAAAAACACAACATTGTGAAGTGAAAAGGTTCAGATTATTGATGATTTCTTTTGAAATGTGTCAAAGTCCTGTGTGATTTCTTAAGTCCTATACCTGTAATTATTTGGGTTGTTTTGTAATTTTTTATGTCTGTTTCACACCCTTTGTATCTTAGAGGGTTATTTGATTCACAGTAAAATCCAGTTCCAAGGCGTAAAGTCTCATATACAGTGTCTTTAAAGACGTTGAAGATATTTCACCTTTTGGTGCAACACATTTATGGGTGCTGGCATTTTGTGAGCTTTTCTTTTTAGAGTTGTCATAATGTTCAGGATATGTTCGGCATGTGATGTCACTTTTACACATTGAGATAAAGGTCAGAGTCATTTAATTCCTAGTTTCCTGAGATTGCAGATTCTACTCCAAAACACTTAGTGTGTGATTTTATGTTTTACAAACACATCCATGTATTTAGTTTAGTGTGACAATCTAATTCAGTTTCTTCCCAGGATTTTGAACTTCGGCTATAACAACATTTCATCTCCCATTTCTGTTTAAAAACAACAAAATCTACCTTTTTCTTTTCACTGGCAGAACAATAATAAGAAATGCAACTAGAAACTTTTCAATAACAAACTCTTGAGGCGTGTTACCCAGATGGTAAAATGACTGGTAGGTGGGGAGATGGCACCAAAAAGGCCAGGGATCCAATACAGAAAGAGAAGGAGCCACATTGGCTATGAGAAAGCATCTCTGTCAGAAACACCAGAGGCAGTAGAAAATATAGATAGTCCAGATATTCCCAGAAACAGTACTTTTGGTGACAGAGACATTTACATTTACATCATTTAGCAGACGCTCTTAATAATAATACTTACAACAGTGTTTGTTAGTTTTTTTTCGCATACCCCTTGGGGTCAGAGCGCAGGGTCAGCCATTGTACAGCGCCCCCTGGAGCAATTACAGGTTAAGGGCCTTGCTCAAGGGCCCAGCAGAGTGGGATCTCTTTTGGCAGTGACGGGGATTTGAACCGGCAACCTTCGGGATACCAGCGCAGATCCTTAGCCTCAGAGCCACCACTCCGCCCGAGAGGGGTCTTATGAAATTGGCATGAAGATGATGCAATCCCTACAGGTTGCTATCTCTTACTGCATTATTCATGCATTAAACACTAGAGAACAAATTGCTATTGTAGCATACTGGGTAGTCCAGAATTGATTTTATTGAGTAGGGTATGTAGTTGTAGTGGTTTGTTATGACCCCAAAAAGGTACACAAGGCCTGATGGTATTAGACTTAATCATATTGTGTGGTTTAAACGCCACCCTTTATGAGTCTTGCGTAGCAAGGAGAATCAGACAGTCTTACTGGCAAAAAAGAAAAGAAGCCGAGGTCACAAGAATTCATTCTGACATAAATTAAATATTCTAATTATTTTTGAATAACAAGCATGATAGTTGTAATGGCAACTCAAATTTTGTCCTTTAAGAGTAAGCATGGGTGTGGTCTTGTATTGTTGTGGACTGGCAACTCATTGAGGTTTGACTCCTGCCTTTCTTGTAAAATGATCAAGATAAGCTCTGAATTGACACAACATGGATACAGACAATCAGTGGATGGACGGAGAAATAAGAGATTTGTTTTTAAATCCACAGATATGCAGGAACTGTCTTAAATACAGTATTAGAAACATAAACTGCCTAGCAGTCTGAAATTCAAGCTAGAACTAACATCTCACTAATGATGAACTAAAGAAAAGGCATTTAGCTTTAAGAAAAGTGAGGTTTTGACCTCAGTTTGAATGCTCTACTATTAAACTAAAAGGTACAGCAGTTGCACCACAACACGCATTGTTCCGTTTCTGAGCAACATAGATTGTACACCATTCAGAAAAAAAGTGCATTGTTCTCATCCTGAGTAACCTAAATGGCAGTCACATCAAAGACAGAGGCATTCTCTTTTCAGGTTAAATAAATCACTAGTATGTTAAAAATACTATCATTCTTTAGACATGATTAAAAAACAAAAAGAGTCCTCATTTATGTCATGCAGGTGAAAAACACTTCTGTCACAAAAAGAAATAAAAAAACACGCACACATTTTCTATAAACAAGAGCATTTTTTTTGGAGTTCAAGTTTTATTGATTTTTCCTATTTATGCAAAAGTATAATCAAATAGAAACAGGTTCTGCTTAGAAGGTTAACCTCATTCAGCAAAAGAAGAGGAGGAAGCCTCTTCAGAGAACACTCTCTATTGTCTGACTCTGGGCTCTTTAAGTGGCCACCTTTATAAGAGTTTGAATTTTCACTTGGTGTAGCTAGAACAAAATGAACATTCACTTGTTTACTTCATTTATTTGTTTTTACGAAGTACAAGATATAGATAGCCACACTGCAATGCTTCTCTACATTAAATTGGAAAGAACTGTTAAAGACTTAATGCCTGGGTGTTAAATTCATTACCAGTGTGCCATAATTTAAGCAATGTGTTGCTGTGTTCAGGTAGAACTAGAAAAGTCAAGTTCACTCCAACACTTTGTTATTTTGGAATACTAGGTAGGTGATTCTTTCAGTGCTTACTTTAAGGATAGTCAAGTTGTCAGCTATTATGATATCCAAATGTAATGCTTTTTGTAATAATTAATTTGTATAAATGATTATATGGGTGGATGGCACGGTGGCGCAGTGGGTAGCGCTGCTGCCTCGCAGTTGGGAGACCTGGAGACCTGGGTTCGCTTCCCGGGTCCTCCCTGCATGGAGTTTGCATGTTCTCCCCGTGTCTACGTGGGTTTCCTCCGGGCGCTCCGGTTTCCTCCCACATTCCAAAGACATGCAGGTTAGGTGGATTGGTGATTCTAAATTGGCCCTAGTGTGTGCTTGGTGTGTGGGTGTGTTTGTGTGTGTCCTGCGGTGGGTTGGCACCCTGCCCAGGATTGGTTCCTGCCTTGTGCCCTGTGTTGGCTGGGATTGGCTCCAGCAGACCCCCGTGACCGTGTTCGGATTCAGCGGGTTGGATAATGGATGGATGGATGGATGTATATTACCTTCCACATCTAGCATTGGTTACACCCAGAAAGGCAGTTTCATTAATGTGTTGGGATTTTAACATATTTTGCTCCTTTCATTACTTGAAATCAGAAGAAACTGGAATTTTGGCAATGTTTTCTCTTGTCCATATAATTTAGACCACTGCAGCTGGGTTGCCGCGTTGTCAGATCTAAACAGCTGTGGATTTTAATAAGCTTCTCTATGCACCACTCTTGTACTCACCTCCTCATTGACTATCTGACATTAGCCTGTTGCTCTGCTCAACTTTAATCATCTTCTATCAATTCCTACCTTTAAAGGTTAATTTTTCAACTACAGGCCCACTTTTAATTGGATTCTCTTTACCGTGGGCACTGTAGCTTATCTATCTATCTATTCATTCATCATCCATTACATGGTCTCAGGAAAATGAGGCGCATCAGGCGCCAATCCTGGATGAGACATTCGCTCATTGCAGAGTATGCTCACTTATGTACACAATGCTCACATGAGGTAAATTTAATGATAACAATTACCCTAATGTAAATCTGGAACACCTAGAGAAAACCTGGGCGAACAAAAAGAAAAATTTGCAACCGCCATATTGAAAGGAACCAATGCAGAAAATAAGCCCTGATTTAAGTCTGAACCCTGGTACCCGAACCTGTGAAGCTGTAGTCTGTGCCACTGGGATACTAAGCTGCTGCTGCTAAATACATTTTCCATTTTCAGTCTTACCATGTGAAATAGACTTTACGTTGCAATTATATTCATTCCATGCTCCTTTCATTAATGATCTGTTCCAGTTTTATGCCTTCATTTTGGCAGTTTAACAAAAAAAAACAAAACAAAATAGAAGTACATATTATTATCTGCACATATTATCACATACTCATAGAGCTTTCTTTCAAAGGTTCTGCAAGAAACTAAAAATATACGTGAGAAAACTGTTGAACGCAAAATGCAACTCAGAAAAACTGACAATATCTTCACATTCAAAATGTGCAAGCAGGAGAAAGCAAGAAAATTATCCCATTAGTGCACTGTCAGAACCAGGCTACACATCCTTTTATTTAGTTTCACTAAAACTGATTAGCTTATGATAAAGAAGTCATGTTCATCTACAACATAATGAAATTACTTCCTTGAACGGACAAATCCTTTATAATTACAGTATGTTCACCTCACAAACACATGACTCACAACAAGGAAAGGACCAATGCAGTTTCCCTTAGGCAATAGAATATAATGCTAAATAGCTTTACTAAAAATAATAAAATTAAATGTTATTATGCTGTTCTGATTGTACTTACTGTATTTTTTATTTTTGCTTTCACTTCATATCATGTATCTATGAAATACTTTATGTAAATGTGGATCATGCTTCTGTTTGGATTTTCCTCCATTCTTTCTGATTTTGTTTCATAGTTCAATAATCTCTCACTTTACATCATAACAGGTGCATTAAATATGTAAGCTATAAAGCTAGGCTGTCAACATGCTATACTGTGGCTGACTTTCTGTAGCCATTTTCTTCTTGTTACAACGTTAAAGTTACGATTGTGATATGAAATATGTACAGTAAAATGTCCATTGAAACAGCATTTAAAAGGGAATCTGAGAATAAACTAAGAAAAGGTTACTTGGGTAGGCATGTGTACAGAGTATGCAGAGTGGAAAAGGGCATTGTATCAGGAAATGTAAAGGTAAATCAGAAACTAAATAAAGTAACTAAATCTCCAGTGTTACAGGTCCAGGTCCTGGTCAAGTTACCATATGGATCTGGCACATTCTCACTGTGTTTATCTCCTGGGTGTTCATATTTTTCATCCCCAAATCCTAAAGGAATACTGTTATGATATTTGCTACAATGTGTAAAAAATAGAAACACAAAATGAAATAAAACATACTATTAAATCAAAAAAGACAAAAATGGGTAATAATAAAATACACGTAAAGACAAAATAAGAAGAATCAATAAAATAATACTACATAATGCAAACTGGAAAAAATGAAAACTAAAAAATAGTAAAATACCAGAAAGAAACACTAAGTAAACACTAAATAACTAAAACATGTTGAAACACAAATAGGGACTGCCATTTCACTATACAAAAAACAGGTGAAAAAGATTTGAAAATACAAAATCTAAGAATAACTAAGCCAGGCTAAAAACTACCATAAAAAGAAAGGAAAAGTCAAAGACCCCCAAAAATCTAAAAAAAAAAAGAACCACTTTCAAAATGCAAAAATTTACATAACAAACTATTTGTAGCCCTCAGTAAGAGTAGTATAGCCTAATTACAGCTTCTGAGAGCAAATACCTAATCAGGAGTTCAATACTTACTTAGCAATTTTATAAAAGCCAATTAGGGAGTAAGATACTAAATGCAAAATTTTAAATGAGAACAATTTACAAAAATAAAAAAAACTGAAGTGGGAAAAAACAAATCTACTATATTAGAAACGTTTTCCGTCTTGTCCGTGTTATTTAGCCTTGACCACTCCCCTCCACACCGCTCACCCAATCATTACTCCTACTGCGCACGTCCTGTCTCCTACCACCTCGTGACACTCTCAGTGCTAACTCACCCTTCAACACAGTCGTTATAATGTCAAGGCAGAAAAGCAAATTATCTATTGAAGAACGTCAAATTTTACATTGAGATAGAAAAAGAGCAGCAAGAGCTGATAATGAACATCGAAAAAAAGAAAATGAACAACAAAGAGCTGCATATAACAAAAATGAAGAACAAGGAGAATTGTCCAGTAAAAGAAAAAGAGAAAAATATCCCGAACAATTTGCAAACAGAAATGCAAAAAAAATCAACATTTACAGAATGTAAATTAGAGGATAAATTAATTCATAATATTGTTTTTGACAAGGTGTTAATTTTTTTATTTACTTTTTTTAAGTTATTACATTTTACTTATTTACTTCTAATTTTATTTTTTCACTTTTACTTTTTACTATGTTCAATTATTCATTGGTATTTAAAATAGACAGCTGTAGTAAAATACTCAAGTAACCGATTTTCTATCTATAATAACTAAGAACCAAACCGTCTTCCTCTCGCACCCCACATAATCTTCTATATATCCTCTTTTTAAATATAATCGCTTTCTCTAATGGAGGGGTGCCCTGACGCCCTTCGAGCAGCTCATCCGTGAGACAACAGGTGCCCAGCACCTCCCCCGGGGGTTCGCGAGCGAAGCAAGCGGTGGGCAGAGTTCCCTAGTTTCTTAAAAGAACATAACATACAGTATGCATGTTAAGTGAACCTGCAACTCAGCAAGTGGGGTGTATGAGTCAACCCGCCCAGTGTTGGTCTGTCTTTATGTTAAGGACTGGTTTCAGCCAGTACTGTCAAGACAGACATCAGTTCCTCATAAACCTAGAACTTGACCAGGCAGTCCCATTGAATGGACAGAATAAGCTAGGCTGTTTAATATTTCAAATCTCCATAAAAAGTATTATATCCTTATATTTATTGTTAGACTTGAACTGTACTGTACAATATATAGAGACCTAATATACTATAACAAGAAGCAAGTCTGAATTCAGTGAGTTTGTAACAGCTTGGCACATAAAAATGTACATGTAACAACTTTTGCTTCCTCACAAGTTTCAGTTGATTCCAGGAAAATTGAGCATTATTTTTAATGCCTGCTCAAGAAACACCACTCAGAAAATACAATAAAAAGTTATTATATTAGAAAATAACTCTGGAATTGTCAGTGCTGGCAAGTAGGGAAACCATGGCAACTGAAGAAACATTAAAAAAAAACAGGTGCAACGCCACAAAGGCTCCATTCTGACGCACATTTTTCTTGGTTCTGTATATGATTAAACTCTGCTTCTAAATAGGGAGTCCAGACGCACCTACTAGAAAATGTTTCACAAATTAAGCTGTGTGATGTCTTATTCCCAGATTTGTGCATGAAACAATTACCAAATATCATTTATTGTTACCCTTGTTCTGTTTTCAGTAATGACATGTGAAATGTCACATAAAGTTTTCTTTGACTAATTAGCTGACATACTAACGTGGCAATTTCATTTGTGTTTTAATTAATAGTGGCTCACTCTGAATAATTCTTACAATCAGATTCATGTCAGTTTCAGCTGTTCTCTGTTTTAGGTTACTATTTGTCACTCAGTGGTCAGATATCTAGTTGACCCTCTTTAAGTAAATTTAAGAAATAAATCTTCATTTTTTCGTATTTGAGACAATGTATCTCACTTTAATTAAGGCCCTCTTGCCATCCTTTGGCATGTCTAAAAGCTCACGACTGTAAATTAGTGAAGACTGCCATCTTTAAAAGTGGGGTCTGGCTACAAAATACTGTATGTACTAATAATATCAATTAATTAATGCTGGAAATGAATGACTGCTAAACTGAGAGCCAGAAAATATTAGAAGGCAAAAAGTTGTCATACTGTATTATCAGTTCTTTATTTTGGTGCTACTACTTCCTCCTTTTCAAATAAAGACTTTATTATGTAAATCTCTTCTGCAGACTATTAGCCACCCATCTCATTAAATCCTGAGTCCCTCAGCTGGCCCATGCAATGTCCACCAGCATACATTTGGCTGGGGTTCTAGTTGGCCTCAGCAGGCAACAGATGAGAAAGGAGTTATAGTGTTAATATTACCTTATCTTTTTTCTATTTTCATATTTGTAGAGATGATTTTATACAATATATATAAATGTAGCACACATCTCATTTACAAGTTGAGTGTGCTTTATAAAGGTTAGAAACTGCTTCATGAGGAAAAAGAATTTTAAAAAATTGGTAAAACGTTATGTAATGTAATGTTTGCACAGAGTTTAAAGTTGTACATTGAGATACATAAATATATTTACACACATACAGCAAAAACACTCTGACCCGTCCATGGTTTCCACAAAGCCTCTGAACGTGTCCTGTGATATCTGGCAGTAAGACATTAGCAGCAGATATTTTAAGTCCTGTAAATTGCGATCTTTAGGTATATAGTAAATGTCAAAGTAACATCCATACGAATGCCAGGACCCAAGGATTCCCAGAAGAACAAACCAGAGCATCACACTGCCTCCACTGGCTTGCCTTCTTCTAGTGCTTCCTACTGCCATCTCTTCTCCAGGTAAATGATGCACATGCACCTAGCCATCCACATTATATAAAAGAAAATGTGATACATCAAACCAGGCCACCTTCTTCCATTGCTTCCAGGAGTACAATTCTGATGCTTATGCACCCACTATTGGTGCTTTCGGCAGGGGTCAGCAAGGGCACACTGACTGGTTTGCAGCTACATAGCCTCATATGTGGCAAGCTGTGATGTTTTGACACATTTCTTTCAAGGGCAGGACTAAGTCATTGAGCACTTTGTGCTACAGTAGCTGTTCTTTAGGATCAGAGTAGATGGGCTAGTCTTTGCTCCCCACGCGAATCAATGAGCCTTAGGCACCCATGAGCCTGTTGCCAGTTCATCAGTTGTCCTTCCTTGGTTCAACTTTGAAAGGCACTAACCACTGTATACTGGTGACACCCCACAAGAACTGTAGTTTTATAGGTGCTCTGACCCAGTCATCTAGCCATCACAATTTGGCCCTTGTCAAAGTCACTCAGATCCTTACACTTGCCCATTGTTTCCTGCTTCCAACACATCACCTTCAAGAATGGACTGTTCACTTGCTGCCTAGTACAGTCGAACCTTGATATACGACCGGCCTGACATGTGAACAACTTGGTTTACGACCAAAATTTTTGTTTTGAATTACGACCAACGTCTTGCGTTACGACCCGAATGTGTCACGTGTATTTGCTTGTGCAATTGTAAACAAACAGCCAAGAGCGTTTGTAAGCGTCAGTCGGAGCCCAGATATATGTGTTTGTGGATGTAATTTCGGTCAGTGCAGTGATTTATATAATTTATTTCGATAATTGCTAAGGAAGGAAGAGAAGGTAACGAAGGTAAAGAAAGCGATCACAATCGAAACAAAGAAGGAAATTGTGCGGAAATATGAGAGTGGCGTTCGTGTGACCGATCTCGCTAATATGTACAGCATGTCAAAATCCACCATCTCAACAATTTTAGAAAGAAAAGATTTGTATAAGGAGGCTCCTTCCAAACAATAACCACCTTCCATTTCATTCTCCTCCTCCTCCCTTCCTGCAACCCAAAGATGTCAAATTAAATGGTGAGTACAGTATGAAATTGTTGTTTCTGGTAGGCTAGGCACTTTTTATAACTTTTTGGTTAGTTGGTGTTGGTGAAAAATTATTGGTGTTTTGGTAAATTATGCACATGATACAACCCTTTTTTATTATGAAAAGGTTAAGTAAGTGTTGCTGTGAAAGGTTCGGAACGCATTATGGGTATTTCCATTATTTCTTATGGGAAAAATAGTCTTGACTTACAACCAACTTGAGTTACAACCAACCTTCGCGAACGAATTGAGTTCGTAAGTCAAGGGTCCACTGTATATCCCACACTTTGACAAATGCCATTGTAATGAAGTAAGCAATGTTATTCACTTCCCCTGTCAGTGGTTTAAATATTGTTACTGATCAGTGAATGTTGATATTTCTTGATGAGAATACCCTATGAGAGTTGGAATGTTAGACATTTCTATATGTAGCCCATGGGCTGTTCACATCCACTAACTGCTAATCCCTGTTCCAAAGGCTCTTCATATACTAAGTAAATGGTTAGTACAATATGTAAGGTTCAGATGTAAAATTAAATGCTCTACTGAACTTAACCAGTTCACTTAAATAGGGTTAAAGGCATGAGCTATTGTCATCAATGTCTTAAGATAACTAATGTTATTCTTTAATCATCAAGTTGTGATAATTAAACCATTTCTACTAAAAATCAATGCAGTGGCAGCCACTTGAAGTGGACAGATTTGACCCAGTCCCCAACAACAGTGTCCAGCTCCTTTTGGGATAGAGCCAGGCTCTTCTATCTAACTGAAATGTATAATCCCTCCAGTGTTTCCTGGATCTATTCTAAAGAACCCCCACCATATTCTTCACCTATACCTCTTTTATTCATAGATGATGTATTTTTTTGTTTCAGCTTACTATGACTTCTCTTCTGCACTGGAGTGGTTTTTAATCAAGTGTGAAGCTTTCTATGGTGAGAGTCAGCTTGTCCATCTCAGGATTCACAGTCATGTCCTGAAAAGAGTGACTTGCTCTATCTGCAGGTACTGTATGTAAGAGGCCCTGATCACAACTAAGGGAAAGAGGATGCACAATTGTTTCGGGTTGTAAGTAAAATGTGGAAGTGTTAATGTCTTCATAATTATACATGCCACAATTACATTGTGCAGTAAATATTTTGTAGTTGACCTGGCTACTTATAGTATCATCCCAGACTATCAAAACCCTAGCTTTATTAGTGCAGGATTAATTTAATTATTTTGTGTTTTCTTATTTTTTTACTTAGGATGCAGAATATACTTAATAACTGACAGGCTACAGCAAGGTAGATCTCAATTTCAATTCAGTCTGTTGTCATTATTGTGAATGAAAAACATTTGTTACTAGTCACACTGATGCATATTAATATGCGGCAATAATACAGTGTATGGTTCAATGGAACAGAAGAAAAAAATAAAGCAATTCAAATTAAAAATAGGATGGCACAGTGGTGCATTGCAACAAAGAAACCTCAATTCACGTCCGGGTACTCCCTGTGTGGCGTTTGCATGATCTCTCAGTCCAAAGACATGCAGGTTAGATGCAGTGGTGATGCTAAACTGACCCATGATGTGTGTGCGTGTGTTTGTGTGTGTGTGTGCGTTTGTGTGTGTGCGTGTGTGTGTGTGTGTGTGTGTGTGTGTGTGTGGTGATGCCCTATCCAAGGATTGTCCCTGCCTTGAGCCCGATGCTTGCTGGGATAGGTTCCAGCTTCCCTGCTCTGGATAAGCAGGTTTAGAAAATACACACATAAACAAAAATTTAAAATAAATTAATAAATTAAAAAATACCAGATGTAAATATATAACGTGTGTCAAAAAGAACAAATGACATTGACACAACAGAACTGAATCTGATGACATAATGGAGCCTTGGTCTCAGGTCATGCAGATGACTGAAAGGCAGTTAATGATTTAAAGGCCAAGGATGTTACTTTATTTCATCAGGCAACTAATTGGGCCTTGTAATGATTTTTGCACCATATGTTGTTTAGCAGTTTTCCTCCCTGTTGCTGCTCCAATCCAGGCCACACAGCAGCATGCTTTTCTGCTTGTAAATGTTCTGCCTATTTCCGAGGTTGTGCTTTGCAGTTCTTGTGCCAGCTTTGGGATTGCTCCTAGCTATTTTCAGTGCCTCCACATTGCCAGATTTAAACACCGTATTATATGCATTTAGCAGGCAGTGGAATTCCCTGTTTATCCATGGTTACAGACTAGGCAGAATTTCTGGGGTGGTTATAAAATCATCACTATATTTCCTAATGTCCCTAAGATGTTGATGATGAGTACTGTTCTGTTTTAGTTTGCATTCTATCTGTGGCCTCTACTTTGAACATATTCTAGTCAGTTCAATTGAAGTAGCCCTTGAGCACTGATTATGTCCCATCTTGTCACACTTTCAGTATTTTTATTGTCGATGGGACCCATTTCAGTAGTTTTCTGTAAACAGAAAGCAAGAACTAAGACATATGGTCTGGCTCCCCAAAGAGAAGGAGAGACTTGGCCTTAAAATGTCACAGGTATGTCTGTGAATGTGATTCAAAATGTCCACTACTCCTATTGGAAAAAAAGTGCTGATGAAATTTATGAAGAAATAATATAACGTGTATTAGATTTGTCACCTATGGTGACAGTTTCGCTTTCTGGATGTACAGATTCTTTACTAACAGCCCCAGTTTGAGTACAATTGATAGCTGTTTTATTTTTAAGTGTTCTAAATCATGACAGCAGTTGTTTGTTCTATTTATTGTGTTTGTACACAATGAGTGACTAACAACAACAGACAGACCCCATCCACACTTTTTCCATACCCATCAGTCTTATCTGAACCAAAAGTAAAAATCCATTCAAGCTGTGTAACAGAAACCCTATTATTTTATGAAACCAAGTTTTCACAAATATAACAGTTAAGCAGTCACTTACTGTACTCTGTGATGTGTTAAACGTTCCTGCCGGAGTACATCCATCTTATTTTCTATCCATCATACATTAGGATTGGAAGGAGCAATTGGGTAGGTCTGTGCTTTTTTATCCCTGTATTCTTACCCAGCTTGTAATCAATTTGTCTGAGGTTTGTCACAGCAGACTGGCCAACCACCTGTTCACTACTTGGTCAAGCAGCCGAAGGCAGAGATGCTGTCAAAGTTCAGATCAGATGATCTAAAGCAGGGATCTCCAACTCTAGTCCTGGAGAGCGACTGTGGCTGCAGGTTTTCACTCTAACCCTTTTCTTAATAAGTGGCCAGATTTTGCTGCTAATTAACTCTTTGCCTTAATTTTAATTGATGCACATCTTAATTATTTCTTTTTTTCCCTAATTAGCAACCAAACAATATTAAGACACAAAATGAACCAACACATAAACAACAACCTGCATCCATCACACAATAACTGAAAATAAAGAAAGGTGAAGGCCTCATTAATGTTCATTTGCTCAGGTTCACAAAACATTTTGACAGTGCTCTTAAAAAAGAAAATCAGCAGTTGTGGAAATGTCTGCCTGCATGGCAGAATGAGCTCCATGGAATTAACAGGTTTAATTAGCAACGAGAATTGGCTCCAAATTAACAAACTGAATGAAGTGAAGTTGGTTGGAGTTTGAGGCCCCAACTTAGTTGGTCATCTGTTGGCTTGCTTCACATCAAATTTATGTTTAGGTGCCATTTAAGGAAAAAAGAATCAATTCAGTGGTCAGAGTCTCAAGAAAAGTCAATTAAAATAAAGGGAAATAGTTCATTAGCAGCAAAAACTGGTCACTAATTAAGAAAAGAGTTAGAATGAAAACTTGAAGCCACAGTAGCTCTCCAGGACTGGAGTTGGAGAGCACTGATCTAAAGGATATGTCATTGCATTGAGTTCCACGGTCCAATAGTGACCCATGGTCATGTGAAATGCATGTAAGAGCATTCTGACTAAGCAACACAAGAACAGTAGAAATAATAATAAAAAAATGTGTCTCTTGTGTAATTAAGATTCAGTTATTGAAGATTGTAAAAGGTTGACTGTTTGGCAAATGATTGCCAGACAGTAGAAGGTGACAAAGAATGGCAACAGGGATAAACATCATTGTTGAAGAGAATGGAGAACTTGCATTGGCAGAGGGGGTGCAAGTTAATCTGCCAGTACAGGAAGAAGTGATTTGAGTCACATACATTTTTGATATGAAGGCAACAGACAAAAAGAGTTGGGTTGGTGAAGTGTAGAAAGGGGAAAAATTGTGTCAAGTCACCTATGGGCACCTTCTAGTTGGAAATCTGGACACCAAAGTATCCTAACTGTCTATTCATAAGCAGAGAGAGTGAAAGACCATTAAGGTTACAATACCACTGACAGAGTATAGCAAACGACAGAAGACCAGTTGTAACCTTACACCTTTAAAGGGCATAAGTGAGACAGATTACCTTTAAAGGAAGTAGCTAAGGTGCTGCATGAGAGATACCACCTTTTAAAGCCTATTGGGCACTTGGGGGGGATGAATATCAAACAGGTGGGCAAGTGACCTCATCTGAGGGTTTCAGAAACCTCTACTGATAAGCCAACTGGAGATTTTCTTTGGTCTTACTTGGTATTCCCACTTATTTTTCTCTCCATTTATGAAAATCAATGCAGTGTTTTTAGGCACTTTCACATTTTCTTGCTTTCGTCATGTCTGCTTCTCAGTCTCATGGTCTGTCTGTTCAAAAGAAACAACTTCTAATGGACCAAATCTGTTGAAATTGTGATGTGGGGAATCTGTTGGTTAGGTTCCTTTTCCCAGAACATCACACAAATACTCAACTGGATTAAGTTCTGAAGAATTTGAAGACCAAGTCTGACCTTTGAACTCTCTGTCACGTTCCTCAAACCATTCCAGAACATTTTTTGCAGTGTGGCAGGGTGCATTATTTTGCCAATGCCATGAGGGAATACCGTTGTCATTAACAGGTTTATATGGTATGCAACAATCTTTAGGTATATAGTAAATGTCAAAGTATCATCCATATGAATGCCAGGACCCAAGGATTCCAAGAAGAACAAACCAGAGCATCACACTGCCTCCGCTGGCTTGCCTTCTTCTAGTGCTTCCTACTGCCTTCTCTTCTCCAGGTAAATGATGCACATGCACCTAGCCATCCACATTATATAAAAGAAAATGTGATGCATCAAACCAGGCAACCTTCTTCTATTGCTTCCAGGAGTACAATTCTGATGCTTATGTGCCCACTGTTGGTCTGCTTCTCAGTCTCATGGTCTGTCTGTCCAAAAGAAACAACTTCTAATGGACCGAATCTGATTTAGACATTTGTATAAAAGTTCATTTTTCATTGAGATGTTTCAAATAGAATGCGCTATGCTGAAATTTCTAAACCTCACAATTAAAAAGCATTGGCGGATTCTCAAAATTGTTTACCTTAAAACAAAGAAACATCCTGAGTGACTTCAATTATTAATTAATTCAGTTTTTTCAAATTTACATTGAGAGACATTATTTCAGCTGTTGTATTTTCCTCTTTTACATGTCTTATAACTGCCCTGATGGCAAATCAGTTAAATATAAGTTCTTGACGCACTGGCAGAACTGCATGAGTATAGTAACTTGAAGTCACCACAGCTGCTTGCTTGTGCCGGCAAGTTTTAACAAACATTTTACTTCTCTGCAGGTACTTCTTTCAAAAATATTATATTTCAAAAATATGAACTTCAATTAGCCATAGACCCTCCACATCCAACAACTAACACAAGTACAAACAAATTACATTTTTGAAACACATTTGAGATAGAATTTGGTGTCACTGAAAGCTATATCAACATTAAATTAGAAAATGTTTTTACTAAACATGTACTGGTATTTTATATGCATACAATTACTCTGTATTCTCACTGTGAATTCTTAATATGACTAATTATTACAAAAACATTTATTAAAAAATGTGATATCTCTGCCTTTGATTAAATAAATATACTAAAATTAAAAACGGTCCAACTGTGAAAACAGCTGAGTCCCCCAAACACATCTAAATGTTATGTCATAGGTACATTTTTTTTTAGCTTGTTCATATTTTTTCTACCCAGGTGGGTAAAATACCATAAGTGTGCCCTCTTCTCTTATAGAATATGTACATTGTCTGGACTGATAGCAGCAAAGAGGTTTATGAAAAGCTTCACTCTGAGAAACAGTACACATGATATACAGAAGAATCTTGTACTAGGCCAGCTTATCAGCACTCTTGATCACCATATCAAAAATGTAATGCTTTTACACACTTTGTGATAAAATGAGAGGTAAAGCTCAGATGACAATGTATTAAGATTATGTTCCTGAATAATACTGTGAGAATATAAGAAAGATAACTATATCTTCTCTAATGTCTGCTGATGCTCAGCCTCTATATTTCTTCTGTATGCTTTTCTACTCTATTTCTGTAGTAAGATTTGCTTGAAGAAATGATACATTGTGTACAAAAGACAAACTGTTTAAGAAAAAAAGCAATCCTGTGAAGCAGAAATGGAAGCATGTACTGAGCAACATTAACCTGGCAATGAGTTTAGATATTACTACTAATCAATAGCTAATGGAGTGGCAAATTACTTTGTGAAGTTTCCCTGCAGCTGATTGAAAGGCAAAGATGTTGGTTTCTGGTGGTCACATCACAATTATAAAGACAATTTGTCCAGTACTAAACTGGTTAAACAAATTCAAGATAGGAGAAAAGTTACAGTTTGAATATACTTGCAAATTTCTGTTGTGCGTCTCTCTCTCTCAACGTCTCGGCCACTTTCATGGTTGTGAATGTCCACAAAAGCATATCCAATAACCTTTTCTTTGCTCCTATAATCTGTCCCTAACAGCAGACTCTTATTTTTTTCCTGCTTGGCTATTTACTGACACTTGGCAATTGCTACCAAATTATTATTGATTGCTGAAAAGCCATCTAAACTCTGCAATTTTATCCAATTACCTTAAAGCAATGCTAGGCACATGAAAAAGATTCTTTACTCAAGTGATTTTCAAGTTACATACTCATTCATTCGCTTACTAAAATGGTTTGCTTGGCAGAATGGTTGATGGTCTATATGACAAAGGCCTTTTTAAGCATTTTGGCTTAGCCGTCATACCTGAAACGATCAGTCAAAGAGAAAAAAAACAACTGCTATTAGTGAATTTTGTATGTTCTCTTTGTGGATTATTTACTGTGGTTTCCTCCCATATCCCATGGATTTGAATGTTGGGTTAGTAAATGACTCTGAACAGGGCCCATATTAATTATCATGGGAATGCGATAGAATGCACTGCAATAGACATCTTATCCGGCGGTAACCTAGAGCTGCCCTGACTTCCCATGACCCTGTGAAAAATTGGGGGTGCAAAATGAATGGATGAACTTATGTTCTATCTATATCTATATCAGGCTTATGTTCTGTCTATATCTATATCAGGCCTGCAAAAGTTAACACTTCAATTTTTGATTTAAAATGTTGCCTGTTTAATAAATATTGTCAGATCCAGGACCGGCAAAAAGGCAAACATCTTAGGCAGTGCTTTGATCAGGATGGAATTTTTTATGGTGTTTTTTTTTTTATTTATTTATTACAAAACAATAAAACAAATAAGTTATGTATTTAAAGAATTAAATATACATTCATATTTAATTACTAGCTTTAAATTTTTTATGAAATAACATTTTCATTTAATGGTTTAACATTTCGTATTATGTGGTTCACAACAACACACCACATGTCAATATGTAGCACTGGTGTTCATTTTCTTGATTTACACATATGGACATAGATGCAGTGGAGTGGAGTTTATGGCAGTCCTGCTGCAATGCTAGAGGAAAGTTACTAAGAAAAAAATTATGCTCAATCTTTTATTTTTCATCTCATGTTTTTATAAGAAAATCAATTCAATGTCATATAACACACATGCAAAATAAGTTATCTTTTAGTGACACTAAAACCAAAATAAGTCTCTGTTACCTTTGTATTTAACTTGCCGGTCTGCGAGCCAGCTTACAGTGCTGACTGCTTTAGTATAATTAAACAAAATTCTACAAAATAGAACTGTAATGATTATCTCTATGCATGACTAAAGTTTGCAGTATCTTTGTTAATTTATGCAAAAAAACACAATATAACCACCCAAGTAATGCACGGTGTCAGTTTCTAAGCGAGATACTGTAGCAGCTATGGGGATCTTTTTTAGCATGCCAGGAGCTAAGTTGTAGGTAGAGCAGTGTTTTTGTTTTCCAATCTTTTTTTTCTGTGGTGTCACACTTTCTGTAACCTAGAAAATCCCAAGGTACACTATGGTTCTCCCAACCACAAAAGCAGTAAATCTATGCATTTCCTAAACTGTCTAAAGGGGTGGGACAGGGACAGGCAAAAAAAGCAGCTTGGAGATTGCTGTTCACAGACAGAGCACTTAGTGAGCACTTTGGATATGTTTTCCAGCTGCTTCGTCTCTTTTCTTACTCACAGAGGCAGTCATCTCTCTGCTTCGTTCCACTGACAGCTCTGCGAGAGTTGCCGTTGAACATGCGCCTAGGCAGATGGACCCCCGTCCATGTCTCCTGGCTGCTAAAGTGCTAAGTGTCTAGTCTACAAAACGGTGATCACAGAGCTGCTTTTATGTCGGCTTCCCCATGTAGTCCCATCCTCTTCGGACAAGTCTCAACCACCAGAGGAGTGCATCTCTCTCAGGTCAACACCCAGGGGCACTACAACACTATTTCCATGGCACACTAGTTGAAAAACACTTGTGTAGAGTATAATTATCTAGGAGGATAGTATTTCCACAAGTTAGTTTTAACACAAGTTTTAATGTATGCTCATTTAAAAGATGCTTATTCTTTCAATGAAATCAGTCTTCAGCAGCCCATTCAAAGTCAACAGTCGTTTCGGTCATTTATTTTTTTCTTTGACTTCTACTGTGTTTCATGTGCTATGGCAATTTCATTATGAATACATTGGACTTGTTTTGCGTTTGTCTTCTTTTCAGATTGCCTTTTAGGAAGGCATTCAAATTCAGGTTGTACTTGCGTAAGTAGTATTTTGTTAAAAGCTCAGGTTTAACATTAAACTATGCCATTAATTTTTTTGAATTCATTTGTGTTGATTCTACATTAAATTTGTGATCAATGTGTATGTACTTCATTATTTATGTATTACTTTTATAATTACATGTTTTAATGTTACCTGTGATTAATCACTATTAATTACATACATTTATGCAATTAATTATTTTTTAATTGATTTCAGTCAGTTAGTCATTGTCCAACCCGCTACATCCAAACACAGGATCATGGGGGTCCGCTGGAGCCAATCCCAGCCAGCACAAGGCAGGAACAAACCCCGGGCAGGGCGCCCACACACCAAGGGACACACTAGGGACAATTTAGGATCGCCAATGCACCTAACCTGCATGTCTTTGGACTGTGGGAGGAAACCAGAGCACCTGGAGGAAACCCATGCAGACACGGGGAGAACATGCAAACGCTGCGCAGGGAGGACCCGGGAAGTGCACACAGGTCTCCTGTCTCTGTCAGGTCTGTACCACTGCGCCACCGTGCCGCTCTAATTGATTTATATATATATATATATATATAGATAGATATATTGTGGCGGGTGACCGGGTTCCATGCCCAGCCAGGACGCCCTTCTACTTATGTTCTGGGGGAGCAGCCATGGGCTCCTCAGTACCTCCACCGGCCTCCCTGGCTGACGATGGTGCCTCAGTTTCCCGCAGGGTTCCATGGGAGATGGAGTTCTCCACAACCCTGTGGGGCTCTGGGGTGGCCGCCAGGGGGTGCTGCATGAATCCCGGAGCCAGCCTGGACAACTCTACAGCCCCGCCCGGAAGTGCAATCAGGAACAGGTGATCAAGCACCTGGAGCACTTCCGGATGGGCTAAAAAAAGGACCGGCAACCACCACTCAGGGCCAGAATTGGGAGGAAGATGACGAGGTTGCCTGGGAGGAATGGTGGTGCCAGAAGAAGGGTTGTGATTTGTGTTTGTTTCTGTGCTTGGGACTGTGTTGTGGCTGGAGGACTCACAGGGAAGATGTGCCCTCCAGCTGAAGAAAAATAAAGTCTTCTTGTGTTTTTACACGTGCTTCTGTGTCAGTCTGTGCCAGGTTGGGTGCTATACAGCATCCATATCACAATATACGTACAGTATGTACAGTATTAAATGAAAAGATGGGTGATTCATTCTCTCACTCATTCATCAATAAAAACACTGTATCCCATTTAGCTAATAAGCTGAAGTTTGGTAATATGGTACATCTAGGCCAGTAAGTATCTCCTAAGAAAGGATATTTCGATATATCAATATTTAGGAGTAAAAAGTCCCTCTAAAATAGAAAAAGTAAACACCTCAAAATCTTAAAAATGCCTTGACAGATTTGACTGAAACTTGTTGACATTACAGAAAAGAAAAAATTAGAAAACAGTTGTTTTTTTTTATTTGTTAATGATTGTTAATGAGAGTTCTGGACAGGAAAAAAGAGACATCATCACCTTGTGGAAATGGAAAGAGAAAGTTTGGCGAAGCTCAAGGATGATGCAAACCTCAAAGGTTAGCCAGCGTTGATTTTTACTGCTGACTACTAGTATTGTTAGATGCATACTTGCTCTAATCTTGATTATCTATTCTGCTCTGTCAACCTCCAGCTCCCAGTCACACCATTGGAAACCAACACCTATCCTCAATCGCAGTGCTGCAAACTCTAATGCACAAACATTGGTCTTACATTGTAGCGATTGAATTTCTAATAGGGAAGCCACAAATTTTGAAGCTACTGCTCCACACTTCTCGCTCTTCACATTAATACAGCAGTGTAACACACAGCGTACTGGCGCTTATGCATATCTACTTCAAGCACTGCTTTCCATAGACATTCACATCTAAAAGGGAATTAATAAAAACAACTGAGAAAAGATGTGTATCGAATATCGAGTGAACAGCATAAATAAATGAAAATCATAAACATCTAATAACAATAATAATAAGGATTCAAATTTCACATTAGTCCACTGATTTCTTTTTTCAATACAAAATAATACACTTTCCTGTAAAAGCAAAAAAAAGAAGGAATTAATCTAAAGCAGAATTGTTTTACTTAGGGACAATTACTTACAACATGTTCAAGAGTAAGCATCTCCAGTGATCTAATATTATTATTATTATTATTATTATTATTATTATTATTACTTGACTGATGAATTTATCCAAGGTGACTTAAAACATTTCAGATACAACTGGGTTTTTTTGAATGTCTGAATTGAAGTACAGGTGGCTGAAGTGACTGGCTCAAGGTCACACAGTGTCATAAGCAGGATTTGAACCCACAACCTAAGAGCTTGAAGTTCTTGGCCCAAAGCCTAAACCATTACAATATATACTTGCCAATAATATTAGTCCTTGGTACAAAAAAACCCCCACAAATATTGCACATACAAAAACACATAGTTAGCTACATAGTACTTCTGATATATAACTGAGGACACAGCATCTGATGCCCATTGTCTTATGAAATTGTAATATAGCTAGTACTGTATCCTATGTAAGGAACAGAAACCAAAATCATCAGGACTCTGTAAATTGTTCTGTTTTTAACGAACATTTACAGATTGAAAATTATTGTATCTGGAAGTGGTTTTTGAAATCGACCCCAGTGCATTTCCCATATTGCTAGGGAGGCAGCAAAAAATCCCATGTGAGAATTTCTGGAGTATTGCTAATTGCTAACCTAAAGAAATGGAGCTAAAGTACTTCAGAAATTCTTTCACATACAGTTAAGACCTAGAAATGATCCTCATACAGTATAAAATCCTTGCTGAGATAGCGGAGTTCATAATTGGAAGAATGACAAAAGACAAGGCAATAAGGCTGGGAAGAAAAAAAGACAAATGCTGGGAAAGGGGAAGAAGGTGTGTAAAATGTGTAATAAAAACAGAGAGAAAGCAGACTAGCTCTCCTCACAGGAGTAAGTGTATTTTGAAACTCTACAACCAGCCTAGGCTAATAAGTGTTATTGCCTTGTGTGCGTTTTCCCCATAGTTGAATCTAATAAGTAAAATGTCTCTAAAAAACTATGTCAAGCCCTGCTAATTACAGTATCTATAAAAAGTATTCACCACCTTGATTGTTTTCACTTATTGTTTTATAGTGGATTTAATTTGGGATTTTGACACTGATAAAAAAAGACTAATGTCAAAGTGAATCCGGATTTCTGCAAAGTGCACTAAAATAACTAGAACTCTAATACACAAAATAACTGATTGCATTATTATTCACCCTTTTTAATATGACATTCCTAAATTATCACTGGTGCAATTGGTTTTATAAGTCACTTAATAAGTGAAATGGAAATTGCCTGTGTGTAGTCAAAGGGGTTTTGTTGAATGTAGTATAGGTACACCTTATCTGGAACGTCCAACATGAGATGAGTCAGTATGGTGGCCTAACCTACACCATGAAGACAAAAGAACATTCCAAGCAAAGGTGAATGTAAAGCACAAGTCATTGAATGGAGACAAGAAAATATCCTAGTCATTGAATATCCCCTGAAGTCCAATTCTTTAAGAAATGGAAAGTGTATGCCACAGCTTCAAACCTGTTTACAGAATGCTGTCTACAAAAACTGAGTGATCATGCAAGAACAAGCATAGTGAGGAAGGCCACCAAGATACTTATGATAAATCTGAAGGAGTTACAAGTTACAGGTGGTAAAACTGGAGAGACTGTGCACACAGCAAATGTTGTGTGGGTGTTTCACCACTTATAGGAGAGTGGAAAAAAGAAAGCCACTATTAAAAAAAAATGAACATATCATCTTAGGAGGTGAAAGGGTTCTATAGTCTAATTAGACCAAAAATGAGCTTTTTGGCCATCGAATTATACACAATGCGTGGTGTAAGCCAGATACTGATACAGATAATGTACACCATTACCACGATGAAGCATGGTGGCTGAAGCATCATGTCCTGCATAATTCTCTGCAGCAGTCCTTAGTAGGCTTGTGAGGTTAGAGGATAAAATGAATGCAGAAAAATACAGAGAAATCCTGGAAGGCAACCTCTGCCTTGACAGAAGATTATATTTTCCAGGAAACAATGACACCACCCATTAATCCAAAATTAAGAAGTAATGACTTAAAGATGACAATGTTAAAGCCCTGGAGTGGATGAGTCAGAGTCCAGCTCTCAGTACAATTGTGACTGGACTTGAAAAAATCATTTCATTCACAATCACCAGAGGTTGGGCAGTATCGTAAAGAAAAACTGCAGTGTACAGTTGTGCAGAACCGATAGAGAAAGATCTGTGCATATATACTCAAGGCAAGAATCTATTCCAAAGGTGCATCTACTAAATACTGACTTGAAGAAAGTGAATACTTAAATTATTCTGTGTTTTATATTTTTAATGAATTCTTATCACTTTGCAGAGATCTGTTTTTAATTTGACATTAAATAGTCTCGTTCTGTTGATCAGTGTGAATTTCCCCTTGGGATTAATAAAGTATCTATCTATCTATCTATCTATCTATCTATCTATCTATCTATCTATCTATCTATCTATCTATCTATCTATCTATCTATCTATCTATCTATCTATCTATCTATCTATCTATCTATCTATCTATCTATCTATGTCGGAAATGGCAAATTAAATCCACTGCAAATCAATGCAAAACTGTGAAAACTTCAAAGTTGTGAATACTTTTTGAAGGCACATTAAACAGTATTTAATGTTACTTAAAGCTTACAAATATGTGAAAATGTGAAGTTTTTAATATGCAATACTTGTTTAATCTAAACTACCCTTGATTTTTCTAAAATGTTGAAATATCTGGAAATTGCCTATTTTTAGGCAATAGAGAAAAAAATAGTTCATTACAAAATTGAATGAGCTACAACAGTCATTAGTTTAGCCCACAAGGAGATATATGAGCAGGTGCCAATATACTTCAGGGTTAATCAGACAGAGCCAATTACTACCACCCAGTATTTTAAAAAGATAAGAAGCCAATATCTCATTTATAAAAGTTAGTGTATCAGACTATAGCCCAATCTAAGCAGATGTCTGATAATCATGCAAAATGAATTGTTAGTGCTCATTCAGGGTATTCTGGAATTCATCAGTCTACAGTAAGTCAAACAGTTAACTAATGGCCAAAGTGGAAGATCCGTCTCTATCTAAAACTCAACAACCTTCAAAATTCACCTATAAGTCACCATGGAAAGTCAAAGAGCATACTCAGGAGAATTTTAATTTATTGTAATTCCAACTTACTATAATGAAATCCTTAAAATCAATAAAATAACAATTAAAACATTCCAGGAAATTATTTGGTCCTGTCACAGCTGCTAAAAGATGCATACCCAATTACTAAATTAAATGGTTCACTTACTTTTATGTTTACTGTTTTTTATCTACTTTTGAGTTCATTAATTAATTCCTACAAACAAGTGGATATAAAAACTTTCTCTTTTTTTAAAAAAGAACCAGCTTACATTAAAAATGGAACTGAAAAAATCAACATAAAGGTGAAGAATCGTCATAACCCATTATTATATTAAACGTTTTCATTTAAGTATCTAAACACACTCATAATAATGGAAGAATCCATATGTACAAAGTTACTGGTGGCTGTAGTTGATTGGTTATGATGATAGAATTCTGCATATTAAAAGTCAGGTGACATGATGTATTAGATAAGGTAAAGGTAAGCAAAAAGTCAGATGACTTCTATACTGAATCCAAAAATCACATATTTATATATAGATCAGAGCTGTCAAATTATGAAAAAAATTAAAAAGTTAATTATAGGGATGGAAGGCTGGTATTATTTATTTTTGTTGAACTGAAACAAATGAAGGACAATCAAATGAAAGGATTTTCCAAAAATATAACATACAAAATTTAACATATAGATAAACAATGTGTCTGGAAATGGCTCATTGTAAATGCATGTAAACAAAATACCAATGCAATGATGCAACAGTGGGGAGCACTGCACTTTCATGGCTCCAAAGTCTTGAATTTTAACCTCATTTTCAGACTGTGTCCACGTGGATTTTACATATTTTCTCCATTGGTTTCCACCCACATCTCCAAAAGCATGTTGGTTACATTAACTAGCCATTTCAGACTAATTAGAATGTGGGTATATGTGTGAGTGTGCCCCATGGCGGCCAGTGGTGCTGATATAGGCTCCAGCTGGCAGTGATCTGAAATGTGACTAAGCAGATTTAAGAATATATATTGTTTGATTCAACTCCTTATAAATTTGGGAGTCATGGATGTGATTTTCGAGCCTTCAACAGATCCTGGAAAATTATGTGCTATCTTTTAAAATCCAGAAGATATTTCTTTAGTGGGGTAGCAGGGGTCTGCAATGATCATGCACTTCAGTTATAAACCTGCTCCTTGTTGGCAATATAGTACAGAAAAGCATACAATTAAAAAATAAAATAATATAATAATATATAAAAAAGATATATATATCTACTCTCTATATATAAAATCCTAAGCCTAAAAGTACAACGATTTTGTGCAACGATTTTATGTCACTTTCTTTGTCACGCTTTAAATCAGGCTTATTTTAAAACCTACATATATATGTTTGGTATCGTTCTTTTCAAAGTTTAATATAATGTTAGATTTTCAGATTTTTATTCTGTTTTTAAATTATAAACTAAAAAATATCTAGAACTCATATCCCACGAGACAAGACTTAACCAAGAGTGCCAAGAGATTTAACCATGCCCAGGGCCGGAAATAAAAGACAAAGAGTAGGACAGCTGCTGTACAGGCTTTTAAATGTTCGAAGCGCCGCGTGAGATGCAGATCATGTGGCACGGCACCAACAGGAAGCCAGCATCTGATCGAGCAAAGAGGAGGTAAAAAAAAAAACTATTTGTTTCCCATTGTATCACCGTTTAAGAGGGAGTTTCGGAGGAGCAACCGCGTCTCCTTGAAGTGTGTTCAGCCCCTCTCTTGACAACGCGAGCAGTAGACTGGCTGCAACTGGGGTTGGGCACCAAAGGCGCCGGAGGGGTTGTGCACCAAAGGCACCAGGTGGGCTTGCCCCTATATATATATATATATACAGTATATATACAGTAATGCAATGTGTAAAAATAATTCATTTGAAAACAAAATAGTAATATGAGTAAATGGGTGTGATAATATTTTTCATTTTTTCATACATATATTGTAAAATAATATTTGAAAAAATATTGAATTTAACACAGAATTCCAATAATCTCCAGATTAGTGAAAATACTTCTAATGATCCATCATCCAACCTGCTATATCCTAACTACAGGGTCATGGGGGGCTGCTGGAGCCAATCCCAGCCAACACAGGGCGCATGGCAGGAAACAAACCCCGGGCAGGACACCAGTGAACCGCAGGGCACACATCCACACACCAAGCACACACTAGGGACAAATTAGAATCGTCAATGCACCTAACCTGCATGTCTTTGGACTCTGGGAAGAAGCCGGAGCACATGGAGGAAACCCACGCAGACACGGGGAGAACATGCAAACTCCACGCAGGGAGGAACCGGGAAGCGAACCCAGGTCTCCTTAATGCGAGGCAGCAGCGCTAGCACTGCGCCACCATGCCGCCCACTTCTAATGTTCTCCTCCATATTGTGCAACTTTATGTAGCATTTTCATTAATCACACAAGCACCACAGAATCTGACAGTTAATGAGCAATCATTTTCCACCACCATTTCAGCTTTCGTGATATTTCTACAATGGATGGCACAGTTACAGAATACATCTGTTCTCTTATTCTTTAAGGACTTCTGGTAACTGTGAACCTTTGACATCGATCAAAAAAAAAAAAATTATTGCTTGCTCTCATAATTTTTCCTGACCAGAAGAATAAGAAAATATTTATAAAACATGACCAAACATTAAAATTTTTCTGGAATTGGATGTACAGTGCTGAAAATTTAAATAGTAATTTTTTATTCAGGCATATAAGAGTAAAATCCCAGGTGCTTTACTTTAGTGGTTGGTACTATATATGAGAACCAAAAATCTATTTAAGAAATAAAAAATTATCATACTTCCTGGGTGGAAACCAGCTGTTCATGGTGACATCAGATTACAGTCTGGTCCACCAGGCACTCTTTTAATAAATGTGAGCTAATGTTATCTGAAAATATTATATAGAATGTGAATGCTCTTGAAAACAGACAGCACATAATATTGTTCCACAATATGTCAATCTAGCTTACAGATGTGAATTGCAGATATGCAAAAAACAAAAACTGAAAAGACATTGTGTGCACCAAATTATAAATTTCAGTGTATGTTTCAACTGACTAGGTAAAACACAACTTAATGTGTGGTAGTAAGTGCACACGTGAAAGAAATGTAAACTGCACCAATTTTCTTAATAAAATAATACAAGCATATTAACTGAAGAATTTGACAAACTTTGTTATACATGCACAGTACATATGTTTCTAAAAATAGAAAGAGCCAACATCATTACCTTTCAGATCCAGGTTGCGTGCCCCATTGGAGTGCTGCGTCACAGTGCGTGAGTCAATCTTAAGGGTGTGCACATTGTTTGCATCCCGAGAAACAACCACATTATGCCACTGATTATCATTCAGAGGTTTTTCTGAGTTGCCCTTCATTAATGATGCACCATTTCCCAGGTCAAACACATAGTGGATGTACCTGTATTAAAAACAACAAAGTTTATTGCTCAAATATCACTAATGAAAAAATAATCCCTTTATACTCCATTAATCTGTTGTCCTTCATTAACACCACAATACTTCACTAAGAGTCACTAACTTTATGCCTCTTTTTATTTAGTGCATGTTGAAGGTTACCTTTAAATTGAAAAAATGACTTTTTTCTTAGTACTTTCCAGTTAGACAACCCAGTGTGTACTCTGCTGTTGAATATGTAAAGGAGAGTAAAGTAATTGAGGAGACAACTGAGAAAACTACACACAGGAAAACCGAGGAACGAGTTAGAGTCAGTCTTTGAGTTCTTTAGGCCTGTGTTGACCAACTTTGTGGCATCCTCTGTCGCCTATCCAGTTTGTTCCTAAGGCTCCAGAAAGTGCCGCCACTGTGGAAAACATCCCGCTTTGGTCCTGTTCCAAAGAAGGCGGACACATCTTCATCTACTTTCTACAGACTAGTGGCACTTACAGTACATTTCTGATCATAAAGACCTTTGAAAGGCTGGTCACGGACTATCTGAGTCCTCTTGTGGTAGACCACCTTCACCCCTTTAATTTGCCGATCAGACTGAAGATAAGCGATGGTGGCGTGCTCAGTAACTGGATTGTTGGTACTCTCAAAGAAAAACCTCACAAAAGTGTAATTCTTAACATATAAAAATTGGAAAGATTAATATTTTCTTAGGTGACAAGTACATTTTGGTTTTGGCTTCTTTATTTAGTTATTGTATTGCTATTGGTAAGAAAGACTTCAGTTTCACATGCTTCAGCTCAATTGTTTAGCAGGCCTGATGTTCAATCTGTGGAAGGAGTAACAGTAGCTTTAGATAGATAGATAGATAGATAGATAGATAGATAGATAGATAGATAGATAGATAGATAGATAGATAGATAGATAGATAGATAGATAGATAGATAGATAGATAGATAGATACTTTATTAATCCCAATGGGAAATTCACATTATTATTCATGTTAATACTTGCCCTGAGGTAATATTTACAAATTAATATGTAAATATGTATAAAATACAGTATGTGAATGCTGGATAATTAGTTGTGCAAATAATGAATTTGGTTCCATGGTTTGAGAAGTTACTTTAACAAATAATGAAAGTGATTTTTAACAGTGATAAACGGCTATACTCTACATTTTACATGCAATATGATCTCCTGGAAGTTCATATGAACATCCTGACCACACCAGCTTTAGGTTTCCTGAATTTGACTAATGTATCGCACTTGAAAGACCTCAGCAATTTAGGAATTATCGCCTGATTTAATGTTTGATAAGAAAACGTACTGGTGGTGATGTGGTTAGTGCTGCTACTCACAGACCCTGAACACAGAATTCCAGCCTTGTCACTGTCTCTGTAAAGTCTGCATTTTTTTCTTATATTTTCATATGTTTTTTCTTAAGGTAATCTGGATTCATTCCTCATTCCAATGACATGAGAACGTCTATAAATGTCTCTATTAATGATGTGGTGCTTTGTCCGGAGCTGGCACCTATGTTGGACACAATGATAGTTTCTAGCTCTGTCTGATGATGAATTAAATTAACCAGGTTGAGAAAGAACGGATGGATAGAAAAGTAAAGATTTTAACATAATAAAGGGACTGAAATGTAAAAAAGATAGAACCAAGAATAAATGTATCATGGGCAGCTCAACAAAAAATAATTTTAATATAAATAATTTATAAATTGCTTTACAAATTGTATTTTGTTACCAGTTTCACAGTGATAAAGAAAATCTTAATTACTTACTTACATTATAACTGTAATAAATAAAATAAAGGTGCTAAATGAACACAATTATACTCATTTTAGCACTACTGGTAAAAATCAACATCACAGCATTAAAAATACTACTGTATAAAATTGTAGCAAAAATATATATTAAATTAAGCAATAATTGCAATTGCACATAGTTATTTTGTTAATGCAGAGCAAAACCATATTTAAGTATATGTGAATAAAAGCTAAATGCTTGCATGGTAATTCATTTAGACTAGCACTTAAACAACAGACAGTCACATAACGACATATCCCTTATTGTATTAGGATCTTGCAGGTAAGTTAATTTGTGTTTTGTAATTAATAAAAAGACATATTTCAATACATTTTTGTGTATCACAGTGCCAGGAAATAGCACAGTGCTGCATGTTGGATAGATGGGTTCAAACAGACGCTTATAACTCCACTCCTCAAGAATGCCACTCTCAACCCATCTCAAAATGGTAGCTACCGACTAGTGTCTGTCCTCTCCCTTTCATTCAAATTACTATGCGGTCTCTAATCAAGTGCCTTCCTTTTTTCTACAGAACAGACTGCTTCATCCTAATCAGTCAGAATTCAAGAAGAGCCACCCAACTGAGACAGCTCTACTCATTGTTGTCGATACATTACAGCAGGCCAGAGATACCAACATGTCATCTGTGCTCACCCTGCTAGACCTTTCCCTCTGCCTTTGACACAGTCAATTAGCAGATCATCTTTGTGACCGTCTCTGACTTTGACATCACTAAAGTTAACCTCAGGTAGTTTGAGTCCAACCTCTTGGGCAGATCTACTGTATGTCCTGGTGTGGAGAGATATCAATGGTGCACCAGGCAAGCAATGGGGTGCTACATGGATCGATGCAGCACTCTCTCCACTACTCTCCATACACCTCCTTACTAGGTGCTATCATTCAGTCTAATGGTTCTTCCTAACAGTGCAATGCTGACGATACATAGCTATATCTGTTGTTCCCTCCAGAGGACCACAGAGTATCAGATAGAATTCACTGCAAACAAAATTCACTGCATGTCTCATTGATATTGCTAACTGGGTGAAGGAACAATATATGCAGCTCAACCTGACAAAGACAGACCTCCTTGTTATCCCAGCTCACCCATCTATTCAGCACCGCATCTCTGCTCAGCTTGGCTCAATATCATCAACAACAGCCAAGCTGGTACACAACCTTGGGATGGTGATTAATGACCAGCTGTCATTCAGGGACCATGTTGCTATGGTCTTTCAGTCTTCAGAATTATTCTGTACAAAATCCACAAGATCAGACTATATCTGACAAAATATGCAGCACAACCCCTGGTCCAGGCTTTTGTCTTGTCATGTCTGGACTACTGCAACTTTCTGCTAGCATGTGTCACCAAGCCATTGCAGATAGTTCCAAATTGCAGCTGAACATTTGGTGTTCAACCACCTGAGGTGGGCCCAAGTCTATTCTTTCTTCAGATCACCACACTGGCTTTCAGTAATGGAACATATTCATTTTAAATTACTGACCCTTGTATGTGGAATAGTCAGTGGGTCTGCAACTACTTTATATATATGCAGACAATTTTGAGGTCCTATGTTCCTTTTGACCATCCAAGTCAACTGTTGAACAGCATCTGGTGATGCCACCTCTGCATGGTATCAAATCTCAGTCTAAGCTTTTTTTTCATGGAGGAATGAGCTGCTCACCTCCATCCAAGCTACTGACTCACTCAATTTGTTTTTGAAGTGTTTGAAGACTGTCTTGTTTTAAATTTTATCTAACTGATACTAGCTGTTAGGGTCTGTAATATAATAGATAGATAGATAGATAGATAGATAGATAGATAGATAGATAGATAGATAGATAGATAGATAGATAGATAGATAGATAGATAGATAGATAGATAGATAGATAGATAGATAGATAGATAGATAGATAGATAGATAGATAGATAGATAGATAGATAGATAGAATTCTTTATTATCATTATGCATACACATAACGAAATTTTTGTCGGTAGGACTCGGCTTCAAGGCAGAATACTTAAAATACACATTACACTATAAATAATAAAAGAAACATAATAAATATAAAAGACAGCAGCATTAAGACGTCATCAAGTCCAGACTTTTCCTGAGGTAGTACACCTGCAGAGACCAGTGATCTGTGTGCGTGGGTCTGCAGGGGAGGAATATGAGTTGTGTGTGTTTAATTACGAGGGAAAGTGTGTGTGCATGTATACAGGGGGGCAGGTAAGGGGTAGATGTAGATGTATGTGTGTGCATCAGCAGGAGCAGATGGACTTCACAACTCTGGGGAAAAAGCTGTCTTTCATTCTTGTCTCCTTTTCTCTTCACTCTGTATACCTCTGACTAGAAATATAACAACAGGTCATGTCCTTTGCAGAAATTCTCAGATAATTCTGGACTTATGGGGTGTATTGATAAATGGGATGTGACACAGTACAGGAGTCAGGTGGAGATGTTTGTTTCTTGGTGCAAAGACAATTGTCTGCATCTTAAAATAAAGGATCCAGTTATTGATGTTCATCACACCAAAGAGCCTGTATGTTCAGTTAATATTCAGGGAATGGATGTAGAGGTGGTGAACTCATACAATCTCTTTGGGGTCCACATTAATGAGAGGTTGGACTGATATTGTGACACTGAGGAACTACAGTATTTAAGAAAGGACAGGGCAGGCTCTTTTTCTTTAGGAGACTGTGTTCCTTTAATGTGGGAAGTGACATCCTTCACATCTTCTACGACTCTGTGATGGCCAGTGCTACAATTTTATATGCTGGGGTGTGCCGGGCTGGTAACATCACTTCAAGAGAGGCCCTCCAAATCAAAAAGCTAATTAAAAGGGCAACCTCAGTTATAGGAAACACTCTGGACCCCATGGAAGTAAAACAAATTAAAAACTGAGTGCAGTTATGAACAATGCTGCATATTCTCTCTCGCTGAGTACTATCAGCCAACAAATTATTCGGTAGAAGTGTGTCAAAAAATGCTACTGGGGCTTCTTTATGCCAATGGCAATACATCTGCATAATGTATCACTGTGACTGTGACTGCCAAGTCAAATTTTTTTTTTCTTTTTAATTGTCTTGCTGGTGTGTGTTCAGACCAAAGTGTACATCTATCTATCTATCTATCTATCTATCTATCTATCTATCTATCTATCTATCTATCTATCTATCTATCTATCTATCTATCTATCTATCTATCTATCTATCTATCTATCTATCTATCTATCTATCTAGTTTCTGAGCTCTTCTTTTTGAGGATTAATTTTCTACACTTGTCCTGTAACATTTGTTTCTCAAATAGTCCCCAAACTGGTGTTTACTCAATTATGTTGACCTCCTTTGTAAGCTGCTTTGGATAAAAGCATCTGATAAGCAAATTAATGTAAAAGTAATAATATCACTGTACTTTGTACACTTGACAATACTTCTACTCATGCTTGTACTACTGTTGTATAACAGAAGTGATGCACGAATCACCATGGTGGCTTAATTTTTTTTCTTTCCTTGGATTACTTATTATGGAGTAATAAAAATCCACAAATACTGTAAAATTACGTTAATATGTAATTTTAAGGTATTGTATATATTATCTCTGCAAGGTAAAACGTTTGGACTGAACAATTTTTTGAATTGAGTGGCACAAATATTTTCTTCAAAAGAAACATAAGAGAAGCCTAACTTGGAATTATTACATTAAGCAAAATCAATGACCAAAACCAAATGGGCAAAACAATTTGATGAACTCAAAGCAGGCAAAAAACAAAATTCTATAAAGATGAAAACAAACCTGTCTAGAATCTAGAATGCTTGTGTTAGGTCATTCCAGTATTAAAAACAAAGTTTGGATATTGAAGTGCACATGATCATACTGTATAAAGTCGCACACATATAAAGCTATACACACTAGCAACACTCAACATCGTAGCATTAAAATGGCATAGAAAAAAAATGTCAAAAAGAAGGCAGTAATACATAAATGTTAGGAAAAAAATGCAATTGCATTAAATTGCTGAGAGTCTAGTTTCAGTATCGTTGAATGGCTTAGTGTACCTTACAGTGCTGGTTCTAGCCTTATGATCAGTGTTGCCATCTAATATGTTTGCTTTTCAAATGAACTTTGCATAGTTTGAGCAGTGAAAATATAGCCTCACTGTTTCTGGGGCGGGCGGCACGGTGGCGCAGTGGTAGCGCTGCTGCCTCGCAGTTAGGAAACCCGGGTTCGCTTCCCGGGTCCACCCTGCGTGGAGTTTGAATGTTTTCCCCGTGTCTGCGTGGGTTTCCTCCGGGTACTCCGGTTTCCTCCCACAGTCCAAAGACATGCAGGTTAGGTGGATTGGTGATTCTAAGTTGGCCCTGGTGTGTTTGTGTGTGTCCTGCGGTGGGTCGGCACCCTGCCTGGGATTGGTTCCCTGCCTTGTGCCCTGTGTTGGCTGGGATTGGCTCCAGGTGACCCTGTGTTCGGATTCAGCGGGTTGGAAAATGGATGGATGGATGGATGTTTCTGGGGCACGTCAAATGAATGGCGTAGGTGTAGTACAGAATAATGAAAACAGCCCTTCATAAATTAACATATTGTTTCTTTTAATTTTCTTCTTGCATTGATCTAATTCATCCAAAGTTCAGATTTCAGTATTTGCATGACTCTGTCTTTGAAAGCAGAGGATCACTGACCATGCTCTGCATCATTGCTGGCACTTGTGGGCCAGTAACAAGCATCAAAGCTGTTTGTGGCGCCCATAAAAATAAAAAAAAAATGCAAATAACAGCAACAATGATTCTGAACATTAAATAAAAAAACAGCAATGGAGAAGGCAGGTTTAGAAAACAGATGAAAGCATGCTTTACAATTCTTTGAATGCCAGCAATGCATTTTAAGGTAATATTTTTTTCTGTAATGGAAAATTGACTCATCATTCTCCACTCTAACTAGGAATCTAAGCAGTTTCATACTTCTGATTGTATAAACTTATTTGTTCTTATTATATATAAACCTAAAGTCAAAATATGACTCCTTTCTTTCCACTCTTCTCTATTTTTCCATTTTCTAGATCTTGAAATATTTTACAATGTAAATACATGATTTAGTCATTTTAAAGAAATAAGCATAACATTGCAATTAGCCGTAGCTAACTCATTCCATTAAGCTCAAAAATAGGAAAAAAAATTCACTTTACATGATCAGGTTCTTTCCTGAAAGTGCCTTTTTCAGTCCATCAAAAGTAATAATTTGTTTCTTTATAATAGAAAATTCATCCTTATGATCAAAGGTTCTGATATCATTTTAATGCAGTAAATACCGATCAACAGTGAAAGGCAGTGGCATTTCTTAAATAACACTGCCACACACATATAGTATTGTGCATAAAATATTTGCATTATGTAAGTGCCACTGAGGAAAAGTACGTAACAGTCATAAAAAGAGATATCTAGAGCTACTAGTATTTTAAAATGACCTCACATAAAATTATTGTACTGACTAGATAGTATATAGTTTATCATTTGTAGGTTCAGTACAGGTTATGCTGTACATTTTGCCTAGCTGTATTTTTTGCTGAATGTCCCATCCATCCATCCATTATCCAACCCACTATATCCTAACTACAGGGTCATGGGGGTCTGCTGGAGCCAATCCCAGCCAACACAGGGTGCAAGGCAGGAAACAAACCCTGGGCAGGGCACACACCAAGCACACACTAGTGACAATTTAGAATCGCCAATGCACCTAACCAGCATGTGTTTGGACTGTGGGAGGAAACCGGAGCACCTGGAGGAAACCCACGCAGACACAGGGAGAACATGCAAACTCCATGCAGGGAGGACTTGGGACGCGAACCTGGGTCTCCTAACTGCGAGGCAGCAGCGCTACCCACTGCACCACCGTGCCGCCCTTTTGCTAAATGTTTTTTCTTTTAAATCTGACATTTTTATGCTTATGTCTCTTTGTGAATAAACACTTTCTAATTTTTATGAGAAATTTACCCCATAAAAGTTTCCAACTATGTCCTCATGTTCTTGTTAAAATCATTTTAACATAACACTCTCAATTATTTTCATAATTTTAAACACCTCAGTCATGTCACATCTTAAACACTGTTTTGCTTAAATTGAAAAGGCTCAGCTCCTTTAATCTTTCCTCATAGCTCATCCCCTGTAGTTCTGGAATCAGCCTAGTCGCTCTTCTCTGAACCTTTTTTCAGTTCTTCTATGTCTTTTTTTTAGCCTGGAGACTAAAACTGTTTAAAGTGTTGTCAGGGATTGTTGGGCATCCAGCCAGGTAAAGAACTGATCCCTTGCCAGGAAGAGAGGCCAGAAGGACTGAAGGGAGCGGAGGAGTTGGCCTTCCTGGAGCCTATACTCACCCAGTACATTGGAGGGCAGCATTCTTGTGTTGCTGTCCCTTCTTTTCAACCCAAAGGCATGCTGGGAAGTGTAGTCACTTTCTTACAGCCCTTGTTGTTTACTTTGCCTACAGCCAGGGGGAAATGCAAGGAGAAACCATCTTTGCATTCCTGATATCCAGTTCAAAGAAGACCAAAATGTACATGGTCAACATGGCAATGAATATTTAAGCAAATATTGGTAGCACATATTTTTGTTGTTGTAAATAAAGAATGAACTCAATATACTATACCATTTTTTAAGCCCGCTTGATCTTGAGCAGGGTCATAGAAGGCTGGTGCCTATTGCAGCAAACACAAGATACAAGGCAGGAACAATTTCCTGGAGAGGGTGTCAGGCCATCACAGGGTAAAAACAATCACACACACCACGGCCAATTTATTAACACCATTCCACTTAACTTGAAATGTGCGTGGAAAGCAGAGCACTCATAGGAAACCCATGCAAACACGGGGAGAACATTCAAACTCCATGCAGGAAGGACGCAGGACATGAACTCTGGGTCTCCTAAATGCAAGGTTGCGGTGCCGCCCAAACGAAATATAATTCAGAAAAATTCAAATAAATAAAAATACGTTTTTTCAACAAGACAACAGGTATTAACTTATGAAACAAACAAATATCATAATGCATTAGGTACTACTATTTTGTAACCTATATAGATTATTAATTAGAGAAAATGTACAGAGCTTTTGAACAAAGTAAAGATGGAATATAAACTTTCACTGATGTGCATTGATTCAATGTGTCTTTCTAATATTGTTCCATTTATATGCAATATTATATGTATTAGAATATATACAAGTTACATGGATAGAAAGATTAGGTAAGTGTATATATTAAATTGTAATCAGACAGCACAACAATACAGAGATTACTTCTGGTTTCTAATAATATCACATGTGAGAGAGAAGTGCCAAGGAGTAGCAAAGAGACTTCAATAAAAATGTCATTTTTCTGCTGCATTTACAACTTCTTTTATTCTAAAAACTGGACAGAAGCTATCATTCATTGGCATGCAGTATGTTTTTCAAAAGGTTTTAATTCTTGAATAGAAAGAACCCAGCAACTATGCTTTGTTGTGCTATGTCATTTACTTGAAAGGGAACAACACTGATACACAGCATTTACTTTATTATTATTTCAGTAAATAAAGGTAAAATGCAAATCAATCTACATACCAATCTGTTCCTGATCTTTCATGCAACTACAAATATACAATTTTACCGCCTAGCAGAGAAAATTATTATAGTTCATAATACTATTGTTAATTATAATGAAGGTTAAAAAAAGAATTCTCCCTCACCCTTTCACCAGCTCCACCACAATGAAATCATTGCCATCTCCACTGTTGAAGAGAAGGAGGCCATCAGGTGCTGTTGTCTTAAACTGGAAGAACAGGTGCATGGAGGCATAAGCCTGCAATGTCGCTAAAGCAAGATAACTTCCTTTTGTACGGAAAGTCACTGGATCAGCAATGATATTGCGCATGCCAAAACGTGCATTCAGCTCACAGTAGCTGATATCCCCATTTTTGCACTGATCCAGGTAGGGCAGACCATTAAATGAAAGGCTTTGAAGATGTCCAATGAAGTTGGATGGCACCACCGAAATATACCGCCGTTCAGTCATTATGCCAGTTTCGATGTTGTGGAATTCTAGCCGGGTGTGAGCACCAGCCATTTGGCCTAAAAAGACATGAGTATGGTAAAAGACAATACATACACCATCAGATTCCATTAATGACAAAGGAAAAGATACATACATTTTTCAATAAAACCTCCATTGTAAGCAATACTGTATAGTAGATACCTCTTTTAAAGATGGAAAAAATGAACAATACAAAATATAGAAACATGTATTACGTTTTTATACGCACTGAATTAAAGGAATACTCCACCCAAAAATGTTCATTTTTTTTCATATGTTACTTACTCAATTCAGTTTTCAATGGTGGCCTACAAATTTTTTTATTTTATTTCTTTCACAAAGAAGGACATAACAAAGCTTCTGGCAGAATGGGACCCAAGAGCTGGACAAAGGCAAACAATGTGAAAAACATTCATGAAAAAAGAAACATAAAAAAAAAATTCATGTTACTCATGTCACGTAATTTACAATCATCCAGTAGCATGCTCAAAATGTGCAAATTCTTACTAAAATATTGTTAAATATTTCTGGATAAAATAGCGCAAATCATAAAGACAGGACTCTTGACCAACGAATACTGGGGAAAGGCGGCTGTTCAATTCAAATGGCTTTCTTATGATGCTTTAGATTTAGGTTTATGATTTGCGCTGTTTATTCTGGAAGTAACTTTTTAAAAATAATGCAATGATAAAAGCATGGCTCTTGAGCATATGACTGGATAACCGATATGTGGATTATGTGACATGAGAAAGGTGAGAATGTTTTTCACATTGTTTGCTGATGTCAAGAGTGGGTTACACTTGGGTACTATCAGAAACTTAGTTACATCTTTTCTCCACAAAAACATTTTTGTGCTCACCATTACAAACAACATGGATTAAGTAACACAGAAAATATATTTAATTTTTGGGTGGAGTATTCTTTTAAAAGGAATGTTATTTTATTCTTCAAATCTTCTCATTTAGAAACATACATTTTTTTTTTTTGTTTGTTTCAATAAATGGTTTAGCTTCCTGGGCATCATATCTTTAGACAGCAATGACTTTTTATAATTTTCTACAGAGTGTGTATAGTGTGCAATTAGAACTAAGGACAATTCAGCTAATCACTGCTAATGTAACAGTGTGAGGTCTGGGATGACATTCCGGGTCTTTTGCACCAAATCTATCTATTAGTTTAGCTTCACCTTTTCAACATCTTCACACCACTAACATTTGGTCAGGCTACATTAGGCCTCATTGCTTCTTTTAATGTGACTATTTACATCACCAAAGACTATGGAATAAAATGGTAAACTCACTTTCTTGTTTTTAAACTTTTTTCAAAGAATTCTGCAATCCATACTAACAAATGTTTATGCCCAGTATTGCTTATTTTAAACATCCATCACCTGGGTGGGGCCTGAGGTCATAATTATTTTGGCTCAAGACAAACTACAGCCACAGGTCACCATGAACTCAAGATGTCACATACCAGATTTTCATAGAGAGAATGAAAGCTGCTGGAGATTTTGTTTAAAGAAGGGTTATTTGGAACAATGGAAGGAAGCAGAATCTGTAACCACTCTTTAGATCTTTCCATAAAAGGAAACAATATTTACAAGATAATCTTTATGCAAGTGGCAGAAATTTAATGACAAATAATAGAAAGATTGGCACTGAAAGTGAAAGGGCAAAGCCCACCTCGAATATCACTACACCAACCTGAAATTCACTTAAAATAAACTCACCAAAAAGCATTTTCTTTTTCGAGGAAGTGATCTCTTTATTATTAAATAAAGATCAGACGATCAATTACAAAAGTGGCTTGACCTTGAATAACATGGCCATGATCACTTCACATACCTCATCATATGACGCACAACAATAGCAGTAGCAATAGTAACAATAGCGCAGAAGTGAGAAGCCAGTACTGTCATTGGCAAATTACAATAAAAAGAAATCCTAAACATAATACTGACAAAATTCATTTTTAAGCTGCCAAATAGGAAAAAACACAATATTAAGAATCATGCTTGCAATTAGCTAACTGCAGTACATATTGACTTAAGAGCCATCAAAACCTAAAGGATCAGATAAAGTACTGAAGTTGAAGGAAAGTGGACAAGATGTACACCATGACAAAGCAAATAACAGCTAGTGCAAAGTCCAACAAATGTGCTACTGAAGTAACTCAATTTGTTTTTCTAGATACCATTAAATGACCAAATTTCTAGCATTGTGGCATGAAGAAAACAAACACTGTGAGTGTTCAAATCAACAGACCTTTGCAGAAAATGAAAACTAGTTAAAGAACTCACTAATTTAGGAGCAGAGTGGGCAGACACACAATAGTGGCATTCATGTTCTTGGTTACACATCCTTCTATAGTAGGCTCACCCAAGTGTTTCCATCTCTGTACTTGCCAGTGAATATTTTTATAATCAACATGATATCCTTATTGTCTGGGGTAATACTGTATGTGTCATGACTCTAAATTGACTGCATTGTTTAGACTTTAAAGGCCAGCAATGTCTAATCAAATCTTGCATAAGTTAGTTTCCTTCATACTGAAACAAGATATTATCTGGATGTGTCCTGAATGAAAAATTGAACCCTCCTCAGAATATAAATTTTGAACATCAATTATTTTACAAGATGTAGCACTTCTGAAGGAAGTAGCTTCTGTAAACCAGATAGGACTGCTAGTGGTAACCTGCCTTATAACAGTTTAATTAATAATGTCTTTAAATAAAGGTATTTGGATAAATATTTCAGATGAAATAATGTGTATATTATTTCCTCGTTTCCAGATAACTATTAGTAATTATTACACAAATATGACTTTCAAAACTGTCTATGATTACTACTCTGTTTTACTTTATTCCTGTTCCTGCCCTGCTTATGGGTTTTCATTGTTGAATAACACATTCATGTCTCCTTTACCATAAATTTAGTCGGTCCCAGATCACTCTAGCAATTTCCCTATCCTGTCTACGCCTCCTCAAAATGTTCCTTGATTAGCATGCTGCTTTTCTGAAATCTTGTGCTCTTCTTTACTTATTATTGTAGTGCTGTATTCAATCCCTTACAACAGCACATATCATATCTCATGCTTGATTCTTTTGAAAATAAAACACCAAAAATTATGCATAAAGCTGCACTCTGGGATCTTCTTACCAAAGACTTTGTACCTCAGGCTGTTACTGTTCCACTACTTCTTACTTTATTCCTCTTGTGATTTGACAGTCTGTGTTTGATTCCATATGTATGCTGTCATCAAACCTAGTGTGTTATACGAATACTACAGAATGAGATTTACTGCAGCTTTTTATTTACATTTGGGATTTGCCTTGGATTACAGAATCACATCAATCTAATATAAAAAGACAATGTGTATACAGACATTATATAAACAACAAACACATAACCAGTTTTAGGAAGTAGCTCTGTGTGAAAAGCCTGAACTCCATACCTTCCACAGTCACATTGTCCACAGACAGCTGTAGGCTCTTGCCTCTTCGGACAACCCTCACAGCATGCCACTCATTGTCATTTAGTTTCTGTCCTGCGAACAATGTCTCAGGACCTTTGCCTGCAATTTAAAAGGGAAGAAAAGGGTCCAGTTAAAATGAGCACAAATGTGAGAGTATGATGGGGAGATAGTGGGGAATCTCTAACTTTGATACACCATTTGGCCCTTACAAATCCTCACATGTCCAACAAATGACATTGTGTTAGCAGCTTATTTTGTTGATCGATTCATCATAAGTAAATATATTTCATAGAAACAAAATGTAATTTAATAAGATGTTGATTTTGGCAGCCTGGTAATAAATGTTTAGGAAACTATTCCTTAAGTTATTGGCATACATTTTCGATTCCTAAACCTAATTTTCAAGCCCTGAACTATACCAGCTTCAAGTTTATAGACAAGAAGACACAAACTATATTTGATATTTTGGTATGCCTTTGGTATGATTTACAAAGTTTATGTATATTTTTTAAAAATTGTTTGTGTATACGTGACATTATTTTTAACACTTATGAGTATTAATGCATATTTTGAGTGTGGTTATTTATGCATGTTTGTAATTTCCATTGAGCAGGTACTTTACTAAAAAATAAATCTGTTTATTTCAGATTTTACTCATAATTATAACGTTCACTTAATTATCTAAATATAAAGCTTTTTGAGTAAGAAAGAGTTATCCTTGGCAATCCATCTTACCTCAAAGGTGTTCAATGGGTAAAACAGTTCTAACTTTAAGCAGAAAGGTGAAAGACAATAGTATCACAGCAGCTACCTACTATTAAATTATTCATTTTAATAGATATTCCAAGTGAGCTTATTCTGATGCAGTACTATGAGGACCAGAATCCATCCCTGCAGCACTGGGTGCAAGGCAGCAACTAATCATGTGCCACTTTAAAATCACCAATTAACATAAAAGCATACCTTCACATTGAGGAAAAACCCATGCGGACAAAGGGGTAATGCATAAAGCTCTTACAACCTATCCAGGACAGAATTTCAACCCAGAAGATTGAAAAAATACTACCCACCCTTCTGTGACTGAGCAACCAAGATTACATTATATTATATTATATTATATTATATTATATTATATTATATTATATTATATTAGTCATTAAGCCCATTACAATAACGGGCGCTAGAACAGTAGTACATAAACATTAGTAGGAAGTCTATATTAAATGGCAAGGGACCTTGACCTCATTCTTTTTGTTGGTCGTATTTCTCTTTGTCTTTCAGCCTTTCTTTTATTGATATTTACTTGCTGAGCTGACCGTTCTTCGTGGGCTGCCACCATGTATTTTGTGTCTTTAATTTTCTGTGACAGTAATACTGTCTTGTTCGTCCGTAATATACCTTTAATTTTCTCTGGTGGTAATACAGGCGTGCGCGTCGGTAATATGCCTTTAATTTTCTCTGACAGTAATACTGGCTTGTATGTGGCTGTAATATGCATCACTGTATTGTGTACCTTTAATTTCCTCTCGCAGTAATACTGGTTTGTATTTCTGTAAAATGCCTATAACTTTCTCTAACAGTAATATCGCGCATCGCACCGTGCCCCGCGCATGCGCACTTCACCAGAACATGCACACACACGGACACCTGGAAGCACACAGGGATTTTATTAAAGAGGAGTATATTATATTATATTATATTATATTATATTATATTATATTATATTATATTATACTGTATTATATTATATTATATTATATTAGACAAAAAGCCCGTTTCAACAACGTAAGATGAAACGGGCATGAGTTTGTGTCAGTAGTGTATGAAGAACAAATGATAAGTAAGAAATAAATAAGAAAGTGATGTAAGTAATGATAATTAACTAAGAGGTTTTGGATATGTATGACTTTATCATGGCAAAAAATAGTGTACACTTAAAAAAGACATGCTATCTATGACAACGTTTTTTGTTTGTATACTGGAGGCCTGTCAGTATGCAACTAAAGTTGTAAAATCTCTCTGTAGACTACATTTTTTGTGAAGACACTCTCACTGTTTGGTAGTAATTTCCCTTGATGTGGCCCATCTTTAACTTGCACCTTCACATCACTCGCCCGCTGAAAGTACTTAATAATATCTTCTTACGTATTATTTTGAGTGTGAGGGTTGGCTGTGATCGGGGCTAATATCCTACGCCTGGACGGAAGGATTTGGGATTTCAGAATAATAATCCCGAAATGTGTAGGCTAAATCCGCCGCCTGCCGCGATGAAGCAAATTTTCTCTTTAGAGGCATTTGTATAAGTTGGAAGTGAGACGAACTTTGAAATGTTTAAGTCATGAATGTACCTGTTGAAGACAGTTGTATAATGCATAAGCTAAATCCACCGCCTGCTGCGATGTTGGGGTTGGATGCGCAGAAGGCGACTGCGCATTCGGCTTCGGACAGACGTTCATTGGATGAAGCAAATTTTCTCTTTGGAGGCATTTGTATAAGTTGGAAGTGAGATGAACTTTGAAATGTTTAAGTCATGAATGTACCTGTTGAAGACAGTTGTATAATGCGTAGGCTAAATCCGCCGCCTGCCGCGATGTTGGGGTTGGATTTCGGTCTCGTAAGGTTTTTCGGGCAGCGGCGCAGAAGGCGACTGCGCATTCGGCTTCGGACTGACGTCAGTGAGTGCGTAGAAGGCGACTGCGCATTCGGCTTTGGACGGACGTGAGTGAGTGAGTGAGTGAGTGAGTGAGTGAGTGAGTGAGGAGGCAGGCGAATTATGTATTAAGATTATATTATATTAATTGGGTTGGATATGAACTAAATGTGAGAATATTACATTATATTATAAATGGTATATTGCTATAAAAATCCATATTCAAACCTGACCTTCCATTACCAACCTCCTAATTCAAATTTAAGGTTGCTAAAGCAGAGATTAGATAGAAGGCAGGAACCAGCCATAGACATCGCATCAATCTATAATAGGCCTTGCTCATGCAAACACCACACTCCCTTACACAATGTCAGTTTTGAGTTGACAATGGATGGAAGGTCAGAAAACCTGGAGAAAATCCTATTTAAACAAAGGAAGAACATAGAAACTCCACACAGGTGGTGACCAGGCTAGTCTTCCACCTCAGTCTACTGACACTGAGATGCAACAATTATAACTTATGTAACAATGTCCTCCCATAGTATATTATATCATATTCACTTTTTGAAGTTACTCTCTCCCTCTCCCTCTAGTCACATGACTCTGGTGAGTTAGAGCTTATTCTTGTGAGGCAGAAACCAGACAATATTCAGAATGTGGAATTAAGCTGTACTACCCAAAGAAAACAAGCATGGACATGGCAAGAACCTCTACAAATTCTATACATACAGTGACCAGCTACGCCAGATATTATAAACAAATTATTGGAAGTAGCCACAATAGCCACAGCACCAAGGTTTATGTTTGTATAATATTATATTACAACCTAAGGAATGGGAGGCTAACTGAGAAGTCTACATTGAGTAAAAAGAGGTATCTGTGTATATTTGCTGTTCAAGGAATTGGTTTCCCATACTGGGATTGCTGCCCCCCAGATTCCTGCCAGCCTGTATCTGTGAGTTCAGGGGATGGATGGGAGTACTTTATACATAAATATATCCATATGTATGTTTTAAAAGCCTAATTGCATTCAACTGCTGCTGTAATAACCATCAAGGTCTAATCCAAAGAAGAGACCTCCTTTTTTGACCGCAGGTGTTTGTCAGCCTTTCTCAAGTCAGTATATTTCATTAAAGTCATGTGTCCTTTCATTAAAGAGTAACAAGGACTGGAATCATGATGTAAAAGGGACATGCGGCTATAATTAGTACAACAATAACTGAGCAAAGTATTTGACACAGCTGCTTTCATGATTTCAAAACAATGTCACAATGAAATAAAGCTGGCTTATTCAAATGGTGGCCCAGCCCATGGTCCCAGCTAGACTCTCTAGTGAAAAACACAGCCTTCATAAATTCCTACAGTAGTACAGACCATGAATGCAACACTCCACGTAGCCTAGCACAGTGTTTCCCAACCTCACTCCTGGGGGCACACTGTGGCTGCAGGTGTTTGTTCCAACCAGCTTCTCTTTTTAATTGGACTCCTGGGCTAATTAAGTGATGTGTTATTTCCCAAGTTCTGTGTTTTGGGAGCAATATAGAAATTAGAAAAATAAGTTTGGTAAAAAAAATATATATTAAAATGTACCAAGCAGTTACTGTATATGGAAATAATGTATTTTTTTCTTTTTAACAATATTTTCATCTTGATTTTCATTCTAATTTTCTAGGTGTTCTAATTGTTTAATTAATCCATTATTTACTAATTAGTGGATCTGATGCTAAAGTAGTTGCAGCCTTTGCTTATTCAGTGTTGTTTGCCTGAGTGTCTGCTCTGCTCAATTTTAGTTGTCATTAATAAGATACAACAAAGGGGAAAAACTGCACAGAGAAAGGGAAAAATATAATGAAATCAACAAAAGAGAGTTATGCATTTAAATCTATAGCAAAAGCAGAAATATTTCTAAATGTCTTATACATGTAAAAATCATGCTGCTGCACTTTTCTGAATGTAAAATAAAATAAAAATAATAACAGCTAATTAAATGAGATCAGTGCTATCAGGTATTGTCACTGATTAGGAATCTGATTGGAACAAAAACCTACAACCACAGTGTGTCCCCAGGACCGAGGATGGGAAACACTGTCCTAGCGACATTCAACCCACAATGCAGTGCATTGCTGTGTGTCTAGAAGTAATGGTAGTAGTCTATAAATCTGTGAAGACCAATTGAATAAGACACACTGGAGCCACTACTCCAGGGGAATCTTCAAAATTTTACTTTAATGTGTCATACTACAAACAGTGCCCTACCACTCCTTATCTGGGTTATGGAGGCACTTCCAAAGAAAAAATAAAAAAAAGGCTGCCTCTTCCTGTTCTTTTACCATTCACTGCCCTCTCACTGTGATCCTGTCACTCAGCTCTCACTAGGGGGGTGCCCTGAGCCCTCACAAAGTGCTATCCCCCAGTCGCGAGACACATCACAATATCACCCCATAATGCAGGATGTGTGACAAAGCCATGCCTAATCACACATGTGGTAATTTAAAAAACAAACCTGTGTTCCCTAGGTGTGTAGCAGACGTTGTATCCATGAGTGTTAGTTACTGTTATTAGTTGTTATGGGTTTGTGCACAGATAGCTTAGAAAGCATTGATAGTTTTTTTAATGTTGCTAAATGCACTTTGTGATGTGCCTGGGTGATATATGACCAAATTATTTATTTCAAAAGAGAAATACATTTTATTACTAATACTGTGTACTTTTTTGATTTTATGCACTTGAGATATGCCTGTGTCAGATGTGAGCCAAATATTTATTTTTTTATTTCAAAAGTGGAAAAAAAAGTATTGCTACTACCTCAGATTCTGTTCAGTTATAACTTTTTTTTATTGTTTTTTATATACTTATTGACATGTCTGTATCAGATGTGACCAAATTTAAAAGAGAAACAATGAATAAACATTACTTGTTTTTCAATATATTAATTTCTGGTTGTTTAAAAGTTGTCATTACCTGCTGCTTACCCTCCACTGGCCCAACTAAATTTCTTGGTTTGAAAATCTGGCTCAACCAAATTAGTAATTGACTAGCCCTGAAATAATGAAACCAATTCTATAAGCTTGCAGAACTAATACAGTGGGAGCATCTAAAATGTTGCCGGAAATTAACTATCATAAGTAAGATAAACCTTCATACTTAATCTGTTTATGTATAAGATATACGCTTCAGTATTTTCATCTCACAAGTAAACAAGTAGGTAAATCTGCTAAGAATATTGGCACTAATATTAGGCAACAGTTCTTGGCAGGATTTGGAGGCCAGTGACCTTGACATATCATAACACCTATAAACAAAACAAATTTTAAAATAATCCAAAATATGTTAATTCTTTTTTAAGAATCCATATATAGAGAGCTGTCCGAGGTCTGCATGTTAAAATGTTTAGTTTTTTACCATGTAATCGATCCCTTGCAAGTAAAGTGAGCCTATTGGAAAGCAAAGGGTTTAGAGGCAGTTCTCCTTACTTGTATAATGTCCAGACCTGGCTGCAAGTAAAAGTAAATTAGGCTCAGTGTTGAAGCAAAGCAACTGAGCAAAGTGCGTTATTAAAGCAGTTTGCTAAAATAGAACAAAAATAGCTTATGAATATACTAAATTGATGAATAAATTAACCAGTTGAGAATGACGAGTACTTTTAGTGCAGTGAAGTGAGTATATTTTCCTGTTAGTTAATTTGGCAAGGGCAGCTGGTAAGATAAGCCTCTGCTGATTACAACGTTCGTAGTTGTGAGGGTGGCACTAAATATGGACATGATAATTACTTTTATATTTGTATATATGCTGTGCCAGCATGCAGCTGCAGAAGAAAAATTAGAAGCAATTTGTTTCAGTTGAAGAGCCTTCTTCACATAACTAAAAAAGGCACAACAACTTATACAGTATGTTGCTTGTGTATTTTCTAATTGTATTTTCCATTTCTGACACATATTGAATTTATTATAAATACAAGACCACAAATGCTCCATTCGTAACCAATTAATATATTATACCATTTTAAAATCTACCTAATCCATTTCTGATGTGAAAAGAGCTGGGGCTCCATCTACCTAGAAAGAAAGGGATATCCTTAAATGTGCGGTGGAATTGGAGGCAAACAATGGCCACAAATCAGGCTGGCCGATTGAGTTCAGGTGTATTTTGAACCACACTAAAAGTAAAGTAGCTGCACTTTGTAGACCAGAATGGTAGCTAAACCTTTTCGACTTTATATGCAATCATTGGTTTTCATCAGTTCTACTGTTATGGTGTTAATCAAGTAGCAGAAATAATGAAATGATGACCTTTGCTTCATATTGGCTCTGATCCGTTAAGTGTATTCCTGGGGCCTGTTGAAAATAAGTGGTAGTTAAATGAAAATGAAACTTTAAAAATTCAGGGTTTTCCCACAAGATTTTAGGTAATGGGAGCATTGAAACGGCAGTAAGGAGTACATCAGTTTGCATTTTCTATCAGATAAAATGAAGTTATGTATATTAATACTGTACATTTTTACACCGGACAGTGGCAATGTGTTACAAATTGGTCGAACATACATGTAAGAATATCACTGTATTCTGTACATATAATACTACTTCTACATTGGGAGGTACTGTACAATTATGTCAAGTATCTTCGTAATGTGCTAATGAAATACTAAAATAAAAGGCTACTGTGATGACTTGTGGCCTACAAAATGTTTGAACGTGTGCCCCTGAAAAAGCAAAGCATATTAACTAAAAGAAAAAAACACATTTCGTCTATTATGGCACTGATACATGAGCCGCATAAGCTCCAGAAGGCCAAGTTTGAAACTCATCATAGTCAATGTCTACACAGAGTTTGTGCGACACCCCTAACCCCCCCCCAAGTTTCATACAGAAACAGTGGTTCATTGAAAACACAATCCAGAAGCCAAAACCTATGTCTAATGATCAAGTTAACTTTTATAATAGGGACTAAATAAGAAAGAGTTTAATGTGGAAATCTGAATTACTTAGCAAAAAAAATTCCTTACTCTTTTTCATGTGGTTATCTTTGCCTTACTGTTTATGTAAAGTTGACAGGACAGAACCAAAGCAACCCTTCATTCTTAAGTAACAGGGTATTCATGACATAACTTAACAATGTAGTAGTATAGAAAATGTAAGATTCTGTTAAACCTCTTACACTAACTTGTAATAGAACTCCCTTACTACCTAGCAGAGTTTGCTGCATTTAACATGAAAAATAACTGCTGGATTTGCCTTGCTTTCAATGGGCTAACGGAAGCATACAGTTCTCAGTTTTCTGTCCACCCTGGCCATCGGACCTTACTCCTTTCTATGTTAACTAATGTTGTCTTACTTTAATTTCTTATTTTGTCTTTTATTTTTCTTCTCTTCATTATGTAAAGCACTTTGAGCTACTTTTTGTATGAAAATGTGCTATATAAATAAATGTTGTTGTTGTTGTCTGACCATTCAAGTGTCACATCTGCATGTTTGATAGAGAGAACATGTTAGAGAAACTCAAAGAAACATAACAGGTGTGGCACGCAGCTGGGGGTGGTACCCAGCCGGGATGTCCAAGAGGACCGGAGAAGGGCTCATGCCTCCTCCAGACCACGAGGGGGCGACCGCCCTGGTTGCTGTGGGGACCACGGGTACAGAACTTTGAAGCTCAACCCTTTAGGGGCCCGTGGTCACTGCCAGGGGGCGCCCCAATGCCTGGAGAGCCCTGGACCTCAGCACTTCCGCCACACCAGGAAGTGCTGGGGGGAAGAGGAGCCCACAGTGGCGTAGCCAGCAGGATTCTTTGCCTGGTTCAAGGCGGGGACCTGCATTAACAAATAAGTCTGTGGACGGCCCGACACAGCAGGGGAGCCCACGCACGTGCTGCGGGAGCGGCACACGCACAACCCTGCGGGAGCGACTCACCCCACAGAGCGCCACCAGTTCGCAGAAGGGCCGTTTTCCCCTGGTGCGGAATGAAGACAGCAGGCGTAGCTGGAGTGCAGCGGGCTCATGTGAGCGCGCTGCCACAGACGGCACCTGGGATGGCATGTCGCCTAGTGAGGCCACACCGGGGACGTTTCCCCAGACAGACGGTACCCAGGAGGCAAGTTCCCTGCTTGCCCGTGAACTGGCCCTGTGGGGCCACGTGATTTTTGTGTTTAGCAGGCAGGGGCTGCCCGAACCGCGTCAGTGGCAGGTTCATGTCGATCCGCTTTTTTGACACGATGGCAGCAGGGAGAGCTGCTGAGAAGGAGACGCTGCAACTCAAAGAGCCAGGATGCCACCGCACCAGGAAAAAAGGAGCCAAAATGGCCATGGACCGGAAGTCCCTCCTCGTGACAGGCACGGGATTGGATGGTGTGTCTTGTGTGCCCGCCGATGAGTGGATGGAGGCAGGACCAAGGAATGTCCGTCTCGTGCCAGGGAAGAACCCGATTGAGCTGGAAGAAAGGGCCCACAGGAAGCAGCCAGCGTGTGTAGCTGACAGACAGAGAAGCCTGTCTTCCTGTCTTTGCTTGGGGCCCTGCGTGAGCTGGAGGAGTGCCTTCAGCCCACAGGGCCTTTATCACAGGTGCTGCATGCCCTCCGGGTGAAGTTGCTGGAACTGGAGAGGAAGGCGGTCGCGTCGGTGGAACTGCTGCAAGCTGCGACACGACGGCGCGATGCTGGAGTCTTCAGCTGGAGCAGGTCGGCGGGGACAGTGAGTAAAGCTGACCCTGTAAAAAATGCCCGTGATGCAAATGATCGGAACCAAGTAGGAAGTTCTCCGACAGTGAATGTGGCGCTGACAGCTGTGCGCGAGGTGAGGGGAGAAAGACAGAGAGGGCTGGCAGGACGGGGACTGATGAGTGCCCTGGGACCTAGCGCCCTACGCCCCAAGCCTGCAGCGGTCACATGTCGCTCTGTAGGGACGCAGACGGGATTGGATCCATGCATTTGCCATGCGCAGACCCAAACCGACATGGCATCCAAGAGAAAAGGGAGGAATCAAGGGGAGAATGCCGGTTCCTCTGGCAAGGGCGGACATGAGGCAGGAAGCTCACGTCTAGAGAGTGGACGTCCTCTGCAGAGGCAGAGGGAAACCCCACAGCCGGCTGAAGTGACAGGAGCGTGTGCGGTCCCATCTGGTGTCCCAACACGGGGGGCACGGAGGTCACGAAAGGGGGGCCGAGGTGGCAAGCACCTGGGTGCCGGTCAGAGGGGGGAGCGTTGCCTGTATACGAAACGAGGAGACGCCGAATGGCGGCATCAGGGCAATGTCTCCGCCCCTTGTTCTGGTTTCTATTTTGCAGGACCGGGCCCTGGAGTGGAGCATGTTGGCTTCCCGCTGAGGAAGACCTGCCCTCATGGGACGGGCCGCTGGCCCCTAGGGGTCTCAGCTTGTGGTGGGGTACTGTGGCACGTGGCTGGGAGTGGTACCCAGCTGGGACACCCAAGAGGACTGGAGGAGGGCTCACCTCTCCTCCAAACCACGAGGGGGTGAACACCCTGGTTGCTGTGAGGACCACGGGTACAGAGCTTTGAAGCTCAACCCTGTAGGGGCCCGTGGTCACCTCCAGGGGGCGCCCCAATGCCTGGAGAGCCCTGGACCTCAGCACTTCCGCCACACCAGGAAGTGCTGGGGGGAAGAGGAGCAGGGACACTCGGGAGTGCTTCCGGCACTTCCGCCACACTGGGGCGTGTCGGTGGAAGATTGCCGGAACACACCTGGAGCACATCCGGGGGACTATAAAAGGGGCCGCCTCCCTTCATTCAGGGCTGGAGTCGGGTGAGGAGAAGGATGAGGTCTGGGAGGAGGCAAAGACAGAGAAAAGACATTTGTTGAGGGCCTGGACTGAGGGTGATTGGTGCTGCAGCACTAGGTTGTGCTTCATAGTCTTGTACATAATAGTTGTAAATAAACGTGTGTTGGGTGACATGAACGTGTCCATCTGTCTGTGTCCGGGGCAGGTTCCACACAGGATATACACGCCTTGAACAAAAACATCTTAAATAAAAAATTTTCTTTAGTATTACCGATTTTTTATCTTTCTTTTTGTGTGAAATATTTTGTTTTGAGTTTCTTCTACATTTTTTAAAATAAAGACATTTGAACTGTGGAAGATGCAGAATTGTGGGAGAGAAGGGTCCTTTCATCGGATTGGCTGGCCCAGCACTGTTTCAGCTGTGGAATGGCCAAATGGGGGAGGCAGCTTGAAGGATGAGGTCTCCAGGACTCTATACAAATCCAAATCTTATTATGGGATATATCATCTACTGTTAAATTCTGCTCTGTACTTCTAAAATTTATATTTTTTATTTCTTACTATATTGAGAAATTGTTCTGTTCTGTGTACTGTACTGTATTGTATTGTATTGACCCCCTTCTTTTGACACCCACTGCACGCCCAATCTACCTGGAAAGGAGTCTCTCTTTGAACTGCCTTTCCCAAGGTTTCTTCCATTTTTCCCTACTAGGTTTTTTTGGGAGTTTTTCCTTGTCTTCTTAGAGAGTCAAGGCTGGGGGGCTGTCATGAGGCAGGGTCTGTTAAAGCCCATTGCGGCACTTCCTGTGTGATTTTGGGCTATACAAAAATAAACTGTATTGTATTGTATTGTAATTGTGGCAAACAACAAACAGAATTATATTTTTGATTGGATTGATTTTTCATCTTAGTGTTTACTAAAAATTGCGTTTGATTGCTGCATTATGACTCTTCAATTGCAACATATATATCTGGAAATAAATTCAAATTTAATTTAAAAAAAGTCTCACAGTGTGATTGTGAGTGTGAGTATGTTTGTCTGAGTGAGTCCTGTAATGAACTGGTAATCTTTATACTGTTGCTTTCAGCCTGATGCTATCTGTATTGGTTCCACACTCCCATTTCTTAAATAGGTTAATTTAATTTGAGAATGTTATATTAAAATTAATTTAGTGGCAGGGTGAAATTAAATAGGCTCAGTGTGAGCGAGTTTGTTCTGAAATGGGAAAAGGTTCTGACTTGTCTTGATCCTAAATTTGGTCTAATCACCTTAAAAATAAATAACCTACAACTTTAAGTAAACTGACAGTTTTAACCAACCCATTATAAAGAATCTTCATCCAGGGTACGTACATAGTGGATAATGTATTACCTAAAGAGTATGGTTAAAAGATGGCTACTGAAGTTATATAATATCTTACTCTGCCTGAGTTTGTTCTATATAGGTAAATTCACATGTGGACAAACATATTTGTTAAATATTGACAGTAGTTTGATTTGTGAAGATTTTGAATGTAATTTATAAATTCCAATAGAGTTAATTTAGTTTGGTGATGTATATGAAATTTTGAAATGGACATTTTTAACTGTGTCCCCCATTTACATCTTGATTCTTACGCTTTGAAGCCTCACCATTGTTTGTATCATGCTCAGCGCAATTCGCTGAGCTTTTCTGCCTCACACCAGCCTGCTGTCTGGCTACAAACAAAATGGAAAAATATTTACACAGACAGCAGATATGTCTTCAGATGGTGCATGATTTTGGAATACTGTGGAAATAAAGAGGATTTCTGACCTCTTCAGAAGGAAAAATTAGAAATGGCTCCCGAGTCAATCCATTGCGTGAGACTTTAATGTTCCCATGCCCTAGTCTCAGGCATCAAATGTGAGGTACCCAAGCTCCACTCAGACCCAGTCTCAAAGGGAAATGAGAGAGCGAATGCTGCTACTGAAAACGTCAAGTCATCCCTTTACAAATTCATGAAACTATCCCTCCCCATGAACAGGCGTCATGGACCAAGGCAGGCTGCATCTGCAATGAGCAGGGACAGTGGATTCCACCACAAGAAACTTTTGTGGCCCCACATCACTGTATGACTGATTAGAAAAATTGATACATGGACCCTCACATGTGTCAAAAGTGGGAAAAATTGATATTGTAAACAAAGATTGGTTTTCTCCAGAAGGAAGTAATAGAAACAAAAGAAAAATAGACACAAATGTGACTATTAAATATATGATTACACAATTAAAAGCTAACAGTGTTAAGGTGGTACAGACTGTAGAGAAATTTAATCCACTTGAAGTCATAGCTGGTGGGACTTCTTTGGAAATTAGTTGCCTACAGGGATAGATTTGCTAAATAACTTGTGTCATCCAGCTGTTGTAATCTTACGTGTAACTATCCTGTTGTGTCATATACATGCTATCGACTCAGACAATTGATGGTCAACGTTGATTGATGGAAAAATATAAGGGAGGGTAGCATTGAGGGAATTTTTTCTTCACCTGTAGCGACAGAAACAAATTTGGAATTTTTCTTTCTATGCTACTTTTTTATAAGAAGAATAAATAATTTGATTAACTGTCATGGAAGAACATGAAGGAGCAATTGTAGAAGAAAAAAAAATACTGTAAATGTATTCATTTGTGTTTTATTGTTTTCTGTGTGAATTTATGAGTGTCCTGGGTTTTCCTGTGAAACCAAGATAATCTGTGCCCACCATGTCTTGAATGTGTTAACAAGGGAACAATGAGTTAATTATTATTAAATATATTTTAGGAATTTATAAACAAGTTTTTCTCTAGAAATCAATGAGTGTCAAAGAGTTTTACATGTTAACTATTTTGGGACCTTTAGATTATTTCAAAAATGTAGGCATGACATTAGGACGTTCAATTTAGCTGTGTGCTAATTTGTTTAAATTTAAATGATTCAGATGATATTTAAATGAATTTATTGTATTAAATCCTTACTCTTGTCATTTTCAGTCAGTGGGCTGAAGTAATCTGGTAGACCACACTGTGTCTAATTCCTTTAAGATTGGAGAATTTAAGAAGGCCATTTTGAATTACATTTGTGAAGAGAAATCAAGACATTTCTTTATGTACTGAGTAGTTTTCACAAGAATCCCCAATATGATTTAATGTAGCTGAAATGTATTGCATGAAGGATTCAAAAACAGTAGTTTGATTGCTAAAGAGATCTGTATAAAGAAATCTGCTGTTTCTTTTAGTTGTTGGTTTAGTATATAGTAACAGATATTTTCATGAGATTGTTTGCTATAACTTCATCTAACATTATGCCATATGAAAAGACATACAACAAAAAACAACTGGAGCTGCTTTCCAAATGGACCAGGGGTTGGGACTATCTACAAATCCAGTATGTGATATATTTTTAAAATTATCATATGTGTTGCTCTCCATAATACGTCCTAGTTTTATTCCCACATAGCATAATAAATTAATTATACTAATAATGATTAACAGAAATACATGCATATTTTAGGCACAAACTCATTGTCATTCAAAGTATGAGATGGAACAACCCACAATAAAACAAGGAGCAGGTGAATTTAGTTTGATTTCCTCTCCCTTTGGGTCAAAAGCTAAACATTAATTGTCATGGCCTGCAATGCTATAAACTTATTTAAGGCTTGGTGAGCAAAACCCAACCTCACCAAAGTTTATCCTCTTGTTGTGTCACACTTCAAGCTAGTGACAGGTTTAGGAAACAGTGCCTTCGCACATTTAGATAAACTATCTGAATGTTAGTAATAAACTGATAATATGCTACATTAACCTCATCAACTAATCACTTTTGTGAGGGAAGATCACTTAAACCATGTTTATGGGAAACATTAAGACTTTACTGTTTGACTTTACTAAAATGTTTAAAAATGTAAAAATGTTATTATATAATAAGCTATCATTCTTCTTCAATCATAGTTTCATTTTCTAAGGTGCCAGCATATATTGTTTGAATCTCTGAAGGTATACAGTAGATTTCAAAACTAAGGTCTGCTTGAATGTTGTTAAAACTGAAGAACTTGGTGGCTGCTCTGGGTGTCTTCACTAGATGACTTTTCCTGTAATGTAGGAATAGCCCACAGACCTAAAAAAAAGGGGTCATTCAAATGTGCAATATCCTTGTAGTCTGTTTTTCAAGGACAATGCCATTAGAAGGCACAAGAACATAGCAGGATGTGATTAACTGTGGAGAAGAATAGTAGGCAGGATCTGGACTGAGTGAAGAACATGTAGACATTTATGAGATGCATCTGGCCATGGCTCTTGAAGAATACTGAACCTGCAGATGAGTATAAAACAAACACCTGCCTATATTTATTTATTAGTAAATGTAAAATCTAAACTGAGGCTAGACTTTTCAATTAACTAGCATTTGATTTGATTTTATTGTACAGAGCTTTGTTTCTTTTTGGAGCAGTATTTTTGTTTTGAAGTGTGCTTCTTATTCAAGCTGCTGAGGTGATGACTCTCTCTACGGGATAACAAGCACAGGTAATTAAATTGCAAAATAAAGTGAAGCACATGCAGTAGTTATTTCCGCAACATTTTGCTTTTCAATTGCAACAAATGTATACTTCCTTCCAATGAAGAAGCACACAAAGGAAACAGTAGATGGAGGAAACGTACTTATATATTCAATCATGCACTTAAAGCAATATGTTAAGGAGTTGTGTAAATAAGGAGCACACAGCAGTGCTCTGCCTAGCTGTCACTGATAAATCCAGCCTTCAGAGTTTCACAATGTATTTGACGATATTATGCATTTGTTTAGTCAGACACATCACAAGATGAATAAAAGCATTCTACATGGGAAAAAGTAAAGCAACACAATTTTAATTTCTCCTTTTCTAGTGGCCACCTGTTTATCTGTAAAACTCCCATAACCTTTGTCGATTTTGGCATGCACTGAATAGGTCTATCAGTTCAGTGCTGTGCCAGCTTTTCACTGAATTTCAACAAAATGCAAATTAGACATGCCTCACTTTTAACTAAATCAGCCGTGTCCAATTTGTACATGAGCCATCCAAAGAGGATATGTTTGAAACTGTGGAGATAGCCTAAATAAAAAATATCTTTTACAATACACAGATATAATACAGGGCAAAGGTTTCCTTGTGAATGGCTGTCTAAGACACAGGACTTGATGACACATGGCTACCATTTGCAGGATTCACAATAAAATATGAAATACATCGAAGTTAGTAATCGACCATTTTCAGGGCCCACGTCTTCCACTACCAGAGTGTATTTAGTGGTAATTATCCTGGCATCAACCACTTATAGACCAAAAATCCACTGATCCAATGTGTAACTCTATATGATACAGAAGGAAAGTTGAGTGTCAGGAAACTCTTATGGACATGAAGGTATGAAGAACCACAGCAACAATAAGAAACAAAATGTGGTCTCTTGGGTAACCACAGTACGACAATTCCAAACCCAGAGTTACACTGATCCATTCACTAGACTATGTGAGATGGTTGAATGGCACAATAAAAAAAATTAAATCCTTTGAATATTAGACTTTACGATTATTGAAACATTCATCAGGTACAACATACATGTTGCAATTCGGTATTACTGAGAAAACAGAAATGATAAGGAGGATTGCTTTAAACATTTTTTCCAGTATAAGCTGAGCTTTTCTACATCCCATTTTTGATTTGTTTTGGAGTCTTTTCAGCTCAGTTTTGTTAATTTTGTATAGTTTCAAAATGTTGTTTTTATTTTAGAAATATTTTATTGTTAACTGATGATGTCTTTTTATCATCATTTTGTATGTGTATGATTTTTTTAGTCTGGGTATCTGCTCACAATGCTATTGTGTGGTTGTTAAGCAGATAATGCACATGCCATGTGGGTTGTTAGACGATGATGCCCATGATATTTAACATGGCTTCACACACTTAATAGCATCAGAACCTTAAGACCTAAGACAAAAAAATACAACAATCTAGGATTCTTGTCTGGTTTATTTGATTTGCTTTCTGATTTTGATTTTCTGGTTAGTGCTTTGGTTTCATTTGCCTTCATGCATATAAGATCTTTTCTTATTTACTGACAACTCTGTCTTTTCTCCTCTAAGAAATATGTTTACAGTATCTTATCTTTGCCACACTCATATGAAATCCTGTCCAATTGGATTTTTCCATCAATCCTAATCATTCAGCAACCAATTCAGGAGTACAATATGAAATAACAACTGCCTGTTAGAAAATTCTGTCATTTTACTATATGAAAGTCATACTATTTATAGATCTGATGCATTTTCAGAAATGTTTTCCTAACAAAAAGCTAAATGTACACTAAAAAACAATATGTAAAGAAATGAATAATGAAAAGCATTCGTGTGTAAAGATAGCACCGCCTACACTAGTTGTAGATTGGCGTTTGCAAATCCCAAAAGACACTTTAAAAGAGTATAAGCGCTTCATTACATTCCTTAAGATTAAGTTCTCCTTAACTGGATATACTTAATCCTCATGTATCCTGATTGGTTTCACCTGTAGAATGACAGCTGAAGAGTGAATGTCTGCAAAGAAACATTTAGGCTGTGTGATTCTGAGTTTTCAGGCGTGCTGAGGGGAACTGAAGATAATGGTGAAGTTTTCAAGTTCAGCCCTTAAGGGATCATTCTAGCTGCTGTGTTTGGTCATTTCTAAGTTTAATTAAAAACCTTTCCTAATTAAACATATGCCTCCATAGTTTTTTCTTTTTTTGTTAATTCTAAAATGCACAAGAAAGCATGGGGTTGTAATAAAACCTACTTTAATTCACTACAAATCTTATCAAAGATTCCAGCCATTTCTCTATTTTGGGTAGCAAGGAGCTGAAGCCTTCTACAGGAGGATCAGGTGCAAGGCTGCAACAAAAAGGTCCATTGCAGGGGATACTAACATTGACCACATTAATTTATCTAATTTGTACATCTTTGAGATAGGAAGGAACCAGACTGCCTGAACAGAAGCCATCCTCAGGAACAAAGGAGACATGGAAATCCACACAGATAACCAGCAGGACCAAATATGAAATGGATGTCTTAAAAATTGTGATTATTCCTAATACCTAACAAAATACTATCAATGAAGTAAGTTATCTATAAGAAAAATACATGGGGAGAAATGAAATGTGTCCTGTGCATTAAAACCAACCAATATATCGGTTCTAATTTACAAAAAAATTCCACTTCAGCTGGTATCTTTCTGTAGCCTAATAGCAACAACAAAACGTCTAAATTAACAAGTGGCTATTCAAAAACTTAAATTATAGCCTGATCTATAATAATAAAAGGCAAAGCCCTCACTGACTGACTGACTGACTCACTCACTGACTGACTGACTGACTCATCACTAATTCTCCAACTTCCCGTGTAGGTGGAAGGCTGAAATTTGGCAGGCTCATTCCTTACAGCTTACTTACAAAAGTTAGGCAGGTTTCATTTCGAAATTCAAAGCGTAATGGTCATAACTGGAACATATTTTTTGTCCATACACTGTAATGGAGGAGGCGGAGTCACGTATCGCGTCATCACGCCTCCTACGTAATCACGTGAACTAAAAACAAGGAAGAGATTTACAGCACGAGTCACACGCGGGAACGAAGGTAAATGACGTTAATTTTTGACTGTCTTTTAATACTGTGTAAGCATACATATTAACACATGTGCAATTAAACGTGTGCATTTACGGGGTGATTTCTCAGGCTTAAAAGCTCACCTTTTATCAAACGCGGGAACAAAGGTAACTGACGTTGTTCACTGTCTTTTAATACTGTGTAACCATACATATTAACACATGTGCAATTAAACGTGTGCATTTACGGGGTGATTTATCAGGCTTAAAAGCTCGCCTTTTACTAAAAAGGTAAATGCAAAACTATTTTCAATCAGTTTATTGAAACGCTCCCGTTAAGGATTGCAATAACATATTCGCGAGATAAAAGAACGAAGTAGGGGGAAATGGAGGAAGAGCCGCAAACAGCGAACAGCAAAAAAATTAATTAAACAATTGAGAACGGAGCGAGTTAAGCATACAAGCATGTTCATAAGGGAAACAAAGCACGGTGTAAAACGTAAATTTAAATTAAGTTTATAGAAACGCTCCCGCTGCGGATTGCAATAACATATTCGCGAGATAAAACTTTAATGAGAAGACACGAGGTATAAACGAACCACACGCCGTGGCGCAACGTTAGGGGCAACAGTTTCAACCATTCTATGATCTGCTTCTCGCAACTGAAAGACGGCACATGGCGGATGTTAGCCGACTTGCTGACCGCAACGTTAGGGGCTTCAACTATGGCGCTGACGCCACATCTCAGTGCCAACACTTTGCAGACTCTACTTAAAAGACACGCCCTCCTCACTGGACAGTTAAAAAGACCAATCAAACTAACTATGACATCAAGTATTACCCAATCAAAAGTAGGAAAGGAGGCATCTTCATAAAATGCGTGTGGGATGATTTGCATGAGACGCTGCTTTAAAAAAAAAATGATAAAAAAAATACGGGATAAATCCCGTCCAGTATTGATTCAAAACGGAACGCGCAATTTCTTTCTCAAACGCGGCACGATTCCGTATTTTAAAGGACGGGTGGCAACCCTACAGTGCCAGGTAACCACCCATACAATCACATTGTGATTCAGACTAGGAATGCAATGAAATGTAATTACCCCGATCTACATACAAGGCGAAAGTCTTGCAACATTCAAAGATGATGGTTTGGGATAAGTACACCATACAACATAAAAGAGCTTATGAAGCCTTGAACCGAAAAAAGCAAGATCTCAGAGATCGTAAAAAAAAAAATAGGAGGTAATGTCGTTTTACTCGCTGTAGATTTTAGTCAAACATTACCAGTTATTCCACGAGGGAGACCAGCAGATCAACTCAACGCGTGTTTAAAATCCATGCTTCTCCCACGCTCGGTTATATGTCGCGTGTTCTCGGGTAGGTGCACCAAAAAATGTATACATTTAAGCATGTAATGGGCAAACAAAAAATAACGTATACCCGAAGGCACTGCAGTACTACTTAATGTAACTTTACTTCTTAAATGTTAATGTTTTACTGTTTAATAATTTATACGCTTCTTATATGTTGTTCAAATTCTTTTATCAAAATACCACTGACAGCGCAATGCACGATAACATGGAGTGAATACACCATACGCATCCGCCCACGGCTGCCCTGCTGTGCGCAGATAGGAGTTGATTCTACAATAAAATAAAATAAACATAAAAAGAGTAAAACAATCATCACCCATAAAGCGGATAGTAGACGTGACGTACTATATGTGTACCACATTTCAAGTGTATAGGTGAAACGGTTTGCGAGCTACAGGTCATTTAAAATCCTGGACAGACACACAAATTGCCACGGTAGCAAATTACAGAAGATTTTACTGTTTAATAATTTATATTTATATGAAAAGTGCTTCTTATATATTACTTCATATTCTCATATGATAATGATGTTAATGTTTATATTGATTTCTGTGTTATTAAAACTGCATGTATGTGTGTATATGTATATATATATATATATATACTAGCAAAATACCCGCGCTTCGCAGCGGAGAAGTAGTGTGTTAAAGAGGTTATGAAAAAAAAAAGAAACATTTTAAAAATAACGTAACATGATTGTCAATGAAAGCCCGTTTCAGTCAGTAAGTCTTATGTGTGTGTTTATGTATGTGTGTATATATATGTAGATGTGTATATGTAGATATGTATATATATGTATATGTATATAAATGTTTATGTGTGTGTGTATATTATATATATAATATATATATATATATATATATATATATATATATATATATATAAAAGACAGCAACAGTTATAACAATGACAACACAATTACATTGACAATCATGTTACGTTATTTTTAAAATGTTTCCTTTTTTTTTCATAACCTCTTTAACACACTACTTCTCCGCTGCGAAGCGCGGGTATTTTGCTAGTTAACAATATTAGTGGCAATGACAACTACAATTGTTATTTTTCTGAATGTCTTGTTTTTAATTGTTATTTAGAGAAACTGTGGTACTGATATTCCTCCTTTGTAGCCACTCCACTGTTTACCTGCTCCTCAGTAGCTAATCAGATTTAAATTTAATATCCAACCATTCTATCATTGGCAAATCTATCTAATCAAATTCAGGTTCAGGAGATTGAGGGGGGGTCTCAGTCTGCACCGGGCACAATCGCTGGACGTTCAAAATTAAATATAACTTTGACACTAATGCTATTGTATTATGTTTGTTACAATGTCAGAAACAAGTGGGTTACTGTATGAGAATGTATTATCACAATGATTGCCATTATTTTTTCCAATTTAGTTTAAATATTCAGCACATAAGTTTGCTGCTTTGCTCTAGGTTGTGTGGAGTTTCTATTTTGTATGGGTTCCTTTTCTGTTTGGGTTCATGCATTGTACTAATTAGCAAGTAATTTGTCTATTTTTGACCAGGTAAAAAGTGACATAAAATATAACTATATAGTATGAATAATTATGGGGTTGTTAGGTATTATGAGGCAGAAATATAAATGAGAAAGAAAGGGCAGACTCTCTAACAATTAACACTAATTATCAAACATCATTCCTAAAATAGAAGCTACCATATAGAGTATGCAACTGCTATTATTTTTATTATTGTAGTTTTATTTAACATTTTGAAAGGTTTTAAAAGTTTAAATTATAATATGTTTAATTAACTTATTGCCAGGTACAACCATAGTATGGTGTTTAGTTTCCTTGTGGGTTTTCTACAGGAACTCTGATATTTTTAAATTGAGTGTGGTGGCATGAGAATGTGTGGTGAACTGGTGCCATGTAAAGGATTTCTTTCTGTTTTGTGACCAATGCTGCCGGGACAGACTCTGGCTCTCATGACCCTGAACATTTTTTATTCAACTTTAAAAAACATTTAACTTAACATATTATGACTGTCTACAAACTACTTAATCAAATTCAGGGCTGGTAAGGCAAAGACAAGACACCAGTCCATCACAGGGCCTAAAAAGCATTTAATGTGATAAAATAATAAAACATCAAAGAAATAAAAACACAATGAATTAATACATATATGTTCTGTTAGATTTTAAACATTCTGTAATTTGTGTTTTGTATGACTGGCTCATAAATGGAAATTTGTTGTGTTTATTATCACAAAAACTTTGAAAAGTCAATGGTTTTAAGAGAAAACATCTGCATTTTTGTATATATACATACACGGTAGTCTACAGAGTAATAGCATATGGTAAAAAAAAAAAATGAATTATTTACAGTATCCCTTCTTAAAAAGGTTACAGAGAAGGTTGTCTTACACAAGTACAAATTGTGAATTTTGCATATGGTGCTGTTAAGCACACCAAGGGAGGCATCTTGTGGCCTTCCTTATTAGTATGATTTTCTGATAAATCTTAAACTACGTGTAGGAAACACTGCTTCATTTGGTGAACTTATGTATTGCATTTTGTGTATAAACAGTCTACAAAGATGCCCAATTATCAAATCGTTTGGAATTGTGTCTAGCATTTACTTGTAGTTTTACTTGCATGCAGCATTAAACAAATTATACAATCACTGTTGGTCAATAGCTATGTTTGCTGTAAGCACTCAACATAAAACTAAGTTGAGGTTAAAATGCAATTATTAATACTAGTGCTGAAAATGGATTTTCATGCTTGAGCAGACCCATCAAACAAAAGGCTATCTTTTATCAGCTGTAAATGTCTTTAGAAGTCAAGAAGCAGTAGAAGAAATTGAATTTATAGCTCTGAGTAAATAAACTTCAAGCTGTCAATTAACTCACATCATAACGTACTAGGGAATGATCACATTCATTGATTATTAAGATGAAGTATATGACAAATTATGAGTGCTTGGAGCACTGTACCTGCCACATTGAGGGTATTGGTGTTTCTAGAAATACGACAATCTAAACGTGTTTTGTGGCTTAAGACACTACACGTTTTTGCTGTGACTAAAACTTGCAGTGTGGTTTTGACATACAGTTTAGTTATTAGTGGTATGAGAAAAAAGATAAAATAGCTTTTTATAAATATAACCATTGTGTTTTTAACACTGCTTCTGATGACATACTGTATACAACCAAGGCTTTTGTGTAAGTGATCCTTTGTAATGAAATACATCAGGCTAGGTGAATCAGAAGAAAGAAAACAGTACCTACCTTTAGGCATTAAAATTTTGCTTGGACTTACAGTGGTCCTTTGCCTTACAGCTTCACCACACAGCAGGAAAAAAAAACACAACAGTAACTCCCCTGCTTGGCTTTTGTAACCAGTGTTTATTCAGTTGTATTTGCATGGCCTGTGTGCATTTTGTGTAACTGTCACACTAAATCAACCAAGCCTGTTGTCTTCATGCTTGTTGATGCAATCTCCTCATTTAAACAATTCCTTCTTAAAAAGTACAATTGTTCTGCATTGCTTTTTTTTTTTTTTTTTTTAGAAAAAAATCAATTTGGCTGTGACATTTAAAATTTCCCTTGTGTCAAAAAGAGGAAAAGCTTTGCTATAATATATTGCGGGAATCGTTTAAATGGTTGCACCTCTCCGGTGTGCCCCTGTACTACTATCTAAAATATTGCTGCAGTTCATTTGAATTCTTCGTTGATTTCTGCTCTAAGGCTGCTTTGCTGTTTCTCATTTAATAGCTGTAAAGTTTCACCAATTAATGTCCAAAATTAGTAATGTTCTCTGTTTGCGTATTCCACTTTCGACGCAACAATGGGCTGAGTCAGCATGTAGACCAATTTAATTAGTTTTGTTTTCAGCTCAATGCAACTTTTTTTTTTTTACTTAAAATAAACAAATCTTGGGCTAATAAGATGAAGATGCTGATTGTGTTGACTTTCCAATAGTAACGAGATTTTGTATTTTTTAAATTAGGCTGCTTTGCTTCAATAGATTTCTTCTGTTTAGGAACAAAACTTAATCGCCTTTAATCTTGCAGTATAATGGAAGGAGTCTACAAAAGCCGGAATGGGACAGTGTGTCCTTGGGGACAATCCTAAAGCCTCATTTTTCGGTAGCTGGGTTTCAAACCCAATTAGATTACTAAGTAAGATTAGTGTATCAATATTTCACAGGGAGCAGGTCCCAGGAAGGAGAAACTGCATTTGGTTGATAAGGAGAGGCATATACCATGGTTACTAGCTGTTATATTGCAGTTCTCCATATCTGTGACTCTTGATACACTTTTTAATTGCAGTTGCCTAACAGTGGATATCATGTCATCTCGATGCATCTGACCACATTTACTAAGCATAATATTAAGCCCCTGTCTCGCTGCCTAACCACGCCAATATAATTTTTTTCTGAGCTGCTTGTAGGACATTGCGCGCATATGTACTAATAATTACAGTTACTTTATAAAGATGATGTGGATGATGACACTTTATTACAGAAGGGCCACCTTCTTTTGATCGGTTGATCACTTTCATTTAACGTTATAACTGCCATACCAGGGGAGTAAATAACCACAACAACATTAAAGCATCCATCAACTATCCACTTTGAAGAGACTTAATGCATTTCAGGGTTGTGGGGTCCTTCATTTTTCAGGGTTGTGGGATCCTGCACTCAGCAGCATCAGGCCTAAGGCAACAAGGAGCTCAAGACAGGGTGCCAGTTTATCGCAGAGCACATTCCCTCATGCAGGGTCACTTTGAGGTTACTAAAGAACCTTACACCTTAAACGGAAAGTGAATTATCTGGGAAAACATTGTAAAAATTTATTTGTCTCTTTCCCTGACATTGGCGGTGAACAGCGCCACCAATATCCAGGGGTGAACAGTGAACAATATATGATAGATTGCACTGAAAATTGGAAGTATCTCAACAGGTAACAAGTCACCTTTGTGGTATTACTTTTTATGTCTTTATTATCTGGCAGAAATCTTATGAGGTAATAAATCAGTTTGGCAGCCAGGATGGTCAGATAATGCACAGGCCCCCTCATTAAATCAGGACAGCGTATATTTTAATTGCATATATGTTTGTTTGGATAATGGCTACTTTAGGTTTTGCAAGAATCCCAAATATATATTTTATAGCTTTTTATTTTTCTGAATGTATACAGCTAAATGTATACCTATATACTGTATTCAGAATATAGCCAAACCTGTTAAACAGTGCAGCAGAGATATATGTAAAATACACAGGTATAGAACAAAATTTTATAACATCAAAGAAAGCTTATTCAATTAAAAAAAGAGAGATAAAGCAGCAAGCTAAAGAAGAGCCACAAAAAGGTTTGCATAGCATGAGGCAAAAATCAGAGAAAGCAGAAGGGTAAATAGAGGGGTGTGTGGAGAGCAGGCAAGAAATGTGAAAATAAATCAAAAGAAGGAAGGAAATAGGAACAAAATACAGTTGACAATAATATCATTAGCATCATATAACAGAATGAAAATATAAAAATTCATAGCCACCACTTACTGAGGTTACAGTCTATCCTGATACAGTCTGGCAGGAGAGAGAGCGAAATGGTGAGATAATAACAAAAAATAAAAATAAAAAGGAAGAAAATTAAAGAGACATTTACATCCTTCAAGGTACATTCTGCTGACAACCAATCATTTTACAGCCCACCTTCCGGGGACAAATCACGAGCCACAGCCACCCTTTTAGTACTGACCTTACATGTTTCTATTTACACAGTACACATGAACTGCAAACCTTCAGGAAATCATGCATTCTGTCACTGAAATATTGTCTCTATTGGGTGTTTTAATGTTATCTGTACATACTTAGAGTATTTCTTTCATTGGGGTTGCTAGCTTATCTTTTCGATCCTTTGATCCTTAAGCCTTACTTCAGAAGTTTATTGCTGTAACTTTAAATTTTAAACTATTTTAAAAAGGGTGACCAGCAAAGCCCAGCCACACATCAGGTCATAGCATTTGAATTAGAAACCAAATGAGCTAATGAGCAAATGGTACTCAAAAATTACTGGTAGCTGGACTAAATTAACTTATTATATTATTTTAAGGTCTCCCTTTAATAAACATTTATTTTTATATCTGCCCTTTACCTTTGCTGAGCTGATAACAAAAACACCAAACCCCTTGAATGCAGGAATGCTTTGAGCATGGGTCACCTGACTTGGAGTATTACCAACCTGATACCATTTTGCTGGTACCACCTGCTGTACTTCAGTGACAAATTATATAAAATACAACCACTAGAAGATAAGGATGATCTGAGCCTGGGCAAAGGTTTGGATGGCTTTATCAAAGAGATCTGCTTCATTGATCTGGCATTAGAAGAAAAAAATAAAATCCTTTAAATGTTGGAAAAAACTGTCCTACATACACTACCGGTCAAAAGTTTTAGAATATCCTCATTTTTCGTTTTTATTGAAGTTTAGGCAGTTCAATTCCAGTGAATATGTTGAAATGATACAAATGTAGGTGGTAAACTGCAAAAGATTATAAAAAAAAAGCGTAGGTTATGAAACACGGAAAAATAATGGACTTTTCAGAGTTATACAAAAGACATTCACGGTAATAGCCTGGGTTAAAGGCATTACAGATTTTCTGCAGTAATGGAAGTGAGTTAAGCCTTGAATGATGATTCAAACAATTCCTACTGGTGTCCCAACTTTTGTTGACTACTCTGTCTGTTAAACAGCAGTTTTGGAATAAACTATGTTGTTACAGCCCCAGAATCATTATATAAACAATATTGCATGGTATATTGTTATCATAACAGCTAGAAAAAGGCAATCAACAAATGAAGACAGCTAGACCATTATAACCCTTCAAAGTGCAGGTCTTTCCTTTACAGAAATTGCAAAGAAAGCCAAGGTGTCAGTGAGTACAATTTCCAAAACCATCAACAAAAGTTTGGAAACTGGAGGAGACTCTGACAGGAACGTGTCTTTCAGACCCAATGACCGCCTAGGTGCCTCACAGAATAGTGGTCGAAGTAAGCAAGTGTCATTTTTAACTGTGAAGAGAAGACTCAGGAGCTGCAGGTTTCACCGGTAAAGAAATGGTAAGAAAGTCATTACATTGCAATATAACAAAAAAAGGCTTTCCTGGCCAGAAACTACTGCCTGAAGAAATTTGTCTTCTGCCATGAACTGTTTAAATTGCAATAAAAACTAGAAAAATCAGGGTGTTCTAAAACCTTTGACATGGAGTGCATTTAAGTTACCACAAAAATTAAAGTCTCGCTTATTCTACTCTGAATCACCAAATCACTGATGTGATATAATATATCTGTTTCTTCTATTAGTGGTCTCTTGGTGTCACATACCTAGAATTTAGCAATGGCAGTATCTAATTACAGATTACTGAGTAGAAAATAAAAGAGACAAATTAAACTAAACATTATCATTTTTGAATTCATGCATTTGTTTAGGTTGACCCTGACAGTAACTGACTCTTACTGTCTGCCAGGATATGTGGAAAATGGAAATGCAGGCATTCAGCGAAAAATAATAAGCCAATGCAACCAAATCTCCGTCACTCCTTCTTACTTTAATTAACTTTGATAGTTGAGGGGCACACCATTTAAAGTGCATGTTGACAGATACACAAAGGAAAAAGCACTCAATAATGTATAAACATTTACAGTAAGGTAAAGCCCCACTCATATTGATTTTGCAGTTGCAAATACAATACATATATAAAGATTTACAATTATGATATATGAGCCTCTCATGAATTGTACCTTTTATTTACTGGAAAGATATTATTTTTTTAAAATAACATCCATATGTCAGTATTAACTGTTGCAGTTACTGATTAAGTTGGACATAACTTGCTTTGGGCACCTCTGAATGAGTTTTGCTTGCTTTGCTCTCCCTTCCAACATACATATCTTTCTCACAGTCTAACAACAGCTGGAATTCCTGAAATGAAAAATCAACACGCTCTACAAAGGAAGTGAGCACATCATCACAGTGCATAAAACCTAAAGTTAATAAAAGTCCAACTTTTTATTTGTCATTGTAGGTGTCCATTAAATTATATTAATCCATTTGAAAAAGCAATCAACAGTTGTGCATGTGTTTTGGGAAAAAAATAAATGTAAATTCCTGGCAGAATTGGTGTGGTGATAGTTTGAATGTCTCTACATTTGTCATTGCATGCATTTTTCTTACATGTATGCGCAAATGCACGCTTTTGTTCCTGCATTTGTGTCCCAGCGCTGTAGTCATGACACCATTTGGGGTTAAGGACAGTCATTGCTGTATTTACAAACTGCATTTGAGTTTCTGTAATGGTAATCACCAATTTCAATATGAAATAGATGTAACTATTTTAAAAACATAGTATATGTTTCTTGATTTACATGCATTTCTATGCATAAATTAATTTTGGAGCGTATTAAAGCTTTTAGATAATTCATTGAATACAAATGATTCAAAAGGCTGCAGGGTATTGATACTTTTTCTTTGAAAACTATTAATAATACAGAAAGGTAAATAAATCACTTAGTGGTCTTAAAGAGTTAGCAGGAAAATAAAAAGGGACAACTGCCTCTGGACCTACAGCTGTTAGGAAGCAAATATCAGCAAATATGTACTGGGCAAAGGTCCAGGTCAATCGCTTATTTAAAAAGTACAAAAGAAATCCAATAAATAAACAAAGCCTCATGGGATTCTAGGATTACTTCGTTATCTGAGCCCTTAATTATTTATGAGTAATGGAATAGCTGGTCTACAGAGGGTGGTGGGTATTAAGTGGACCCATGTAGAAGAGTCAAGTGACAGTAGAAAAAGACAGACAGTAGTCTGACAATGATTTATTTTTTCTGGTATCCATATATCTAATAGGAAAAGCCCCAGCATTTATATAATTACTTTAGTATCTGTTTATCACAGACAATGTACCATTTCAGCTTTCTGTGTGTGAGCCTGCTAAGCATAGTGATGGCACTGTTCTTCTTCAACACAGTTGCTTTGGTAAATTGTATTTCCACTTCATGTCATGAACATGAAGGCAAGCACTGTGGTTTCAGGCCACTAAAAAGCATTACTTTTACTTCACTAAGATTTTAACTTTATATCATATAAAATCAGTGTTTTATTAATTCTAGGGGTGTAGTATGTAAACTCACAAATCCAAATAATTGTATAATTAATTAAATGTTGTCACAAGTCCCTCCATGAATTTACTGATTCAGCCTAATTTTCCCAATTTCAGGGAAGCTGGATTTTCCAACACAAGGTAGGCTCCCTCTTTCAATGGGGTGTGTCCACACAAAAGCTAAAATTTAAATTTTGGTGTGTGAGTGTGAATGTTTATCCTTAGAATTCGAACAAAAATACACTTCATTGTTTTCATGAAAACTTCAGTTTGCGAATGGCCTATTCCTGCTCAACCACGTTAATGGAGATGAGATTTAATAACCATATGAATGGCCAGATTAACTGTGAACATGTTCATATGCAAATAAATGAACAAATGGATATCAAAAACATAACAAAGATGTAAATGTATCAAACATAACATTTTCTAAAAGGCACAAGTCAGTCTCTAATTGAGAAATTAGCTGCAGTAAAAGCCTGTTAGTATCCCAAATCGAATAAAACACTAAACCTGGTCTTGTCCCCTTTAAGATGAATTATGGTGATGATTTACTTGAATAGAGTCACCCGAATGGAGCAGAAGATTTTGTCAGTGTTTCCAGAACTTTCACCAGGAATTCTAATTGAGGCTTGGATGCATGTTCACCATATTTATTCCAGAAGGGAATCCAGTTTACCTCTCTAATCTAAATACATCCTGCCAAGTCCAGTGTTGTCTTTAAATTGTCCTACACCCTATAAAAGAAAGGCCCTGCTTGCCTGAAATCTATTAGTCTGACCTGCCATATACTTGCTGCGGCCATATTTGCACATAGGCTCGTTAGATTTTCAACTGAAAGCAGTGAAGATAAAATCTATCACTAATAGAGAAAATCTTTAATTATTTTAAGTGAACTTGGCTTGATATCTTATCATTACCCTGTACAATACAGTAGACTACCATTTTGTCCAAAGAAAAATGTCTACATGGCAATTCCATTGTACAATGTCTATTTAAACATTAGGAAATACCAGGTCAAGTTAAAGAGATCTCTTCTGAAATAGGCCATCCTCAAAATATAATAATTCCCAGAGTCAAGTAATCCTTTGCTTGCCTTATTTTATTTTTTATTTTCAAATAAAGTGTGGCTGGGTTTTGTCTCGTGTTGTCAACCGCTACAGAATAGTGGACACAAACAGCCACAAACCGTATACACAACAGATTGATCCTAGCAAGAAAAAGGTCAAGAAAAAATCTCAGTGCTTTCTGAATTGGTAGATGTGGGTATAGCCTGAGGGTTGAGGATTGCTCATATATTGTTAGTTCTTTCAGTGCATCTCATTAGACAAATGTATTTAACATTGCATGTTAAAATTAGAAAAAAAAACAGTGAAAAGAGATCTGATAGAACTTGTCTATGTCCAGGTTCAATAACTGCACTGAAGAAGAGCATCACATTCCTCACAGGCAGGCTTTAAAGTCAAATGAGGCACACTATTTCTAAAATTGAGACTGAAACCTAGGAACACAATTATACTGAAGGAGTTACAAGAAAGGACAGGTTAGTTTAAAGTTCACATCTTACAATAAGGAAAGGGGAAGGGGCTGTGTAATAAAAACTAAGGTTTGGGAAAAAGATCATAAGAGGGGCAAAAAAAAAAGTGCATCGGTTCTCGTGGCTATTTGCTCCAAGGGCCGCAGATACAGGTCATTGAAGGGATGAAAAAGTTCCATCTTCTATGATCGGCTGTGTATAACCAGTGGGAAAATGAAGACGAGCAAGAAACGGAGAGACAGTGAACGAGAATCAGAGAAAGAGATGCTGATGATCGCTAATGTCACTTAGAAAACAGAGTCTTATAACTGACTAGCGAACCTCCCTCCTCTGAGACTCTGCAGGTCTCTCCTTTAAAATGATGGAATATCATAAAGACCAACATCCATGCTCTGTACATCAGTCTGCTTGGGTGGCAGTGAGGTCTTTAACTCTCAACAGATTGCACTTTATCTACGTATCTATCTACATAAGCATCATTGTCATACTCATTATTAATTAATATTGATTTTGATAATTCTCACCAAGCATGTTACTATGTAAACTAAAGACCAACAGTCTGATTTATGTAATTGTGTAGTGTAAGCAAGGAAGAATGTCTAGAGTAGGTTAGTGGTTGATTAATGGTTCATTGAACATTTAACAGAAAAATTTACAGTGGTCCTTTAAAGGTCTCATGCTAGAAATGGTTGAATTTCCACTCCTTTTCTGCAGAGAAACACAACATTTAATACTACACAACACTAAGAGTTTAACATAACAAAAAAAGGTGAAATCATTGAACACCTAATGTAAAAGTATGTATGTAATTGTACACATGTACTATAATGCCGTCTTCAATCCTTCTGTAATAGAACAATAACTATGACCAGCACACCCAGTATACCCTAGCAGACTGTGTGAACATGAATGGGGTCACTTTCAGACTTTTATATAAGGCAAGGAAAAAAGTCAGTTTCTAGGGACCGCTTTGTAGAAAAGCTCCTGTTCCTGCCTACTGTTGTTTGAACCAAGTAGTAGGTTCTACTATTTACATTTCCAATCTTTTCGTGTCATACGTTACCTAGGTTGACGGTCAGCTTGACCCTCCCGCCATCCAGTTCTAGACGGAGAGTGTCCGCTGACTCCTTTGATGTGGTGGCCATTAATAGACCGTACGCTCTCTGGGACATGAAACGGAGAGATACATCTTCAGCTTCGGTGTGCATCACTACTGGCATCATGATCTTGAGATACATGCTTCCATCATAGCTTAGTACTGTAGCTTCTGTAAAGAGTTTAAAAAATGGAAATTTATTGTTAGTTAAGGCTTGCAGAATGGGGTCAACCAGTTGAGCAAGCAATCGTCATTTAATATAGTGACTGTCACAGAATAGAGTCATGAGTCACCTTATGCAGTGGGTGTATAGCTCAAAGTAACCACTGGCATACTGTAATAAAAGATAGCTAAGATTTTAAGATTTTTTTAAATTTATTTATCCATATACAGTATAATGCAAATAATGTAGTACTGTTGAAATTTTGAGTTTCAGGCATCCATGAACTATGGGAGGTATTTTCTTCAAAAAAAGGAGATGAATATTAAAATTATAAAATGAAAATGCAATCTCTCTTTTGAAATTACATTTTCAAAGTCTACACATAAGAATGATGTAAATATTAAAAACAAAATGAAATAACATCATTAGCAAATTCATTTTCAAAGTATACATGCAATGCTCCAAAAAAATAAAAATAAAATGACATAATACCCGCAATGAAGCTGCAAAAACGAAAAAAGCACTGGCACCACCTGCTGCTCGTTGAATTTTCATTTTCCACTTTGCATTTTCATTTTCAAGTTCTCAACATGCAAATAGCACCGCTCAACGGGCAGGGCTTTGCACCTCAGTTTCCTACAATTCTTAGTCCTTTGTAACTGTAGAAACTTTGATTGACAGAATACATCTCACTTCGACTGTGTTTAATTCATGTGATTTAGATGATTATGAGTTTGCAGTTATTAAAATACTGGTGTGCCTTGGGATGTTTTTACTTGCAGAAAGTGTGCCACCACAGAAAAAAGGTTGGGAAATTCTGCTGTAGAGGGGTAAATTATGTAATACTACAAAAACCAAAAATACATAGCACCCTGTTTCACCTTCAGTGTAAATAAATTTAAATTATGACATAATAAAGAAACATTTTTGTCATGTTAAATATTGTAATTAAATAGCACATTAATTACTTCAGAACTACAATTATGCATGGTCTTCGGATTTTGTGACACAGTTTCGCTGAGAAGCTCGCAGTACGAAGGTGAAAAAATCTAAATCACATGAATTAAACACAGTAGAACTGAGTTTTACTCTTCATTATTGCATCTTCATTACTGTTCAGGCTGAAAATGAAATTGGAAATGATGTTATTTTATTTGTAATTTTTACAGCATTCTTGTATGTATACTTTGAAAATGAAATTGCAATAGAGAGACTGCAGTTTCATTTTATAATTTTAATTTTCATTCCCTTTTTTTAAGAAAATAGCTCCCATAACGAACACGCTTTGACCATTTTTGGCATAATCTACTTTTGTATTCATGTGTATGTGTCGCCTGTGTCACATATAACTTGTGAATGGATAAACTGACTGCAATAAATATTTAACATGCTTATTATAATCCTATAATCCACTTTAACCCTTTTGATTTTGAGCAAAACCAACTCATTAGAACTTCTGCTTTATTGAATGCAATTTTTTCCTTTTTGTAACTGAAACTGACTCCAGCTTTTTGAAATGTTTCACATAAATATAATAGAAAACCTGTATTTTAAATTTTATTCAAGGCCATTTTATGTTTATTCTAACAAGTGATGAAACTGGCAGAACATAATGGTATAGAGACTAAGGAAAAACAAGATGAAGTTCAAAACCAAATAGGACAGTTAAAACTTAAAGGACAAAGAACAAAAGGTCAGAATAAAACCAACGTAAAAGTTAGAAAACTACCCAAAAAATCGATAACCATAAATCTATCAGAAAAATTATTCACTAAAGTCTTTTGGAAAATATCCAGAATCTATTCACAAGTCACAAACTGTCAAAAAATGGTGACACCCGTCAAAAAAGAAGATGGTAAATATGTATAAATATAAGTATATCATTCATAAGATTGGGTTGAATTAGAAAATGAAAGTAAAATTATTACAAAATGCCAAAAAAAACTTTTTTTCCAAAAATGCTAGCAATCACAGCAATATTAACTGAGAGAAAGGTTTTGTCGTCTATAGTGTTATGACTTTGTTTTTGTGAAAAGTTTAATGTGCGTTTGAAACCTCACAACTATGACACATACTTGATAAGATGACACAACAATTCTAAGACCGGCTTTAGGAATACTTACGGACATCCTTGTGTTCATGAATCATTTTTATAATGGATAATCCATGTCTTGTACAGAAATCCAATAACAATTCTCTAATCAAATTCAGATCAAGGTGAGTGGGACGTTAACTTTTTAAATATCAAGGATATCATCTACTTCCATGTTGAGGTAGTGGAGTATGATGATTGCTACTTGTGCCGTGAACCTCTTTAGCTTTCAGTACAGAAAACAATTTTCAAATACCCTTCATGAAAAAATGTGGTCAAGTAGGGTTAGCACTCTTTGATGTTTTGAAAAATGTTTGGAAGCCCAGAGAAATATGAAAATGAACAAGGTGGGATGCCGTATATGAATATATACAGTATATTTTATATTTTACATGCTAGTCCTAGGTATCCAAAGTTCCCTATAGCTTTAATCTATCAGTTTTTGGGCTTTGTTTGCACCCATTTTCTTATAAGCAAAAACAGCAAACTCTGTATTACTGTTTAGTTGTCAAGATACAGTATTTGTGGTTACATACAGTATATATGACATTACTAATACTGTAAACATTCACTTTAAGTATTCTTTAAAATAAAATTCAGATCAGGGTGAAATATAAGAATTAGGTCAAATTTTTTGACTGTTTGACACATTTCACAAATTCTCCTTTAATGCTTGTTTACCCTCTGCTGGGGTCAGGTTTTCTAAAGTGTATGCTACCACAAAATTTAAAATGTACACTAAAAACTTGCTGCAGTGCTAGTGAAGCATAGTCGAGCATAATTGTTTCATGACTTGCATTTACTAATATATGAAGTGATGCACCTTTTTGATGATTGCCCAATGACCATTACTGGTATTAATAAGAAATCTTAAAATACATAAAAAGGCAAACGATCAGACACAGCAAAATGTTGGAATTACTCTTGCTACCTATATTTGAAATGTAAAATGAAATGTGAATTGCATATCAGTGGGTTTTTTTGTTATAGACATGGACTAATTTTTAAAGCAGCACATAAGCACAGCTCATATTTATGGGAGTTTTAATGAAAAAGATGTGGTTTATATGGTCAAAAAATAGGACCTGCTGGCATTGGGAGGAGTGTGCACTGACAATGTCCTGCACTAGGTTAGCCATTGGTCAGCTTTTTCAATGACATTCTTCAAAATGGCATGTAACCTATATATATATATATATATATATATATATATATATATATATATATATATATATATATATATATATATATATATATATATATATATATAATATATATTTATTTATAGTGAAGGTTTGTGATACAGTTTGCATATTTGTAGTCTGAGATCCACACAAAGGGAGAGAATGAGTCATGTATCTTAAAATAGTTTTTTTGTTCCTAAGCTTTCGACAAACCTACCAAGTGTCATCAGAGGAAAATGACTAGACATACAGGATTCAAAGGCAAAATATTGTAGGTGGAGACTTTATGACTTTATGACCAACACCTTCTAAACCCCTCCTTATTAATCCACAACCCCCCCACCCCTTACAACCTCTCCTTCCACCCCTACATCCTCATTTGCTATCTATTGCTTTTGATTCCTGTGTGTTTAATCATTTCCTCTGAAGATAACACCTAGTAGGCTGTCGAAAGCTTAGGAATAAAAAACTATTTGAAAATACACGCATCTTCTCCCTTTGTGGATCTCTGGCTACAATTATATATATATATATATATATATATATATATATATATATATATATATTCCTAAATCTTTTTTTTTTTTTGCAAATGTCAGGACACACAGGTAAACGCGTATTTACCAAATACATAAAGCATTCCAGAGTTAACAAATAACTGCAGAATCTACTATAACTCAGTTTTAATGTAATGGTAAGCATAATATAAATTAAATTAAGATGACAAAAAAAATAATAGAAGAAGGACACTGAATTTCTAATTTAATGTGGTTGATGATGTACTCTGCCACAGCTGAATGCGCACATTGTTCAGCTCTGTTCACTGCTCCGTGTCTAATGGCAGTACTGATTTACAATGATTTCTATATTTTTTGATATCCAGCACATAAATTATATTCTGTAAAAGTGTTCTCTTTCTCCTATCTGGATAACCTACTTTTCAAAATCATACTAAGTCTTAATTGATGAATTCAGAGTCTATATTCACTATATTTTCTCATGGACAGCAATGACAATTTTAATAGGAGGCCACGAGATGGCAGCAGAGGATCTTAGTACAGGCCCCACTTTCCACTCCCTTTGTAGCAAACAGTTGCTAATATGCTATGGCAGAGAATAGCTAGGCAGTCAGTGAAAAGGCTATCTATTCCTTTCAGAGCAGTGACACCTGACACTAATGGTCATTCAGTAGGAGATGCTGACAGAGATGCCAGCATTGCTTTTGTTGTGTTATCAGGAACTTGGTGTGATAAGACTACATTTATCTTATGTGAATAAATTGGATTGTACGAAAGACAGTGCTGCTGTCATACTGGTGACAGTTATTAAACTGAGCCAACATGTTACACCCTGATATTAAGAAATGACCTCTCCTGTTCCATTATAACACTCCTCAATCCTGCAAGATCCATCAAGTCTCTACTGCTGCCATTTGCTTTGACTCTGTTACCTCTTCTGTTTTATATGTTTATTATTTTCTCACTCAGTTCTCTGTTTCTGCTTCTTCATTTTCCCTATTTTCACTTTTCAAAGGTAAAAACTAAACATGTCTATCTCCTCTGAGACTATTGGCTACCTTGTTATTGCATCCCACTCAGCCATCAGGTCCCCGGTGAAGTCCTCACCTCTCTCACAATTTTTCCCCAGGTATCCTGTGCCAGTACAGTCACATATATATCTGTTCCAGCCTTCCCTGCACTGGCCCCCATTGCGACACGGAGAGGCACCACACTGTTTCAGTGTTTCCCGGGAGCAGAAGCTGCTCACACCAGCCACACTTTGAACCTCAGCCAGGCGTCGTACATCTCGGCTCTTGCCATCGATGAAGAGGTCTCTTACACAACCTACATAGCCATAGTTGAGGAATGCTGTCCAGGCTTCTGGAGGAAGGATCAGATCTGCACGGTTTTCTGGTAGTCCACCCAAGTACATTTCACTGTCAAGGTCTAAGATCTCACTGTCCCCACTTGCCAGAAAAGGTGTACTTTTGCTGTTCACTGAAATTGAACCTGTAAAAGTAGAATAACAAAACAATAGTCAATTAAATAACAAGGGATAAAAAATAATAGATCAGAAAAATACAATGCATGCTGGTTTGTCTCAGAGCTTATGCTGTGGTACAGTGGTTAAGGTTTTAAACTTCAAATCCAGAAGTTGTGGGATCAAATCTTGACACTGATACTTGTGTGACCATGAGCAACCACTTCACCTGCCTGTTGTCCAAATGCTAAAACAGAAGAAATATAACCAATTATATCTCAAATGTTGTAAGTCACCATGGATAAAGACATAAGCCAAATAAATACAAATCAATATAATTAATAATTAATATGACACTTTGTGAAGCTCTAGAATGCAGCACAATCAGGTTGGCTAGAATTACATCATTGGATATATGGGGACTAATTAAGAGGACAGACATTTTATTGAGTGTTAGATAAAATGAATGTATATTATCATTTTAAAACCTCTAACTGTCCTCACAGGTGGCGCAGTGGTAGTGCTGCTGCTTTGCAGTAAGAAGATTGTGGGTTCGGTTCCTCCCTGTGTGGATAGTGCTTTGAGTACTGAGGAAAGCACTATATAAATGTAATGAATTATTATTAACCTTATTATTCTTATTCCATTTAATTTCTACCAGGATACTTCAGAGTTATCCTTCAAGAGTCACTCCATGTCATTACAATCTAAACCCAGCTTATTTTTTGTGTTGTACAAATAGACATACTGTACATAGCAAACATCATGAATTTAATCTTAAAACATTAATTTGACTTTAACAAACAACTGTAACTTATAGTTTCAACCTCTACAGTATTGTGGTAGGACAGCTTATTGAAAAATCAATAATTATGTTTCAAAAGACATTATTTCCTCCCAATGATGGACCTGTGTGTTCACCCAAAGTTGGTTTGTACTGTAACTTATGACCACTACTGCTAGAGAGTGAATCTGGCCTCTCACTAGCTGACTTACATGAGCAGATTCAGAAATCAGTTTGAAAAATTAATGTACAATGTTTTTCTTCCAAAATTCAATCCTCTTCTATCCTTTGTTTATATTATTGACAAGATCGTCTTATTTAAACACAACTAAAAATTAAAATGTCACAGTAGAGGTAGATGTGAACAGATCAGTGGTAAGCTTGTAGTTGTAATTGGAGACAGTGTATCTTTCTTTTGAACAAAATGTATCCTGATGGAATGCACAGCTGGCAAGAGGTTGCGGAGGTAAGGGCACGACCAGGATAGCCCAAAGTAATGCTGGGGACTGAAGCAGATCTCTACAACAGACAGAGAGAGACAAAGACAAGCAGAGATGCAGTAGGTTTAAAATCTTTAAAAAACTGCTGAAAACACATTATTTTAACATGGCCTTCTCATAACTTCACTGTAATTTAATCCTGATACTCTGTATATCCAATTCATTATAATAACTATTCATTCAGAATCTGTACTAACCCCTACTCTCTCTTCTTTTTCCTTTTCCAGTGTCCTTTTGGTGGTGGCCATCTACCCAAAGCAACATGATGTTCCAACAATGATGGATGGATTAAAAGCCAGAAGTCTGTATGACCATCACCATCAAGTGACTCTGTGAGAACCCTAACTACAAAAAGGACTATTTCATTTATGTTAGGTAGAATGCCCAGGGGGGACTGGGTGGTCTCGTGGCCTGGAACCCCTACAGATTTTATTTTTTTCTCCAGCCGTCTGGAGTTATTTTTTGTTTTTTCTGTCCACCCTGGCCATCGGACCTTACTCCTTTCTATGTTAACTAATGTTGTCTTATTTTAATTTTGTATTTTGTCTTGTATTTTTCTTTTCTTCATTATGTAAAGCACTTTGAGCTACTTTTTGTATGAAAATGTGCTATATAAATAAATGTTTTTGCTGTTGTTGTTGTAGGTGGGGGCATATTAATGAGTGAAAGCACAAGGTCCACTAGGAGGAAGTACATCCTTGTGTGCATGTCCTGTGAGGGATCAGCCCAAGTGGGACAGAGAGAGAAGAAGCATGTAATGCTACCCAGAGCACTTGAAGGCTGAGACAACACCACAGGCAGGAACATCTCTTAGCTGCTCCAGAACTTTAATTTCTACAATAAGAATCCCCTTGGGATTAATAAAGTATCTATCTATCTATCTATCTATCTATCTATCTATCTATCTATCTATCTATCTATCTATCTATCTATCTATCTATCTATCTATCTATCTATCTATCTATCTATCTATCTATCTATCTATCTATCTATCTAAGAAATATGAAAATGTACTGTTACTTTAGGGTAGGGATCCTTGAAGTGAAACAAAGGGCTCAGTGGTCAAGGATACCTTAAGTGAGTAGAGAGAATTGAAGCCTGGCTGTCCCGGGAGCAAAGTACAACTATCTGTGACCCTGGGAGTGACTCCTGGGTGACCAGAAGCTAACTTAGAGCCATGTTGGGAAAACACTTACCTGTTAAGAGAAAGACAGGCCAGACCGAAAGATAAGCCAGGATGTAAGGAATTGAATGTTTTGGGTCTTACTATACTCTGCTGGGATAGTGGTCAAGCTGTCAAGCTGTTTCACTGGATGGAGATTTTTGGGCAGACAAAAAAAGGAGTTTTTTGTTTATTTGTTTTTTTGTATTTTACTTGCTCCTTTTTTGATACTCTCTCATTGGTTAGTACAGGGGTAGGCAACGTCGGTCCTGGAGTGCCACAGTATGTGCAGGTTTTTGTTCCAACCCAGTTCCTTAACGAGAACTCAATTATTGCTGATGAAGCACATATTGCTTAAGTGACATTTTAATGCTTCATTTTAGTGGTCTCGCTTGTTAAGGTTCTCCAACCTTAATTGCTTATTTCAATCTTAAACTGCTGCATTCAGTGTTTTAATTGCTCCTTATTTGCAATAAGATGTAAAAGACAAAGCAGCCAGCAGTTCTCCAGCTAGCTTTTTTCCAATTACATCTGTGTGTGTTCATCATGCACGGTTTGATTTAATAAAACACTTAATAGAAAAATGTGACAGACTGAAAATGATCTGTTTTAGGCTTCAAATCATTTGGATGATATCCTTGGAAAGGAAAAAAATCTACGATATAAAAGCCTTACATTGCACAGACTAACAAGCCATAAAATTAAATAAGGTCTGAGATTGGCAATGATTGGTTTCTAATTAAGCAATTGGGTTGAATGAAAACCTGTAGCCACTGCGGCTCACCAGGACCGACATTGCCTACCCCTGTTTTACATCTTATTGCTAATAAGGAGCAATTAAAACACTGAATGCAGCAGTTTAAGATTGAAATAAGCAATTAAGGTTGGAGAACCTTAACAAGCGAGACCACTAAAATGAAGCATTAAAATGTCACTTAAGCAATATGTGCTTCATCAGCAATAATTGAGTTCTCGTTAAGGAACTGGGTTGGAACAAAAACCTGCACATACTGTGGCACTCCAGGACCGACGTTGCCTACCCCTGGGTTAGTATATGTACTAAAATGTGCAGTTTTTCTTCCCTTTTCATACTCTGTTTTATTCTAGGTAGCGCTGCCACCAAAGACCCTTCTTATCAAAGAAGATTTGAAAAACAGTAGATATATACAAAGACGATTTGAAAAACAGTAGATACATACAGAGATTCTGGCAATGATGATATACTGCTTGTCTTAACATTGTTACAAGTAAAGTGAAATGCTATTTTTTCTCCAATGTTTGATTGTTTTGTCCTAGATAAAATGACCTATTTTTCAGGGTTTTTGGAAAATACCAAATACCACTGAAAAGTTTTGGATTTCACATGTGGAGAAGTTTGGGTAGTTAGAACAATTGTTAAATAAAAATAATCAACCACCGGCCAATACGTACAGTATATCTCTTGATATGGCTTCCTAAATAGTCTTCACCACAGTCCCAAGTGTGTGGCAAGCTTAGCAGGACTGGTGTATAGAAAATGGTATATTGACAGACAGCATTTAATTAAATAAATAATTTTTATATTATTCAGGTGGTTAACTTCAGCAGCTAAACTTTCACTTCCCTTGCTATAGCAATGTTACCCTGACATTGGTATCCTGAAATGTTTCACTCAAGAAAACACATACAGTATAATACTACATTCTGAAGCCTCTTTAACCCAATTCAGGGTTTTCAGGGGCTGGAGTTTATCATGATGGGCCTGAATAGACTTCAGTATGCAGCCTATCATGCTAACTATGTATTTATTTCTGACACACTACTCACACATAGTCATCTGAACATGAGAATTCTTTTTGAAGAAGGGGCCTGAGTTGCCTCGAAAGCTTGCATATTGTAATCTTTTTAGTTAGCCAATAAAAGGTGTCATTTTGCTTGGCTTTTCTTAGGTCTTCCCAAAAAGACAGACTTGCAAATATAAACAAGTATAAATTATCTGTGATCATACTTTTATATGCTCTTTACTTATTCATAAATTTACCTCGAGTTAAAAATAAGGGTGTTTTATAAATGTGAGTGGCATTTCTGTCCAATGTAACTTCACACTGTACTGTAATATGTCATTAAAATACACTAAGAATGGCAAAGCTGGCTTAGTTGAATAAAGCTTAAATATTTTTAATGAAACTCTTTATTCAACAAAAAGTTCAGATGTACAGTTTAAACTTAAAATAAATATTAAAAACTACATGCTACATTCTAAAAAAAAAAATATTAAAAACCTATCTTTCAGGGAACAACCGCAAAACAGCATTACTGCAGTAACATAACTCTGGCTGTCCTCACAAAACGTTTACTTGGGAGACCTCTAGTGTATAGAAGAAGAAGTACACTTAGACAGATACCACAGACCCTGCAATACTATTAAGATGTAATACTGTTATTGTTGTTATTATTATAATACATTTGTCAAATGCCTTTTTTAAAACAATTTCAAAATCAGAATGCATTACAAATGCATATTGTTTAAAATAGGATGACTGAGACTAGAAACATTGTGTTTTAAAGCTCAATACCTTAGTTACTACTTGCTAGTGATAAGAACTTGAATATTGATTTTTCAATGTATTGGCCTTCTGGAGGCATTGACAAAAGGGCTTAGGATGTCAGGGTACATTCATACATAAGCCACTGGATTAGGAACCCTACGATTACAGGTCCATATACCCAGTTTTGTGTTTTATGGTTGGAAATACTGTATCTCACTATTTCAGAGTTTTTGCGGTAGTGCTCTTAATCAAAAGTTCTATCAATTAAGAATATCTTATTCTGTATTCAACTTTTGAGATTTGAAATAAACAGAAAATAATTCTGGGATGGCTTTTAGATGCAGTGTTTAGTATGGATTTCCCACATCCTCAGGGTTCTAGGATGGCATTTCAAAATATGTTAAGTTTGAGTAATATGTATGTTCTCTTCATATTTAAGGTGAGTTTTCTTTGGGTATCTTGGGCTTCTCCGATGTCCCACTTTGCCATAGTGACTCTAATCTGGTCCTATATAAGTGAGTGTATTCTTTCATGGAGTGGCATCCCATCTGAGATCTTGGTTTACACCTTAAGTTGCTCAGCTTTTCAGTAGACTTTTCCAGCTACATGACAAAACTGGGAACAAGAAAATTGACTTTTTACTGTTACAGGACAATCTCCTTTTTCTTGCCCTTTACTAACAGAAAGATCTGAAATCCAAAACCTCAGAGCACAGAGCCAGAGTAATGGTGTATGAGAACTGGTTCTCTAGTACTCTTGAAATCTGCTTGTTTAGTTGAATGGTGTCCAATCTCTCACACTGTCTCCTAGTGTTGGGTTGTCTTGAAGTTCAAATCCACACAATTTTGTCTTATGCTTGCCATCTCCAATATTCCTATTAACCTATTTCACTTTCTATGCTTCAGTCAAAATTAACAAGAAATGTCTTCCATTTATTCTGTGGTTAAAATATCTGTTTCACTTAAGCACATAAAAAGTTTGAGAAACAAGAGGAGACCATTCAGGGCATCAAGCTTATCTGGTTAGTCCATAGCTAAGTTGCCCAAATATCTCATTCAGAAAGTTTCTACTGCAGTGCAGTAGAGCAGTAGATTTCCCAGCACATACACAGTTGACATTCAGAATCATGCCATGTGGTGACATGCATTTTAAGCACCAGGCAGAGGAATCATCAACATTCACAGGTGCTTAAAAATGTTCACAGTGAGAATTGTGTTCATAAAAGCACCATTAATCACTGGGATGCAGAATGGTGAGTTCTACGAAAGGCCGAGGCTACTGAAGAAGAGAATAAGTGGTTATAGGTAATGGGTTTCTCACTTGTCGCAAGGATATTAAAGTTAACAGAGATTATGTAGAAAAATGAGGAGTGAAGCATCTATGCATTATACAAATATGTTCAAACAATTCCTATAATTGTTAGTAACAGAAAGAATTGTGTTGCAAACCAGTCTAAGCAGCATCCCTTGTGTACCGTTGTGTAAGTACCATTCTGTAAGTGATGTAAACATGAGAGTGCACTGCTCGACGACCACAGACAAAATGCCCCTCTGTACTCTGAGAACCTAGCACATGATTCAATGAAAATGTTTTACTTGGATGTCTTCACCAATATCAATGTGCCATTGAACAGGGAGCTATAAATAAAGGTGCTGTATTTACTTTATTAATTTTATGTGGTTAGATAGAAAAAACTGTTACCTGATCACAGTTATTAGAAATCTTCCACTTGTGAAAGCTGCTTAAACTTAAAAAAAAGTGTTAATTTTTTGCCTGACCTTAGCCTGCTATTATGAAATTACATATTTCATAATGGCACTGGGTGAGTGCTGCTAAATCCCAGCATGGTCACTGTCTGCATGGCGCTTGGATGTTCCCACTGTGGTTACACAGCTTTTTTTTCCAAGTACTCTGACATTCCTCTATTATCAGATGAGGTTAATCTGGCCATGTTCATTTGGCTCCCTATAAGGGGATGGTTTTAGCTACTATATTTTTACTCTAAACTAGACCCTGAAATTAACCTAAATAGCTACAGAAAATATATAAACAGAACTTTCACAAAATAAATTGGAAAGATATACTGTACTTTAAATTGGTAGTTACATTTAGCTGTTGTGTTTGTGTGTGTGCGCGCTACATGAGGGTCCACACATGCTACTGTGTCAAATTTACAATGTCCTACTCCTCCTCCCTCAGAAAACACGCCATCCTTTTTCTTTGACAAAATTCCACGCTCCCTCTTACGTCTTTCAAAATGCCATTTATCCTGCAACACAAAGTCCCTCCCCCTCCCATCTCCAGCGAAACGCCATCCATTTTCTGAGGTCCAACAAAATGCCATCCTCTTTTCTGCCTCCAGTCTGCACCCATTCTTCCTATCTCAGACACAAAATCAGAAAAGCTGGACACTTCAGAAGTGGGCAAGGCAGCTATCAATCATTTGCAAAAAGATGACAGCTAACCTGTAACCTGCCCAACTTTATTCTTCTGACCAACCATTAGAAAGATAAAATGCATCTTTTATTTCAAGTTACACATTTTCTATTCATGTTTACATGAGTGGGAGTACATTCAAGACAGCCAATGATGTTTATCCACATAAACTTTTTTTTTTTTTTAAAACTCCTGTACGCTGCAGCATCATTATGCCTTATGGCATTTTGCTAATATGACTTCATTACAAATCTGCATTTTGTAATCTGCTTTTTGCAAATCATAAATGATATAAAATGTAAACTAATGGCGTTTACTTCCTTGATGTTATTTTCCTTTTCCAATAATGTAACACTGAAGCCGTACATTTATACTTTTACGCACTGCATGTTTCCACTGTTTAATGGTATACAAAAACTGTTAGTGTAAATTAATAAAGAAAGTGCATCCATGACAAGTTTTAAAGTATATCTAAGCAAATACATAAAGTACTTTAAACATATACGTGCAATGCAGCAAGTTATATAATAAGCATGATATATAAAGGGCACTCTTCACAATCTGCTGGTTAAATTTGTGCAAGAGAATGTTAATTGAATAAAAGTAGTTTGATCCATTGATTTGCTAAAACAATTATTAAATGTATGGCGGCACGGTGGCGCAGTGGTAGCGCTGCTGCCTCGCAGTTAGGAGACCCGGGTTCACTTCCCGGGTCCTCCCTGCGTGGAGTTTGCATGTTCTCCCCGTGTCTGCGTGGGTTTCCTCCGGGCGCTCCGGTTTCCTCCCACAGTCCAAAGACATGCAGGTTAGGTGGATTGGCGATTCTAAATTGGTCCTATTGTGTGCTGTTTGTGTGTGTCCTGCGGTGGGTTGGCACCCTGCCCGGGATTGGTTCCCTGCCTTGTGCCCTGTGTTGGCTGGGATTGGCTCCAGCAGACCCCCGTGACCCTGTGTTCGGATTCAGCGGGTTGGAAAATGGATGGATGGATGGATTATTAAATGTAGGGTTATGGGAAAGTTGAATTTTTTTTTTTAATTTTGTGTTTAAATTAATTGTTTGGTTGTTTTTAATTTTTTGAATACAGATATAACACACATTTTTGTGTCACTGTTTTTGAAATACAGTAAGTTACTGATATTCAAATAATTATGAAATAAATGTGAGTATAACACATTTTAAAACAAATATGTTACTTTTGAAAAACTTGCCATCATCACCATTCATCATTCTAAAATGTAAAATGTGGGAAAATGTTCAATTGGCATTCTGCTGTTTTTAGAGAACAACCCATGCATGTTAAAGATAAGATAAGAACTTTATTCATCCCGAGGGAAATTCTTATGTCATTGGCATGTACAGTGCAACAAGAGAAATAAAGATAGTACAATGAAGATTTAAAAAGAGAAAAATAGTAATTGTGCAAATATACAAAAATATGACAGTTGTGCAAATGTACAAAAATATAACAGATTACTATTAAATACAGATTATTAGTGTAGGTTATGAAAAGTGACTAAGTACTTGTGCCTGAGTAAAATGAGCTAGCCGCTTGTGATGACAGGATGGGACTAACATACCGCCATAAAGGTTGAAAAAGATCACCTACAGAACAAAGAGGAGTTATAAAGCCTTATTGCCACAGGTAGAAAAGATCTCCTGTGGCGTTCGGTTCTGCATTTGGGGGCAATGAGTCTTTTGCTGTGTGTGCTCTGATGGTTCCTCAAGGAGGCGTGCATGGGGTGACAGGAGTTGTCCATGATACTGAGGAAATGATACTGAGAAAAGAGGATAATGAAATTCCTAAATGACAGAAATGCAAAATTAAGAAGTTAATGTAAACACAACCTGATGGTTTTCTGTGGTATGTAAAAGCATTAAATGTAAGAATATGTACGAAGCTCAAGAACTATTTAGATGGTGACATACTGTTACTTCCTGCTGCCCTTGTATCAATATATAATGTGTTAGAATACTAATATAGTACCATCGAATCAAAAGGAACATAACTGCCTAAATACTTTTCAGGTTCACTATATGCTTACACAGTATTTGCTCATTATCAAATAGTTATCTGTTATCTATGTAATATATGGCAACACCCCAACAGCATACCCATCACACTATTCACGGTGTTGACTTTTAGCATAAACACCATAGCATACTCACTACCCACCAAGTGTAACCTATGGCCAAAGCACTGGAGTTTGGATAAGTCACTGATAGCAATGACCGCCATGTGTAATCATGCAAACATGCTGCTTCACCTACAAGCCCCAGGTGACCAGTATGGCTTTTGGCCCTTGAGCAGCAAGCATCTGCTTTTCAGCATAAATTCCTCATCAATATAATGAATCGTTATACTCAGGCTTGTTTCTATAATTCTAATTAAATGCAAATCAGTTGTGTGACATAAAGCATCACTTATTTCAGAACCATTTCAGCTTTTGTCTGACATTTGGGATAAATTAAAAGCAACATCATGTTGGAAAAATAATCGCATGAGGGGATGATGTATCTTGGAGTTGGATCATTTTCTTTAAAGCTCTGTTGAGCAAAGTTTTAATCAGAGCTGTTCCTTTTGATAAATAAACACGATGTCTACTGTTCTCTGATTTTACTTTTGATTGCCTGCTGGATATGGACATGTGTTGTAGCTAGTGGTTTATCAGTATTGTAGACTCAGTGTTACTAGGATTTGGTCTTGCTTGCTTAGTTTTCATTCACATACTGAACGAGGTGGTTGAATTTTAGATGAAGGTATGTTTATGGGCAATGGTGCAACTGTTTGTACAATATGCATTTCTAATCAACATCATCACTATTGAAAAAAAATTATGCCAAATTATGGATGATTCGCTTCACTTTTCTATTGAAACATCTAAAAAGTGTCTGGTGATATAGGGTTATCATTACTTCCATCCATTATCCAACCCGCTATATCCTATCTACAGGGTAACGGGGGTCTGCTGGAGCCAATCCCAGCCAACACAGGGCGCAAGGCAGGAAACAAACCCCGGGCAGGGTGCCAGCCCACCTCAGGGCTTATCATTACTTACACTTCTGAATTTTTCTGGAGGCTGTTGCCCACATGAGAAAGAAATTTGCACTTTCTATAAGATGTTGTTAGAGATAAGACTCCGACATTTCATCAAGGTTGTCTGTAATTAGCCATAAAACATGGATGCGTCTGATTCACCAATGCGCTCACACTTAAAAAAATCTATTTGTGACTGGTTACAACAATCATTTGCTACTTACAGCAGCTTGTACCTGACAAAGCTTGATCTCTGACAGAGCAAGAGTACTAAATGGAATGAAGTAATTACCATCACTTGCCATGGACCTTTATCTAACTTCACAAGGGAGGTCTGCCATGCATGGTGTTCTTGAATTTAAAGAGGCAGAGGACATGCTGGGTAGTGATATGTTATAATTTTCCAGTATACTAGATGCTAGATGTATGGTGAACTATCAGTTGCCAGAAAAATGTAGTCCCCTGCTTGAAAGAAAGACTTTCCAAAGAGGGTTGGGAGTAGGTCAAAAGACCACCTAGAAAGAATTGGCAGGAGAGGATTATTATGTGTAAAAGATGAAGCTAGGTTGCCCATTTAAGGGCAGAAAGCTTATACTCTCTCACATTTGACCACCAAGAAGCAGCACACTGGCCTACAGAGGAATAATGAAGAAGTTATCAGCAAAGGCCGGGGGATATTTGCCATTGTATTGTTGTGATGTACTGATGAGACACTGAATTAGGAGTCCATTTCAGTGGGTTTCCCTTCACTAATAAATACTAGTAACTCCTGCCTTTATTCATCATGTCCTTGAGTTGTGAAATTATAGCAGCACTTCAGGAAAGCCTGCATGAAGGCCACTGTTTGTGAAGTGAAGCGTCCAAAGACTGAAGAGCTTTTCACACAATCATTAGATCATTGGGCTTCAAAGGTCAATATGGGGCCCACTTTGCTGATGAAGTAAATACCCCGGCACTTACAAATACAGTACATGAAGATAGTGATATTAAAGACATTTTTGACTTTTTACCAGCGGGTGCCTAGCACATGTTAGTTTTAATATTCCATTTTATTTTTTTGAAACCGCTTAATCCAGTTTGATGTTCCAGGGACAGACTGGATTAAGCAGAGCAAACCATGACTAGGATGCAAATCATTTGCTGGACACACTTGCACTGGACACAGGTTCAGGTTGTAGGAAAAAAAGCCACAGTACCCACAAAAACATATTTAGAGCTGCTTTAAGCAGATGGTGACTTTATCTCTAATTTGAGCATGAAAGTCATGAGAGTTTGAGGCATTGGATTAATAAATAAAGCCTGATTTTATATAGCACACAGCATAAAATGATTGCTGTGACTCTCAAGATTCCATTAAAGACTTTGGGGCCATAGTCCTACTGTCTATATAATGTAGGCTAATGTTTTAGATATTGATTATAATATGTGTAGTAGAAATTTCTGTGCCAATTACTTGACCAGGAAATTTGGCCTATATTAAAAAAAAACAATAAACAAATCAAACTGGATTTCATCTGGGCTACAGGTTTCAACTCCAGCAACCCATCAGTAACCTACAGAAAAGTCATATAGCTCTGACTAGAAACATGTTTATATTCATCTTAATAACATATGTTAACACAAAAGTGAGGGAGGTGCATTGTATTTGAGTCTGCTGCTTATAGCTTCACAAAATGCAAAAAAAAACTAAAATAAAATAAAATAAATAAATGGAATAAGATGTAGCTGAAAAGCTGCAGGGAACATGAAATGCTCTAGCAAATTCTGCATATTGACAGAAGAGCTCTAGTGACGCTGCCCCAGTTGGAAATCTTTATTGACGAATCGCCCTTTGATTTATGAGTCGGCTGTAATGATCTATTAAAATGCAATTAATTTGCAGTTTAGGAAGCCTCATGACGCGATTCCCCCAGGTTACTAGACAGTGACTGTGTATTGAGGACTTCTGTGAAAAAGAAAAGTTAATGCAAGCTGCAGTGAATAGGGCGTATTGGTTGAGATACAAGCAGGAAGATAAAGTCTGATAACTCTGAAGAAAAATAAAAATAATGAAGCCTCTTATCAAATACAGTTGCTGAAAACACATATTATGAAAATTACAGTTTTTTTAATATAATAAATTATATGCTTTGGATACTGTAATTACTTAAGTACAGAAAATGTCTGACTCCAATTGGAATTGATGTACCAGACTATCAGCAGGAGTTGTAAGTTGGTTTACATACACTAAACAAAATATTCTAGCACTTAATATATTATTAATCTTCAGACATTTAAAAGTGATTTATTATAATATTGTATCAGATCTGAAACAAAATTGTGTCATTGAATTACTAAGCAGACTAAGTAATTTAAGTCTTTTATAAATCCACCAAAAATTGCCCCTTACACAAGTCTTTCTAAAAACATGAAAAATGTGAAAATAATTAAAGTAGGATATCAGTCTATCCAGTCATTTGAAGGATGGCCAAGAAGCTGGAAGAGGCATGAAAATACCATTACACTACTTGGCATTTACAATGTGTATTTTTACTACAAAATAAATTGAGTGAAATGCATATATTAGTGTCCCAACTTTCTAGCCAATCTATGACTCCCAGGAGCCAGTCACACAGGGGACAGGCAAGAGATCCATTTGGTAAAAAGCAACTCCCAGGTATGCTATAGGTTGAAAACCACAAGTTTTAATTCAAACTCCTGCAAGTATAATTACTTTTAAATTAACTATATTTTTTACATAGTATGGTTGTTTTTCTTATGCAGTTCCCTTCCTAATATTCATTTGGATTTGACGTGGACAACCTATTACATTTAGACACCTGCAGGTCTGTCACAGGTGTTAGGACACCAGGAAAAAGAGAAAGGTAAAAACATTCAACAGTAAATACCATGTAAAAAATAAATGGATTGAGTCAGTCCTTTAAATTACCAAGAAAGGAACCAAGAAAGGATTTCCAAGATAATTTGTTCTTTGTCCTTTACCAATCGATAATTAAAACCACTCAGCAACATGCTTTAGGAGCCTTAAGCTGCTCCCAACCAAGAAATGTTCTGAGAACTCTGAAAGCTGGTATGATCATTTTCCTAGGAAACTATGGATCCTGAAATAAAATATTAAGGGGGCCCACATGATGAATAACATTCTAAATGCATCCCATGGTATGGTATTATAATCTGGCTTTCAGAGCAAGGCCTTTTCAACAGTAAAGAAGTAAGGCAGCTACAGATGTACTTTGGCAAACAAACGTAGACTCTGCCTCCATCTTAGAAGTGCATATCTGGAGAGATCAGCTGCAATCACAGTAGTAGCACTGTATCATATGTACAGAGTACAGCGAAATTCTTATTTGCATGTCCAACCGTGCAACCCATCACTTACTGCGTATTCATTTAACTCAAAATACAGAAAGGCAAGAGGCTAAAGGGTTTTCTCATGTACTGACCACCTCCTGGCAAGGAAATCTGGAAGGAATGAATAATTGTTGCCAGACAAGTAGCATCACCATTGAATATGACAGCCCAAACACAGAAAACAGAATGGCTATTAAAAAGATTGCAATGAATTCAGTTTAGAGAAAAGAAATTAAGAAAGGCATTTAATTGATATCTGAGATGAGAGTGGGTGGGTGTTTGAGTAAAGCTAGATCTTGTTGAATTTCTGTTGTCACTGGAGCCCTAGTTGCCATTCCAGGACAGGCATTCACCTCAGCAAATTGGCTTTAAAATCACCCTCATCAAAGCTGTCTTTCTAGGAACTATAGAAACCTGACAATATCAGATCTGTGACTTATGGAGAAAGGTGCTAGACCACCCATACAGGACTGTTTCCTGACATATATCCAATGTGGCCAAGTTTAGCACCAGTTCCCCATGTAGGTACTGTAAAATGCATGTATGAATTGATGTATGTGTGGTCCAAAAAGTTAATGTGTTCATGCTAAAGAGAACTAGATATACTGTGTGTATTTTCTTTTATAAATATATTATATCATAAATATAACTATATACGATGCACTTGCTGGACCATTTTTGTCATAAGACTAGCATGACAAGTGTACTTTGACAAAAACATGCAGCGTTATACAACCAAAAGTCCAAAATTCTCTTAATGTAAAATGTTAAATGCCAGTGTTCACTTACACTGACGTGTTTAGGTTACAATAAAATTTTTCTTTTCTTAAAGAAAAAGTTATACTGTAAAGAAATTTTAGTGTACTGTATACACTAGGAAAATGTGGAAGCTTAGAAACTCCAATCAATACAGTATACTCAGCAACATGGTTTAGTGTGCCACTCAGTATTGTCCATTAGGCAGCCATGGTGATAGAAATAATGAACCCTTTGTTCAAACAACATCTGCCTAATTCTGACAGTTGTTTTATGCTGACACCGAGGTATGGCAGGAGGAGATAGTATTTATAGTAAGAACTGACTTGCTATCAACAGAAACTCTGATCTAACATTTGACAGGTCTCTGCTGATTAAAAAAACAGTGTGCAAAATTGGTTCAATGTATGGGGGACATATTTATTTATAGAGGGACTTATTTGAACCTCTTCTTTCAAATGTTGTTTAATAAACTAAAGGGCATCCAGTCAGAAATGTGTTGCAGCCTGAAAATAATAGTGTTTAATAATAATATAAGAAGACTATAAGAAGAATATAATAATTTCTGGCTATTAAATACATTTTTTTGCCAATTCGAAAATATAGAAAAGACAAAATGTTATATTCTACATACTATAAAGTTTAAGAGTTTGTTGTGTTAAGCTCATGTGAACATTTATTCAAAGTCTTCAAGCTCTTTTTGATACAGTATATCAAGCCATCATTATATGTGAATTTCCACTCATGCTTCACATCATCTGCCACTATATTCAGTTGTGTCAATCACATTCTTGGTTAGACAAATAAAGTTCTGCTTTCTCAGAACATTGATATTTTATCTGTGTTTACCACCTGAAATTTCACTGCTCCCATTACATATTTGCTGGATATATGGACCTCAAGGTTTATTATGTGTGGATCCTACTTAGCCGTGTTACTTATTAGCATCAAGACAGCATGGTCCAGATAACCAAGAGATCAAACCCCTCATCCCTTCTGTGAAAGCCTATGCTGGAGAATTGAACTTCAAGATCAGAATCAAGGATAAAAATTACCTGGTCCTTAAAATAACATGTCAATTGTTTGTGCTTCCACAGATATACCAGGGGTCATTGAACTTTCCTAAACTTTGTCTACACAAGATTTGTGGACATTCACAAAGGTTTATGTCCGCATAGCCTGTGGGGTATACAGTAAGAAGGATATAGGAGAGTATGTAATTCCTTGGACACTGCTACAAGATTTTAGTCTTCCGAATTTGCAATTTTGGCAGTAAATTTAGGCTGTATAATGTGGGCACCAATACTACATAGTCCTCTCTCTTGTTCAAAATTTTCATGGACAAAGTATTAAGAGGCAGTCAACATTTGTAGACATTAATTTGGGTGGTATCTCTGCCATTTTCTGATGATTATGTCCACTTGGCACCATCAAATTTTCATCTCTGACCTGCAATGGAGGGTACTGCAGCCAAATATGATGCAGTCAGAGTGAAAATCAACATCTCCAAATTTGAGGTCATAGTTCTCTCCAGTAATTTGACCTATGTAGTGTGGGAACTGGCCCGGACACAGACAGGCAGACACTGTAGGGTTAACACCACACACACAATTATTCATATTTACAATATTTTCAATTACGCACACAACCCAGTGCCACAGCACCAATCACCCTCAGTCCAGGCCACTTTGCAATGCCTCCCTCTTCTGGTCTGCCTCCACTCCTCTCCTCCGAGCTCCGTCCTCCTTCCACCCGATTCCAGCCATCGAATGGAGGGAGGCAGCCCCTTTTATCTTCACCCAGACGTGCTCCAGGTGCCTCCCAATGAGCTCCTGCCGGCACTCCCTGGTGTAGCAGAAGAGCCGGCTGTGCACCCGGAAGCACTCTGGGTGTCCTTGGTCTTCTCCCTCCAGCACTTCCAGGTGTGGCGGAAGTGCTGAGGACCAGGGTTCTAGAGGCATCTGGGCACCCCCTGGTGATGACCGCAGGCCCCTATAGGGTTGAGCCTCCATGCTCCTTTCCCGTGGTCCCCATAGCCACCAGGGCAGTCGCCCCCTCGTGGTCTGGAGGAGGCGTAATCCCTCCTTCAGTTCTTCCGGGTGTCCCGGCTGGGTACCGCCCCCAGCCGCTCGCCACAGTAGATAACAGGCAGCAGCTGCTTCATGTGGTGGCATTTAAATATCTCTGTTTGTGATTAAGGGAGTGAGTGTGATTGACTATGAATTGGAGCAGATGAAACAGTTATCGGAATACCCTACCAGTTTGTTGAAGGATCTTCAAGGATCTAAAGTAAGATTTCCGAATAGGGTTGCTGTGCTTATTTACCTTGATACAATAAGGAACTCAGCAACACAGCTTCTCCAGACTGTAAAAGTCCTGTTAAGGTTGATTTGGGCATGCAGTTAACATGATCCTTGGGTGCATCTACTTGGGGACGTTTAATGAATGTCCCACTTGGTGAAGATACAGGAGCAGGCCATTGACCTACAAGAGGAATTGTTTCTTTCATGTTACATTTGAGCAACTGGCAGCTCCCCTGGAAGAGCTGAAGATTTTTACTGGTGACAGGGATTCCTGGATTGTTCAGCCTTGTAGTCATAACATAACCAAAACACATCAAAGTGTACAGGAAATTAAATATATTATCCAAAATAAAATAAACACTACTAAGCATAAGTGTAATGAATTAAAATTAAACAAATAAATCAATAAAAAATCCATTTTAGAATACTGGGCAGCACAATACTTCCATATGTAGCTTTAAGACTAATGTTCAGGTATGAAACTGCAATTTTCATTTAGAAAACGATAGCATGTAATGCTTTAATTTGCCATATAGAGACAGGAGAATGATCAGTGCTTTTGACAACTTAGAAACGTGTTTTATATTTTTCATTTAAAATATACAAAGCCATATATACAGCCAAATACCCAACAAAACCTATGCACACTAATTCTCACAGCACACTACATTGTCTGTTTGTTCTATGTACCATTAATTGAATTTACTATTTAAAATATTAAGTGTTACAAATAAAATAAAAATACTATATCCTGCTTGGCTACCCAAAATGTATCATGGAAGTACATTTATAAGCTACTCAATGAATCTCCAGCCAGTTCAACTGAGGAATTTTAGCCAGCGAATAGCTGTTTTATATAGATCGGCATGTTGATCTTTGTAATCTTGCATCATTTCTACAGTAGTATGTGGTGTAAATCCTGATTCTAAATACAAAATCTGTATGTATTGTGGAAATTAAGGCAGGGACCACTAATATCATTATTCATTCAGTAAACAGAAGTCTTAACTAGCACTTGGTTGGTTTATTTAATTAAGAGATGAATACACCTGAAATGAAGTGTACGTGGAGCTCTTGCCAAAGGCATAGCAAAGGAAGAAAACATAAAGAGAGAGGGAGAACAAAAGGGGGAAAAGCATGAGGTAGTCAGATTCACTAAAAATGTTTGAGACAATGGTTATAGATAGATAGATAGATAGATAGATAGATAGATAGATAGATAGATAGATAGATAGATAGATAGATAGATAGATAGATAGATAGATAGATAGATAGATAGATAGATAGATACTTTATTAATCCTAAGGGGAAATTCACATGTTTATAGAAGAGTCAATAAGGTGTCTACCACATAGGAGCAAAATAATGTACTGTATAGTCTACAGGACTGAGCGGTCTTAGAAAGGGTTCAAGGTAAAAAGTTCATGAATGCATATTATTCTGACAGTCTTTTCTGTTTGGGCAGGGTCATGGGGTCCAGTGGCTCAGGGGTATCTTGACTTTGTAGACAATGCTGTTATCTTCACAGAGTCAATGAAGGCTCTGATTGGGGCTCTCAAGAGACTGAGTGAGGAGTCTGAGTTTGCGAGTGTCCTGGATAAAAACCAAAGTCCAATCTGCACAGAGAATGTCAACCTTGTCGAGAGGTTTACTTACCTCAGCAGTGACATTCATGTCTCTGGTGACTCTTCCTATGAAGTCAATAGACAGATTGGGAGAGCATTGGGTAGTGACCTGAGATGAAGACTCCTTTGGTACTGTGTCTCTTCAGAGAACCATTGGGTACAACTTGTTTGACTTTAAGTTGAATGAGCTCACAGAGTTCCGAATGAGGCACATTACCTGCATTCTGAGGGAGAGTCACTTACGGTACTACGGCCATGTGGCATGGTTCCCTGAGGGTAATTCTGCCCGTAGGATACTCATTGATGAGGATCCGAGTGGCTGGACCAGGCCAAGGGGATGCCCACATAACGCCTGGCTGCACAAATAGATGGTCATTTCCTGAGGGTAGGACAGGATCGTTTGTCCGCCTGGAGGGTTGCCAACTGGTATCTCGAATTGTTTCGTCGTGTGGTGGGTGTAGCAACGTGCTGTACAAGTACTTGCTCCCCAACCTGACCTGTTCATTAGAAGAGGAACAAATGCAAATTTTTGTATTTAATTGCATTTTCCCTTAAAACCACTAATGCTAAATATTTAAAAATGTGCAAAACAGATAGAAGAAGCCTGACTCATCTGCTAACATATGAAGTAACAATGTGTTATTATTGGAGAAACTATCAGCATTTAAAATGTGCAATAAACTATTTCAAGTATACCCCATTCCTCTGCTTTGTAATCAATTTTTTGATGTTATATGGTAAAGACTCCAACACAGTGGTGCAAATGCTTAGTTCTGCAGCCTCACAGTTATTGGGTCTTGAATTCAACTGTCTGCTCTGTATAATGAATATGTATGTTCTCTTCATGTTCAAATGGGCTTTCCCTTGGTTTCCACAAAGAGATGTAATCTGTGTCTCTGAATTAATTATTCTCTTGACTAGTGGTTTAAAGTAGCTGAAAAGTGGACGTTATTAGTAAACTTCCATAGTGACAATAATGATTTAACAGAGCAGAGGTGTGTCTGCTGTGATAGAGTATTAGGGAAGTTGATGGTGTTGGTGAGGGGAACCGTGATTCCATTGCTCATTGTTTTTCCACTCCGTATTTCCATTTTTCACTACAGTTTTCAGCACAGTATAACTTATTCCCATCGTATGGGCCCTCATCAACCAAAGTTTTTTGGGTACCTACTATCAAATCAAAGAAATTTCTCCTAAACTCTTCCGTGCTACAGTGCATTCTATTTTTATTACATTTGTTAACTTCGAGTCAGACGAAGTTAATATATTATTAGTGTTCAAAAATAGATTCTAAGGAGTACAACATTTATGCTTGTTATGTTTTTACTATACTTCATATACTTATTTCTATGTACAGCTTGTGGATGACACTTTAGATTTCACTCATGCCTATATTTTCCCAAATAGTATAAGAAACAAACTGAAATTAAAAAAGTGCTCAACATACAGAAATGAATGCAGTGAATATGTAGAGAGTAACAAACACACAACAGAAACTCCAATTTGTGCAAACCAGAGTAAAGAATATAGATCTTAATACTGATGCAGGTGTATGTGTTTATAACTGTAAAACAGCATTCATTTTCATACTTGGCATGCAAGCAGGTGTCCCATGTTCTTCCATCTCCATCACTCTTATCATTCACTTCTTTATTAATTGAAAATATATTTTAAATACATTTAAAAATATGCAAAATGTATTAAATATATACACAAATTTAGTTGATATGTATGTACAGATACAAATATATTTATTAAATATATTTCCAAATATATATTCTACTACTATATTAATATTACTACTAACAGGAACAGTAGTATGTATTACTACTGTTGCTATTTCTTCTGCTACTATACCATAATTGGTACTGCTACTCAGGTCAGATCAGGTTGGGGTGCAGGCACTGGTGCAGTGCATTACTGCACCCACCACACAATGAAACAGCTCAGGATCCTGTTTGGCAACCCCCCCAGGCAGATACACAGTCCAGTCCCACCCCCTGGAAAGGACCACCCATCTGCTGAAACCAGAAGTTACATGGGTATCCCTTTGGCCTGGTCCAGTACTGCTAAAACTATACTTAATATTAAGATCATTAAAACAACTTACTAATAGTATTATTATGCAAGTATTAATTTGGCATTTTGAATACTATTTTAACAATAAAGTTGGTAAGGCAGTATGCCTTGGTATCTGCTTCAATAAGCAGAGGCAATAGTGCCAAATAGTGATGCCATGAGCTTGGAAAAATCTCAGAATTGTTTGGGAAATGGAGAAGAAACTAAACTAGCTTTGAGTGGATTATAATGGTACAATGGTCTTTTAAGTGCCACACAGGGCTAAAGTAGTGTCTTCCAACTATGCTGGACCGATTATTGTTGCCAAATACAGTATGTGATCTGAGCTGTGATGAAGCAGTGCTAACCACTGTGCTACTGTGCCACAAATAACAAAAGACACAGAACGACAACCACAAACAAAATACAACAAATGGGGAGCAAAGTAGCAATAAGTAAAAATTTAAATATCATTGTAGTCATAGAACTTCAATCTTGGGGCACACATTGGATGTGTCACAAAGCCGCTATAAGGGACTGGGTTTGATATTATTAATAGTTAAATGTTCCCACTAGTTGAAAACACTCTGGTTTTGTTTGTTTGTTTGTTTGTTTTTTTCATGGAATCAGATTGGGCAGTGATCTTACAGTACCCTGGAAAGTTCTGTACCAGCTGCTACAGCTCTGTGATGACAGACTGGCTTCACAAAGCATCATGGGGAGCAGAGAAAAAAAATGTTTGAGAGAAAGTTAAAATACTATTGAATACCATTTCTACCAAAATTAAATAAATAAAGTGGAAATAATCATATGCAAAAGTACAGAGATGTTAAAATACAGCCCTTTTGTAATAAAACCTGTAACAATAATAAAATGATAATATTGTATTTCATAATTATTCTATGACTTTTATTAATTATTAGATTACTTTTATAAATTATGCTTTTTTACAATTTATTGACTTATTTAAATATACTGTACCTCTTTTTATGTGTGATTATTTCATAATTGTCATTTTATTTATTTTTGTTTATTTCATGATTTAAATTTTATTTATTTAATTCTGGCACAAATGGTATTCTATAAAATCAAAGCAGATCTAAAGAATAATAAAACAAGTATATCTGCTAACCTTAGAATGGCAAAGGAAAGTGAAAGACAGTTAGAAAACGAAACACTGGAACATACAATAATATGAGAGTGGAAAAAGAAGGAACAAAACTGACAGCGAGAAAGTAGAATTTCTTGATACAAAAAAGGCATGGAAAATTAATTCCCAATGAAGAGTGGTTACTCAATATACTGTATAAGTATTTTCTGTTTAAAAATGTTATTTGATTCAACAAAGAGTTACGTATGTTTATATATAAAAAGACTTTAAACATATGAGTGACTCGTATACAGAGAAGCGTGTAAGCGTTTTTGAGCACACTAGAGGAGATTTAAAAGGAGGCACAAGGACGGGACAAGAGTGGCAGAGGAGTTGGTGATGGGGTTCCAAAGTGGAGATGCCAGTTAAATGGGACCCTCAATGATCCTTAGCTTAGGTTTGGTCTTTTGTAAGTCTTGACACTTGAGTGTTGGATGGTGATTGAAGTCCTGACACAAATACTCCTTGATTACATGTGTTGTCACAGTATGCAAATTATTTATTTGACTTTATCCTACTAAAGATAATGTTTCCTCTTTGAAGCTATCACAGCAATGATTATATACTCAGTGCTTAGCTATGAGTCAGCTTATACAAATTGCCTTCTGTAAAGGTGTCTGCCAAATAAACGTTAAGTGAACAGTGAACAGTATTTAAACCTGATGCTGAAGAAACATGGCTGCCATATCTGAGCTCTGTTATTTCCTCCGAATTACAATATATTACTGAATGTGCAGTGCTAATTCTTTAGATCAAGAGTGATTTAATTGTGGAGTTACAATACTTAAGGTAACTAATTGTTTTGGATTGATAATAATTCAGTGGAAGCAAAAAATCTTAAATGGATATCTACAGTAGATACGTTTTTCCAAAAAGAATAACATATTTCACACATAATGAGGAAGGCATGTTAAATAATGATAAGACACATGAGATAATTGAGCCTCTCAGCATCAGGTGCACAATATTCAGCTTGTGATTGGTTTTCATATACTGCTGTACCTTATCGTTAAATTTCATTTAATGTGGTTTCACGGGAGACTATATCATTAATTTTTAGTCACTTTGCAATACGCTGATGTTTAAGGATCTCTATGACTTCCAGGTTCTATTCCAACTCTATACATTCAAACAAGTTATGAGTATTTAATTCTAGTCCTCAAGGGCTGATGTGTCTCGCTAAACGCTATTAATTATTTCATGACCATAATTGTTTGATTAATTAGAAACAGTTAACAGTTCTGCAGGCTTCAAAATGTTATAGGCTAAGTGCCAGCTGAGATAAGAAAATTCCCATCATTAACTGCAGAAAACTGAAAATAATTAAAGTATGCTAAACAAAAAATGAGCACAAATAATAGGCTAAGGAGTAAAGACCAACTGGGCAAAATATCACTTTTCTAGATGAAAACATTTGCATGTGTGAATTGGGTGTAGTGCTGAAACACAGCTATGATTTTATTTGAAAAACAATAAATTCAAAGAACTGAAAAGATTCTGATTTTATACTATATTAAGAAGGGTTACCCAGCTGATCAAAAATACCACCAAGAGGGCTTAGTACTGGATAAGGGGTATATATAGTCCCAAGAAAAAAAGACTATTAAATGACTTCTAACACTCTTCCCAGTGTTCTTATGGGAATAGGAGCATCGTTAGAATGTGCTTGGACATAAGCATGTGGTAGGAACCTGAGATATAATATACTATTACTTAGTGGTAGCAGAACAAAAGAATGGTGCTTTGGGAAGGTTTGGAATAGAATCTCTCAGTACACTTACTCTCAAAGACTGAGTGAAGTTAACAAGGGTTATTAAACGTTCGAGGCTTTCTAACCAGTATAAAATCCCAAGATACAAGAACTGCAGCTATGTTGCATTTGTAGGGGGTAAGACTGGTGAGTGACCAGTTATTAACCATCACCTTGTAGAATTGAAGCCCTTAGCAGACATCTGGGCAGGGTAAAACTCTGTTTTTCTTTTAATGAGAAACATGGCCCTTTAAGGGCTACATAGGTCCTAAAGGTACAGAGATGAGTTGCTTTAATCTAAGTAGAGCCACCCCTAAGCCCAGAAATGACCCTGAGAATTGTCTGAAATGATCTTCTTAAGGAGTTTAAAACTATATAATACCAGTAGGCTCACTGAATTTGAAGGTGGGAGGAGAAACTAAATTAAAGGCAGGACGAAAAGAGATCAAGATAATGTTTTTTGGGAAAAAGTTTAAGTGATAGGTGCTTTGGGGTGGTAAACAGGTAGGCAAACTGCATATGGTAAGCAAAGGTTTTGGATTGACAAAGGTTTGGTTTATCTCCTGTTGGTACTGCGAGTTCTCAGTTGTCTCACATTTTGACATTACTAGGTCTGTTGGCATTATTCTGGATGTGAAGTAACTCTATAACGGCATCTTCTTCTTTAATCGCATGCAGTATATCTAGGCAGATAGGTCATGAAACAATAATACTGCAATTCATTTTTGGAATATATTGCAATACATTATCCCCTTTCAAATTGACTGAAGGTAAAGTTGAAATCATGCCTCTAGAGGTAGAAATGTTTTGATTTATTGCATCTAATAAGCAAAGCAATAGACTCAATTTATTTGTAGAGCTGCTTCCTGGAAATAAAGAGACTGGGGATCGCTTTCTGGGTTCTCCCTGCATGTAGTTTGGCTGTTCTCTTTTTTGTCTGCGTGGGTTTCTTCTGGGTGCCCTGGTTTCCTCCCATAGTCCAAAGCCATGTATGTTTGGGACATTGGCAATGCTAAATTGCTCCTAGTGTGTGTGTGTTTTTTGTCTGTGGAGGTGTGTGTGTGTGTGTTCACTCTGCGATGGACTGGCACCCCAAGCATGAATTATTCCTGCCATGTTCCCAATGTTGGATAGGCTCTGTCTCCCCTGCAACCAAGTTCTGAATAATTGGTTTGGAAGATGGATGGATGGGGGGGCGGCACGGTGGCGCAGTGGTAGCACTGCTGCCTCGCAGTTAGGAGACCCGGGTTCGCTTCCCGGGTCCTCCCTGCGTGGAGCTTGCATGCTCTCCCCGTGTCTGCGAGGGTTTCCTCCGGGTGCTCTGGTTTCCTCCCACACTCCAAAGACATGCAGGTTAGGTGGATTGGCGATTCTAAATTGGCCCTAGGGTGTGCGTGGTGTGTGGATGTGTTTGTGTGTGCCCTGCGGTGGGTTGGCACCCTGCCAAGGATTGGTTCCTGCCTTGTGCCCTGTGTTGGCTGGGATTGGCTCCAGCAGACCCCCGTGACCCTGTGTTCGGATTCAGCAGGTTGGAAAATGGATGGATGGATGGATGGGTAAGAGAACATAGTGTTAGGACTTTTGCTTGTGTATTTAACCACAAGTCCCATTTTGCATATTTGGGTTCTGACATTTGATTTAGTTTTTGTTTCTCTTTATTTCTACTTCTTGTCTGCTCTGACAATGAATAAGTTCACTCCCTGTATTTATTTATTTTTCTCCCTTTATGTTTTGTGTGCAGCCATGCAGGAATATCTTTTAACTATTTATGAAGTCTTGACTCTTCAGTTATGTGCGGGTTAATGATTATAATAGAGAGCTAGCGAGCAGCAGAGTAGCTTAGTTACTCTTTTTATCAACTTATTCAAATATTATTTATGAAACTTTGTCCAACAGACAATTTAGTTATGCCTGATACTCCATATTCCTTCTCTTTTTCTCTATAACCAGAATAGTCAGGCAAGTTATTGGTTATACAAAAGATTTTCTACTTGACATTCAGCTTTATCTTTTCATATGGCTTCATTGTTTGCATTACTGTGCATGTAAATTGAATATTTCATATTAAGATCTTCCTTTAGTCTAACAGGTGAACTGTGAAAAGAAAGATGAACCTCAGTGGTCCATTTAATGGTAGGTGGAGAATTTGATATACAGATCTTTGTGGCACTGCTAACATTTGGGGTGAACCATCTGTACTTTATGTTATGCGAGTACCAATAACGTGCTGCTTATAAACTCTTATAGATGGTGTACCACAAATTTGAGTATAGCTGCATTGCCTCTATATTAACATACTGTACAAAAATACACACAAAAAATCCTGATATTTGTCCTTGATGCACTGATAACACAACATATGCAAAAATACTGGAATTCTCTACTGTAACAATTTCTTGTTCAACCTCTAATAGATAGAGGTGTCCCATGGAAAAATTGTTGATGTAAGATATTTATTTAGGTCTTTCTTTAAGAAGTAGCAAAACAGTAGTCAAGGACATTTGGTAGTGTTGGATCACAGAAAATCTTACCCGTTATTAGGATAAAAAACAGATTCACAAACAAAAAGCACAAATCAAAACCACCAATTCTTTGTCTATTTATTTTTTACTTTGTTTATTCATTATTTGAGAATTAAATCTTTTACTAAAGGCTTTCCTTTGTTACTCAATGCTTGAACCTTAGGAACAAAGGTGACATTTTAAGATTGGCAGAAATTGCCAAATGTAATTACAGATGATGTCTTTTTCACAGGATACGCCACTTATTAAACTTCTTCTTTGAAAGCTATGTGTTAAGTTTTTTTTTTTTGTACATTTGGAAATACTAAGTTATTTCTTAGAACACCATCACTTCTATGTATTTGTTAAAAGATTCCATTCTGAGTAGTTTTTTTTAAAATAGAGTCCAATACTAATTAACACGTATAGGTGCAGATAACACTGCACCCTGCAGAGCAGCAGCCATTGTAAGAGAGTGAATGTACTTGTTTGTGCCAAATTTCACAGCATTACTATATAACTTTGTGAAGTAGCTTCACAATTACAGATCTCTTATGAATTCAAAAACTACTGTATATGCAGTTAATTCAAAGACAGATTTTGTTCAGATTTGAAAGCCTCTTACATTGAACCTTCACTGAATACATATGTGTGTCACCAAGGGCAAAAACGACATGAAGTTTGGAAGTGACCAATGCGACAGTTTTGAGAAAAGAGACTGAAGCTCAAAATGGTTACTGGAGAGATCCTCAAAAACCCACTGCATCTAGACAGAGGCACCATCTAAATATTAACAAGTCTTCACAGTGACATCTGCTAACTAAAGACAATGGTAACAACGGAATCTGGAAACATTCCCTACAATGATGGATAAGAATGGAAAGTTCCTACTGTTTTAAAAAGGGAGGTCTGGCAGATCAAATGTTCTTAGGGGGAATCTGAACCTTAAAAAGGAAAGGCTTCAGAGATGCAGTGGTCACATGCTCTACTAGAAAACAGTAACCTGATACCATTGGCACCTTATGGTGCCTGCCATCAAACAAGTGATATCAGGGTTAGCCTGGGAGCAACTCAAGGCAGGTATTTACAGTACCATAAATGGCTGCTCATTATTGAGATTCACTGAATATAGAGGTAGTCACAACCTCACTGGTAGGAAGGTAGTATGCTCAGAGGTGTTTAGAGATAACAGATAATGTGCTTGTTTGAAGTTTGTGTGTGAACTTAAGCATTGTGAGCTGCAAAAGTGTTCAAGCCACCAACACCAGTTAGACAGGGAACTTTGTAATAGATCAAAACTAGTGGGGCAGCAGGATTTTTTCACTTATCAATGTTACTTTAATTCCCAGTCCAGTTCAGTCCAATTTTTGTGGTGATTTCATGTCCACTTAAGGTTTTGTCTGCGCACTAAAAATGATTGGGGCACATGCATGCCCTGCAATGGATCACTCTGGAATGCAGATTTATCTTTCACCCATTTCTGCCATGATAAGCTCAGACCCTCTAAAAATATGTATTAAAGTCTGAGTAGTCATAAATAATCAGAACATCACAGTGATTTACTGTTTAAATGGTTATGTAGACACCAGTGGGTGCTATAGGTCTTTCAAACAGAGGAAGCACATTTTAGTCCTACATCATAAAATTAGTCAATTATAGCATTATGTTATTTATATGTAAATTTTGCCCTCCTTTCTTTTTGTAGGAAATTGTCTGTGACCGTGTCATACCATCTGGAAGTCCTTTGCAGAGATCTGACAATTTCCTCTCAATGGCCAGCAGAGGAAGGTTGCTTAAATGGTTTTGGCCACTTGTGTTAGGCTGTACGACCTGACTCATTTTAAGCAGAAGAAGCTCCTCTCTACAACTGCTGATGTAGCTCCAATTGGTGCCACTAAAGGCAATAGCTTGTACAGCTAAGGTATTCCACTATCCAACAACATGTTTTTAAAAAACACCAAGAAATCACACAGCTTACCCCTCTATTCCTACAAGTCATGATTTGAATATAGGACTTGGAGTTCGGATCGCAGTATCCCTACATCAAAGGGGAGACACTTTGGAATAACTCCTTAGGAAACACCTGTCTCATTTCATCAAATTTCCCTGGATTGATTAGTTCTAGGAAGTGCATACTTTCCAAATTTGAAAAACACTAAGAAATCTGCTCCATAAGATTGTCTAGAATCTCCATGTATAGACTTCTGTAATGCTCCTAGGGCTCCTGCAACTGTGACAGACACCGATGATTTTGCCTAGGCTCATTTTGAGGGTGTGATGTGAGACTTGACACTTTTGCAAAAACAGCTTTGAAAACCACCTCTGACCTTTTCGCTTTTGCAAAACAAAGGAGACTCTCAGTTCTTCGTTTGTAGTAAAGAACATCCATAGCCATCTGCTGCACAATCTCAAAGACCACATCAGTTTCTGAGGAGATTTGTTCATATACATTCAAACACACACAAAATTCTCCAGTGCCCTTAAGAAGCCTTTGGCAACATTGAGTGTGTCCTCCTACTATGGTCTCATCCTCAATAATCTTTTCAAAAGTCTTCAGCAGCCCATCATAGTTGTTCACTGTTCGTTATGTAAAGTTCCACTGAGCAGGAGTGTTTCTGGGCAACCTTGAACATCCTACAGACTCGAGAATAGACATCCACTTGGTAGATTTAGAAAAAACTGTAGCAAACCAAGAGAGAAATGCAAAACACATTCTGGATTCAAACAAGCATTTTGCCCCCTGAGGCAACACCAGGTTCAGTTTGTGTGAATAGCAGTGTACAAGCATTGCACTGGGGGCTGTTGCTTTAACTTTAGCCTGAAGTCCATTCAGAGAGGAAGCCATGACAGCAGCCCCAAGTTTTTCTTTGTAACTGTAGCCCTGCATGTTTAGAACTTCAAAGACACACTGGGCATCTCGCCCCCCAAAACATCAAAAAGTCCAACAAATCGCTCCTGAATCTGACCTGCAGTATCGAATTATGACAGACAGTTGTACACGACATGAAATTTCAGTTGTCTCATCTACCAGCCATGGAAAAAAGGGAGCAGTTTCAGTTTGACCTTTGGTTTCATCAACAACAGTGGCTGCAACAGCAGAAATAAAATCATTTTGAATGGAATGGGACATACCAGAAAAAAATAGAAGATGGCTGGAAGTATGTCGTCAAGAGAGAATCATATTTGTATAATGTTTCAAAGACGTCTCTGTAATTTCCCTTTTTAGCTGACTGACGACACTCATCATGCTCTCTGAATGTCAGCTCTTGATGGCCAAGCAGTGAAGTGACGTCAATTAGGCGGTTAAGAAAAGCCCTGTTTTTTTCATAGTTTCGTTTTGTTTTGCAACCTGAATGTGAACATCATTATGAACTGCATGTTCTACTCTGACCCTGCCAAGGCATCTTAATTGTGCACATGAACCCACGTGTTCATTGCTTTTCTCATGTCTTTTGCATGTCCTGTTAAGTTAGCCAGAACCAGAAACTCAGTTTTGACTAAACAACCTGAGATGGTTTCATTAAGAGGCATGGCCAACAGAACATTCTCTTAGTCACAGCACTTCCAGTCAGCCAGCAACACCTTGTCATACAAGGAGAGTTGATAAGACTGGTTACTTTTCCCTGAACTTTGAATTTGCCTTGCTGTTTAATTTTGAATCTCTCCTCATAAGGAACACTATCAAATGATGAATTTTACTAAACTGAAACAAGGAGCAAACTCAAGAACGCTCTATTTATGTTTTTATTTACAGTAGGATATGCACAAATGAAAATAGTGGGCTATATATATATCACTAGTAAATAACAGAATACAAGCAGCAGCGTGTCTCATGACTTCACTTGCCAAAAATCCGCATGGGACTGAACTTGAAATGCTCCCATGCCAAAACGCTGTCAATCAGAAAGAGATCCAGACATTTCCTCCAATCATCATGCAGTAGCCCAGCATCCTGGCCAGCCCACTATCACATTTACTCCCAGATACGCTGAGCTTCTCTGGAAATGATGGTCTGAAACATTTGTCCAATAAACATCTAGCGGTGCCACACTGAACACAAAGCATATTCTGAAGCGCCATTGAAGTCCAGTGAAGCTGCACTTCAATCGGTTTTAATGGATCGCGCTGCCATGGGACTGTATGAGAAAAAAAATCACGTCAGAGGACCTACAAGAAATTATTGCTGATTCTGAATTAACTAGCCAAGAAGCTGAACATGTTCTAGCACTCTCTTTGTAATAGCAGTGCAAATGCAACAGTACATATTTGACAAATTTTCTTTGTGACATTTTAGAAGGAGCGGAGCTTCCGTTCTAGTCTTACAGCAGTCACCTCTGGTAGACACACATCCTTCTTTTTTCCCATATTCATATACTTTTTTTATTGTGTATGTGTCCTCTGCGAGATATGGTATATAATCTAAGATGGTTAAAGCAAGTTAGAAAATGTACATTCATATGCGTTGTGGAACTTAGATATCTGTTTTTAAAGTTGGAACACTTTTAATATTTGCATATCACATTTCTTCATGAAAACCAAATGTGTTTTATGTAATCTACTACATAAATATAATTATATGTAGTAGATTACATAAAACAAATTTTTCACTTAGCATTTTAAAAATTCATATAGTTGAAAACAAAGTCTAAAAAGGTTTGTGGTAGCGGATAGTTTTGATTTGATATCAGATTCCAACTCATGTCATGTAATAATTGCATTGATTGATTGATGTCCTATTGCTAGTTACTGTTTGTGGAGGATCTGTGGCTAATTTCTTAAACATACAATTTTTGAAAGAAGCATCCAATTGAGAGTTAAAATCTGTGTTGAAGTGTGCCATATGCACATGTAAGTAATTGTTGTGATGGCGTGTTCCTTGGGAATTTGTTTTAACATCAGGATCTGTTATCTGTCATGTAAAACAGGAAAATACACAAGTTGAAATAACCTCTCTTAAATAAATTTGAAAGAGTAAAATGTTGTACAGAATAATTCTCTGTTTTAAAAAGATTTTTTTTTTAATTCACCAATGCATTTTAATGGGAGGTTATGAAATTTCAACAATTTATACAGTAAGATCTATTCAACGGCAGCAACAAAATCAGCCTACTGGGAGGAAATTTGTTTCCTTAGGACAAACAGGCAAGATATGACAAAAATGTTATTTGCCTTCATATTTAATGCAATTGCACCCAAAAATGGATCAATGGATAATTATACTGTATGTATACTGCAATTCTTCACATCACACTGTCAGTGCCTCCCCTTATGCACTCAAGTTACTTGTGTTTCAGTCTGTATTTGTCCAACAATATAGTTGTGACACTATAAATAAGTTTACCTGTACCTGTAATAAAGTTTTTAATATATAATACATAAAAATTCACACTGATGAAATATGAAAAGGTGTGCAAAACTGACAATTTAATCAGTTAATGATCATATTCAGGTATGCAGTGAACATTATTATTATTAAGTGCACCTAATTGGGACATGTAGGAAAAAAAATAAACATGAAGAAGCCAATTAAAGAAACCAGCACCTTAGTTAAATTCTTACCTTTTCGGCCATCCCGTTGAAAGTCCACATGGCTCCATTCTCCATCATTCACCTTTTTGTTGCTGGCTCTCATCTTGATTGCCCCAGATCCCATATCTAAGAGTAAGAATAAATATCCATCCAGCAGCTCAATCGCAAAGTAATCAGCCTTCTGCAATCTTTCTGATCGACCCTCCTTGGGGGGCTGTAACCGACCATGGCTAAACAGCAGCAAACCATTTGGCTCAGTGGTCCGAAAATCAAAGGAAATTGACCCAGTCCTCTTGGTGTTCCACTTTGGAAGGGCAATATAAGCTTCAGGGGTCTCAAAAGTCACCGGGTCAAGGGATGCTACATTCTCACAGCGAAACACAACATCGCCATGCAACTTCATTTTTGGATCTCCCTCTTTGGCTAACCGAGAAAGCTCCAGCTTGAAGTCATTGTTCTTATACACCACCTGTGGAAGGGGACAGAAAAGCAGTAACATGATTTGACAAGTGAAAGGTTTGAGAAAGAGTATGTGAAAACAGATGGAATGTTTGCATGATCAAATAGATACACCACACTACAGGGTTTGGAAAGGACAATGCTGCACAGAGGCAAACCATGAGGGGCATTCAGTATTCATTTGAACTTTAAATCACTATTTCTGAGGTGTTTTCATGTTAAATATTACCACTGGTTCACCAAACACAAACTAGATAAACAGGTTAGAAAATATATGAATTTGATGGATATACCAATATACACACCATAGTGGTTCATGTTGCTGCCCCATGGTTTCAGAGACATGGGTCTCACTCAGTCTGTGTGGAGTCATCATGTCTTTTTACTATGTACAGTAGAACCTCTGATCACGAACGTTTCCGAACATGTACAAATCAGGTTACGATCAAAAAGTCTGCCAAAACTTTTAATCTGTTCACAACCACACGCTCTGGTGGCGAACAAAAACACTGGCGCCCAGTTTCCCTACATGTGTTCATACACGCCAATGATTTGCCATTCTCCGTTTCCCATTTTCTTTTGTTTGCGTATACAGGGCCTAACAAAGCAGCTGATGTTGCAAAATGAGTTATAATGTTAACCAAGCAGAGGCCTCAAGTGCTGGAAGAGGTGGAAAAACTGTTGCTAGTGTGCTTGAACGAGAAGCAACTTGCAGGGGATAGCGTAAGCGAGTCGATCATATGCGAGAAAGCCAGGAAGATTCATGGCGATTTGCTGAAAAAAAATCATTCTTCGAGTGGAGAAGGTCAGGAATTTAAAGCCAGTAGAGGATGGTTTGAAAAGTTTTGCAAGAGAAGTGGCATTTCATTTTTTTTCCCTGTGCTTAAAACTCATAAAAAAAGTGTTTACAGCGAGCGGTTCATAAGGGTCTAGCGCGAACTCTTACAATGTTAGTTTTCTCTGTTGTTCAAGGTTTTCTCAGTGTTATTCAATGTTTTTACATTTAGTTTACTATTACACTGTGCATTCTATGGCATAATTAACTATTTTTGTGCAAAAAAATATATTTACATACAGTTCGTACAGTCTGGAACAGATTAATTTTATTTACATACAATCTTATGGGGAAATTACGTTCAGGTCGCGACCAAATCGTGTCGCGTCCAGAGTTTTGGAACGAATTACGGTCGTGACCAGAGATATCACTGTACTCTGGTTTCCAGATGTACACACCAGCTTAAATGGCCCAGTATACATATGTTCACAAGTGTGCCCTGAGATGAACTGGCATTCCCATCCAGGACTGGTATCTAAACCTACCATAAATAGCTCCAGTTCCAAATGATATTACATTGCAATAAATGTGTCCAGAAAATAGATGTGAGGCTATATACATTTATATACCGTAATAGTATTTAACATACAAGGCAACAGTAGCGAAGCAACAGTGCTCTTCCACCAGATAGAAGCAAATGAAGAAAACAAATAAGTAAATCAATCAGTGATCAATTCTACCTGCCAATATAATCAAAAAGGCCTCTTTAACAAGACAATGTGTCAAAAAGAAATTCTCCAGGAGCACCACAATGAGACAGAGGTTTTGTGAGCAACAGTAGCGCTCGTCCCACAGGACCAGGGATTTGATTTAGTGATGGACCAGAAAACAAAATTGTTTGGTCAGAAAAAAACAAACTAAAAAGTCCTCACTGCCTAAAAATCTTTCCCAAAATAATTATAGTAATTGCAAAGCAAGATTCTTTGCATTTATCCAAAATCTTGGATGCCAACATTATTATATGATTATGAGTAACATGTTGCACTGCTGACAGTCATGTGATTGGCAACAAAAAGTTCATGAAATGAGCACAAAATGGCAGTTAAATAACAATAACCAACATGTAAATAATTTAGTTATTCAAAATTAAAAGATAATCTACCCAAATTATTCATTAAATCAAAAAAATAAGAATTACGACAACCTGTCTTGGAGGACTAAAGGAAACTTAGCATTATTCTCTCAGGACATTAGAGGGTTGCAGGTTACTGTTCATTATAAAACAGATTGGAAATCAAACAATTATAACAATAATAATGATATTATTTAATCATTTTATTTATAATGCACCTTTACTATGCTCAAAGCTCTTATAAGGATGTAGTGGTACTGGGACCCCAAGGAGAGTACTGTAACATAACAGCTTGAGATTTTATACAGGCATTCCTGACTCAGAAAGTGATTCCAGATATGGCTGCACAAATAACTTCAAAGGTGTGATTTTAAAACTACTCCTATTAAGAAAAATGTTGAACAGGCTGTTCAACTTAGTGTAAAAATAGTGTATACTGTATATAACAAGTGGCTTAGTGTAAATGTTAGTTGACATGGACATAAACATGTCAGAGAGAGAAGGAAGGCATGTGGTGCTTTAAATGTGAGAAAGCCAGTTCACCCAACTGGTATTTAGGAGCCACACCAGTGGCAGGCAAACTCAGCAGGGCAATAGGATTATGCTTCTCATTTCTGATTAATCTGTTATTTTCCTTTGTTCGTCCATGCCTCGTGTATTTTTATAATTAAACCTAGGCTTGGGCTCTTCATGATATTTAATTTAGAGCTTGAGGCACTATTTCAAAACCAAATCAAGAGGAACAATTGCAGGGGTGACAAATATTCAGGGAATTTATTCCCTGACTTGAACAGAATCCCAGTGTGACTTTTCTTTTCCTAAACTGGAGGAAGACGCTACCTTTCTCAAGGCCAAGAGTATAAAGTCAAGGCAAACAAGCTCAATGGGAAGACAAAGAAAAAAGGACATAGCATTCTCAATCAGCTTTAATTCAATCCCAACTATACTGGGTTCAGTGCAAGAAGCAACCTTGAGCAGCAATCGTAACAGGCAACAGTGTACCACTGGCAGTGACCACTCATGAGGCAGACAAACTTATGCTCACAAAGAATCCAATTTGGAATGGCCTTTAACACACACGTCTTTGAGGGTGGTGAACGAAAACCACAGAACCCATAGGAAACCCATTCACAATTTTGGAAGAACACTCACAGAAAACCACTGGCTTATGGAATTCGTTCCCAAGACATTCAATCTGTGAGGTAACCTGTGCTCATGGCTGTGCCACTTTTCCAGTCCACAAGAAAAAAAACAGAATATTTCATCTCTGTTTTCACCTACATGTGGAATGATGGTGCAGTGGTTAGCACTGCTGCCTGGCAGTGGATTTGAATCCCAGCCCATTCACTGTCTGTCTGGAGTTTGTGTCTTCCTCCCAGGTGCCAAGTTCTCCTCCCACATTCCAAAGAAGTGAATATTAACTTTACTGATAAAACTGAATTGCCAGAGAATATTGACAAATTACATGTCAATTAGCAGTACATGCAAGTAAGAATTTCACTGTAATCTGTACACATCACAATAATGACCCATTCAACTAAGCGGTCACATATAAGTGAGGCTGGGTTCAGGCAGGAGTCTTACAATGGATTGGTGACCTGTCTGTGGGTGACTCTCATATTTTTCCAGTGCTGCTAGAATGTGCTCAGAACTTGATGAAGCTTGTTCAATAGATGTTTTTTAACAATTCCATCTTGAGGTTTAAAGTTTTCAAGAAGCACAATTGCTTGGTAATAGCAGCTACATGATCTTCTTTCATAAAAGTTATGCTCAATTCAATTTATATACACATGTTCTTTTCCTGATTTGGTTCTGTTCTGAAGGCTTGAGTATTCCAGTCTGAATGCTGGATTATGTTGCTCTGCCAAAAATAGCTAATTCATTAAAATGTATGTTCATTTCATTTTGCATCTGTCTGGCACTGACGCATAACAGGGAGATTTCTTTTTTGTGCAAACTCTTTCTAGCTGCACTGACAGAGACAGATGAATTGGCTTCAGAAAAAAAAATCTTTGCTAAAGTTGGTGTCCAAATGCAGGCTGGGAAACCAAGATGATGATAACATTCAGCTCTTTGTTGGTGCGAGTGTTTGTGCAACATTGCTGTTCACAAATGTGCTGTACATGTGTGTGCAAATCTTCTGTATTAAATTGGAAATGTTGATAAAGTAAGATGTGGGGGGGGCGTTAAGGATTTAGATGTAGAAATCAATTTTTAATTTGCCTGTCATGATGGTAAAGCAGGCATGTCAACAACTCTGACATCAAATTAATTAGACAAATGCCTGGAGAAAGAGAGAGAAAAGCGAGAGGGGGTAATGAAAGCAAAAAAAAAAAAAAATACAAGGTCATCTATAAGAGAGAGAGAGTGAATACGAGCGAGCAATGCTTAAAAGACAGCCTCACTTCACTCTCGCCATCAAAGTCAATGCCAAGAATGTCTGTCTATGTGTGCGGATGAGCTCTTGGCTTATTTTAAAAATGATCTTTTCTTCTTTGTGCTTCACAGTGAATCATGTAATGACATCTATGGCTCTGATGGAATGAAACATTAGACTTACTGCACTGCTGTACTGCTGTACTCAAGCTTTATATGCATGTGCTAGTCATTCTGGCCACACTGGTGCAAACAGGGCTTTTACATTGGATTGACTTAACATGCACCTAATGATCTTTCTGCATTGGCCTCCTTTCAAAACCCTCTGAAATAAACTGAATTTGCTCTGCTCCTGGATTAACACCTACTGTACATTATAGCAAGAACCATCTTCCAGGCTAGTGGTTTTACTCAGTATTTAAGTATCACTGCTTTGTGCATAGGGATAGTAAGACAGATATTGTCATACTGTGTTGTATTATGTTTTATTTTTTGATTTTAATATGTACAAATCATCCACATAGATGCATTCAGGTTCTCCAGAATAAATTCCAATAATTTACTAATTTGCTTTAATAAAAAGGTTCTGATTCTAAGAATCAAGTATTTAGTCATGTATGGTACTTTAGTGCCTATACTCCATCACCCAACTTGAATTCATGATGAGCTGACTGGACAGTGCCAGTAGAGTTGGGCAGCAGGCATTAGAAGATATGAACTGCAGTGTCACTCTCAACTCTAAAGTAATGTAAGGGATAGACTAGCTCATAAATGTTGACTGTTTCTCTATGCAATAACTGTAAAAGTTAGTACAGTGGAACCTCTGTTTGCGAGCATAATTCGTTCCGGAAACGTGTTCGTAGTCCAAAGCACTCGTATATCAAAGTGAATTTCCCCATAAGAAATAATGGAAACTCAGATGATTTGTTCCACAACCCAAAACTATTCATATAAAAATGATTAATACAAAATATAAAGTAAAAATACATAAAACAAATTAAACTGCACTTTACCTTTGAAAAGAATCATAGCTGGTGTGAGTGAGTTTCTAAACTCTTGTGGGATTCCACCCAACAGGACGACATGCAGAAGAGCGTCCCAAAGCAATCAGTCTCCCAGCGCTGTAACAGTTCGCCATAAAAGCGAATCCAAAAAGATCGCGGACATGCTATAAGCACATGCCGTCGATGGGTGATACAAGTAACAAGGAACATTATAAATGCGCAGGGCCCTGCCTGACTGCTGTGTCTGTTTCAAGCTGAATAAAGCTGGTGTTGCTAAAGTACTGAGACTCAGCTTTGTGTTTTAGTGTGCAAGATGTGTGCACACACACATACACACACGCACGCGCGAGCGAGCACACACACACACACAAGCGCACGCACACACAGTCACAATGCTAATGCTGTAGTAAACAGTATACGCTCATACAGATGTTTACTATGAGTGAGGCACGCCGACTCAGACGGAGAATAGGAGACGATTGCCCACAATCCCGCAGCGAAAGAGAGAAGAACCATCAGCTCAGTTGTGATCACATGACGCTCAGCAGTCAAAGAGTATACATACTGCTCGTACTGCAAGACCTCGCTCGTTTATCAAGTCAAAATTTATTAAAAATTTTGCTCGTCTTGCAAAACACTCGTAAACCAAGTAACTTGCAAACCGAGGTTCCACTGTATTATAATGGTGCTGTGAAATATCATAAGCCTTGGGATGGTATCACAGATGAGTTACCAACTGCATAAGCTGGCATTCCACCATTTCAATGAGCACTTTCGTTTTTAGTTGCAAAGGAAACTATAAAAATGGCAAGCTTATTGCTGTTGCACAAATTCCAACTAGTGTAACAAAAGCAAGTCATCCTTCTAAAGACAGTGAGTTACCTAAAAGAACAATGTATAGAGCAAGAATCCATTGAGGAATGGCGTCACAGTGTGTTACTGATAATTTGTAGCTGTATATTGGAGTCAGTAATGAGCATTGTACAAAAATAAAGAGCACAAGGCACAAAGAGTGTCTTTGACCACCTACATTTTCAAAGTTTCAAGACAGCAGTTATATTTATGGTCTCTCTTCATCACTGTGTGATAGAACAAGATCCAAGATTTAAAAAGTTGTGTGCTTTTATACCATCTAACCTCTATGCATCCCCTGTGTTCTTTCATCTATACATATAAAAGGCAAAGCCCTCACTGACTCATCACTAATTGTCCCACTTTCCATTTAGGTGGGAAGCTGAAATTTCGCGTGCTCATTCCTTGCAGTGTACTTATAAAAGTTAGGTATGTTTCATGTCCTATTGCAACACCGAAGGGGGGGAAAACAGGTGTACCCCCTAAACTGTATATATAGATAGGGGAAACCCCTCCTCACTATTTACACTGTATTTACAAACGTTAAGTATGTTTCATTTTGTGCCATGCCCCGTAATGAACTTTCGAAAATAACATCTTCTTTTTGGTGGTTATCACCATTATGCCATAAGTAACCTTCGGAACTGACTTCTCCTTTTGGCGATTTCATTCCTTATTTTCGTTAACAGACGATTCATTTCATGGCAGAGATGCACAAGGGCTTCCCCTGGTCCCTCTTCCTTTTTCCGCATGGCCGCTGTCCGCGTACCTACCACATGGCTGGCTCCCTGCCTAAAAATGTCCATTTCTCATACACAACATTTACAATCATAAATTAAACTCTTTACAATCATCAAATTCACTCTCAATACTAAAATAAGCCTACGACAATTACAGTACATTGACAATCATGTTATGTTATTTTTAAAATGTTTCCTTTTCTTTTTCATAACTTCTTTAACACACTACTTCTCCACTGAGAAGTGTGGGTATTTTGCTAGTACTAAGATAAAATACATTGTCTAATTTATCACACCCCATTCATCCTCTGCCCATTCTCCTTTCATCTACTAAATAGTTGAGGTCAATCAACATACCCAGAACAAACAGGGTTCATGATGGTACTCAAATTGTGATATGCATAACGTTAGGATTTTCTTCTTCGAGCTGAGTAGCATGGTACTGCTGTTAGTTGGTGCTGCTCACAGTTCTCAGTTTTATCCATGCTCTGTTCTCCCCTTGTGTGTGTGTGTGTGTGTGTGTGTGTGTGTGTGTGTGTGTGTGCGCGTGTGTGTGTGTGTGTGTGGATTCATAAGCACACATAAGGTTGATTAATAAATCTAACTGGCCCAGTGAATGTAATTGTGTGTGTTTATGTGTGAGAATGCCTTGTGATGGACTGTCACCTGAAACAGAGTTAACTGGTTCCCAACCTTAAACTGACACTTAAGTGGCTCTGGTCGTTAGCGGACTCTGCTACATACACTCTCTCTTCTATTCTTTGTTCAACTTGCAGGGGAACTATGCTTGGCTTAAAGTGCTTGACATAAGAAGAAACTTCCATTCCTCTTGGAATAAGTACAGGTCCCTCCTGTCTTTCTTCTCTGTATCTCTTCTATCTGCAATGAAATCTTTCAAAACTTAATCACATCTTTTGAAGAAAATGCTCTCCATCTCTACCTTCTTAAGCAGACCTGGGTAAAAATATTGATTTTCTGTTTAATCGATATTTTTTGTTTAAATTATTTTAACGAATCTCAAGATTGCTCTCGTGAATCTCTGTCCTGCTCAATCGTTATATGTAGATTTTTGCTCATCTTTGTTTTTGGCATCCAATCCAGTAGATGTTGCTAATGTGCCTGTTAAGGTTTCTGTGGAAAAGCACTTTACTATATCACATGAAATGGTGTGTCCTCTTTAAATGAAACCAACATCTTTGACACTTAAATCAGATGCATGGACCTACTGTGGATTCAAACGATGTGTCAGTAAAGGACAACTTTATAAAATCAAAGCCATATGTAAGCTGTGCAAATCAGATATTAAATTATCAGATATCAGATATTAATTATGTTGTAACACAACAATTTTGAGAAATCACTTATCCCGAAGTCACCCATAAACGTAATCTCTGTCCACATCTAAATGAGTAGAGCATAAACAATCTACACTGTAGATGGCGGGTAGGTCCAAGCTTCTGTTTAATTCACCTTGTGCCCAAAAATATAACAGAATCTATAGGAGGGGTCCCCAGCTCCGGTCCTAGAGACCCCCAGTGGCTGCATACTAACCCCTACTTTCTCTACCATTCTTTTTCCGTTTTTTTGTGGTGGCGATCTGCGCAATCACTACCCAATCAAAGCACTGTGCTGTCCCTACATTGATGGATTAAAGGCCATAGGTCCACATGATCATCATCATCAAGTTCTTCCATGTAAACCCTGAAAACCATGATGACTGATTGAGATCAATTACAGTATGTTAGGTAGAATGCCTAGAGGGGGCTGGGTGACCTCGTGGCCTGGAACACCTACAGATTTCGTTTTTTTCTCCAGCTGTCTGGAGTTTTTTTTTTTTTGTTTTTTCTGTCCTCCCTGGTCTTCGGACCTTACTTTTATTCTATGTTAATTATTATTGCCTCATTTTATTTTTATATTTTGTTGTTTTTTCTTTTATCTTTTCCTTCATCATGTAAAGCACTTTGAGCTACATCTTTTGTATGAAAATGTGCTATATAAATAAATGTTGTTGTTGTTGCATATTTTCATTCTAACCCTTTTCTTAATTAGTGCACTGTTTTTGTTGCTAATTAACTTTTTTGAATTAATTTTAATTGACTTGTTTTAAAGTTTTGTTCCTCTGAATTTCTTCCTCATTCCTCTGAATTGCTTTATTTCTTTCCTAAAATGGCACCCAAACAGAAGTGAAATGTGAAGTGAGTGAGCCAACAAAAGACCAACTAAGTTAGGGCCTGAAACTCCAATGAATTTCACTCCAACCAGTTGCTTAATTAGGCACTGATTCTCGTTAATTAAACCCTTTCTTTAATTCTGTGGCTTGTTGCTGCTCTCATCATGCAATAGCATACATTTGTGAAATTGTTGATTTTCTCTTTTCTAAGAGCACTGTTAAAATGTTGGGTCTTGTTCAAAAAGCGGATTCCAAAAGCAACCGGGTGCCTGACCTTAAATTTTAAAAGGTGCCTAATCTTAAAATTGTCCATCCTGTAGTTTGTTTTAGACTGGCCTACCCCTGCTACAAATCCTGAACTTAGGGTTCGTGGTGATAAGGCCAGGTACATCAGGGTCCCTAATCAACAAAAGTAAAGTAAAAAACAAAAGTCCACCAAAACACAGTGGTGTCCGCTTTTTGAACAAGACCCAAATGTTTTAAGGACAAGAGCAGATCAGCATTCCTGAGACCATCACCTTTCATTATTTTCAGATATTATACAATCAACACAGTTTGCTGGCCATGTTTTGGTTCATTTTGTATCTCGTTATTGTTTGGCTACTAATTAAGGAAAAAGAAACAATTAATGGGTCTGAGTCTTCAAGAGCAAGTCAAATAAAATTAATTCAAAAGAAGTTAATTAGCATCAAAAACCAGTCACTAATTAATAAAAGGGTTAGAATGAAAACCTGCAACCTCTGGGGCCTTCCAGGACTGGGTTTGGGGACTCCTGATCTATACCAATTTTTATCTTTAAAGATAAGAGACCCTACATTGTTGTTGAAAATGAGGGCTTTTGACAAATGATAAAGGTTTTTGAAGTGTGGTAAGCTATACCAACCAGAAAGCAAATGAGTGAAGTTATCCATATCCATATTACTAAACGAGAATGGTAAACCGGATATGGACGCAGGGACCTGCCCGTGGACGCAAAAGACATAGTGCGCAAGTGTCACACAAAGCCCCCCTACCGAGTGAAACGGGAGAGACTACGCACGTGCGCAGGCGCCACACAAAGCCCCCCCACCCAACCCCACCAGAGCAAAACGGGAGAGACTACGAACCGTCAGAGTAGGAAACAAAGTAAAACGTCATAAAGAGGTTAAAGAACAGGGACAAACACATGGAGAGCAGGTTACAGAACAAAGCCCCCCTCCCCAGAGTAAAACAAGAAAGACTACGAACCGTCTGACATGCCGCAAGCAGGATAAAGCGAGGTCAGAAATAAAACACAGAATAGGAAACAAAGTTAAACTTTATAAAGGGATTAAAGAACGGGGACGAACACATGGAGAGCGGGTTACAGATGATGAAAACTGGAATGCAACATTTTCAAAAAAACCTAGGCACGAAACACATGCACACCGAGATACAGAATATAAAGGCAGAAACAACGACAGTTAAACGTCCACACCACACAGCGGAGGTGGACCCGGAAGGCGCGGTAAAGTACAAAAGGCAAAGGCGCCTACACAGCATGGTAAAAACCAACATAATACGGAAGGCGCAGGCGTCGCCGCCATATTGTGAGTGGCACTAATGCGTGGTGAGAGCGCAAGAGAAGACATAGTAAAACAAGAGGAGTCAACGCCCCGCCCAGAGTGAAATGGAACACACTACGGAGTCCACAAAGGTTCATACATCAAACCCGAGATGGTACGGACAAGCGTCTGAAACCGCGGAAGCAAAACTGTCTCGGCTCCAAAACCAAACAGCTCAAGAACTAACACAGCTTCGACACCGACCCCGCGTGAACAGATCTAATGAACGTGGACGCCTACAACACGCGTCTCAAACTGCGTAGGCAAAGCAGGCACGGATTCAACACGACACAGCTCGAGTGACCAAGATACAAACACGCGCCTGGATGGATATAATTAATGAACGCAGGCACCTACAACGTGCGTCTGAAATGCTGCAGACCAGACAGGCACTGCTCCAAAAAGAAAGAGCTCGACTAAACGAGATACGAAGTGAAACGGGAAACACTACAGAGTCCGCAGTGCTCCACAATGCACCGCATAATAGTTCGGAAAGAGCTTCGTAGTAACAGTGGGGAGACCCAGAGTGACACGGGCAAACGCTCCGTATTAAACATACGTCATCCTCACACGTCCAAACTATACAGCATAGGTGAATCACATTACAGTGATGCATTATTAACAGTACGATAAACATCACAGTATCGCAAACAAATGAAAATTAGTACTCGAAAAAGGGAAAATATATTCACCACGGACCAGGTGTCATTGAAACAAAAGCAGAATAAAGTGAGATCAGAAATGAAAGACAGAGTAGAAAGCAAAGTAAAACGTCATAAACAGCTTAAACGAGGGAGCCAAACACATGGACAGCAGTTTACAGATAATCAACACCGGAATTCAAAAGCTTCAAAAACTAAAGCTCGACTGACCTAGATACAAACTGAAACGGGAAACACTTCGGGGTCCCCAGTAGTCCACAATGCACCACAAAATAGTACGGACGGAGCTCCGTGTTAACAGTGGGGGGCCCCAGAATGACACGGGCGAACGCTCCGTATTAAACGTGAATCATCCTCACACGTGGCTGCCCACCAGGCACGGGTTCAAAACGCCAGGGGTAGGCGAGCGAAGCGAGCAGGGGGCGGAGCCCCCTTGTTGTACCTATGCTTTATGAAGGTCTTAAGCAAAGCTTCACCACATCTCTCAGGCCAGTGGAGAGAGTAGCCCTAACTTGCAACAGCTGAATATACAGGGCAGCAGATTCCTACGTGACAACCACACATTAAAAACACACCTGTGGCGGATGTGTTGCAGACAAGCATGCTGCATGCCACTCACACTGGAAGTAACCTTGCTGCCTATATAAAGAGCTGCTGGGATGAGTCACTGTTGTTCCAAAAACCTTTCTAGCATTTCCAATGGGCTGTTCCATTCACTTACTGCCGCTGTCAACAAGCATCAGCTCTATTTTAAAATGCTTCTTTTTTGTCTGAGTACTGTGAGAACACATTTTCCAGACTCATTAATGTGACTGCGACAACTGAACAACTGAAGATATGTGTAACTTGTAGAATTATTGAAAGACACAAGTCTTCCTGCTGAATCTTTAAGTTCAACTAATTCAACATTATTTTAAATGTCCAATAGGGGAATACATTTAGTTAACAGATTAGTTGAAGGGTGACACAACACACATAACACACAAATAGGTTACTGAATAACATTTATTATTTAAGAAGTAATGTTTAATTATTTCATAATAATATACGGAAGTGCTAATTTTGTTATGGGTTCTGAACAATAATGATTAAGCATGATGCAGTGTACAGCAGAGCTGATTGTGAGCTGCTTTTTGTTTATTTTTTTTCTAATCATGTTTTCAGTGGTGTCTAGGAGAGACATAGCGGTTAATGAACAGGATTGCTAAACACGTCCTTTCAAACTCACTCTCTGGCACTGATAAACTGTGTTACCCACTTAATCTTCTAATCCTCCAGTTGTAGAAAATCAAATGTCTACAGAACTGCAACAGCAGATTTTGAATGTTCATTTCCCTAAAAGTGCATTGTATACTTAAATGTTAAAAATTGAGTCTGATGCATGATGAAAAACTTTTAAGTACAGTTTATTGAATCAAATCAGAATCAGAATATCTTTATTGTCATTGTAACAAATACAACGAAATTATTGGCAGTAATGCTGAAAAATTCAAAAGAAGCCACCATTTGCTCTTGAATTCTCCGTTCACTTTCCTGGCTGTGTCAAGCTGAAGTGCTCTTCCCATACATATGGAGAGTTTTTGGGACTCTGGTTGCACCCATAATCCAAAGACATGCAGTTAGGTTGATTTGCCAGAGTTACCCGGTCATGTGTCAACTAATCTAGTTGGGTAACCTGAGATGAACTGGTATGTAATTAGGGATTAGTTCTGCTGATTTGTGATCCTGTCCAGCCGAAACTGTATTTAACAAATGAATGCATGGATGCTTATCCTAAAATGCATTTTTTTTATTTTTATTTCTTTGTGAGACCTCTTAATAATAGTTTGCGTAACTTCTTTGGTGATTGAGTTCCCTTCTTTGGTTGATTGGAGTACATATTTGGTATTTAGCTTTTTGCTCTATTTGTCTAAACCAGCAGTTCTCAAACTTCTTTAGAATTTCTTGCATGTCAGTCCCTTTAAAAATTGTTCAATGGCTCGCGGACCCTTTTATTAAATATTTAAAAATCAATATTATTTCAAGAAAATTGGGGGCGCCAAATACTTTGCACAAGGATGCCACATACCCACTGCGTGGCACTGCATAGGTACAGGCTGCTGTAAATAAAACTTTTTTGACAAACAATTATTTATTCAGAAATTATTACGTACATCTTAGTTATTAAATTTAAGTTAAAATTTTAATGGGATGGATGCATCTGCTTTGCCTTAACCATTTACGTTGAGCGGGCAATTTCACCACTTAAAAACACAAAAAATGTAAAATATGTTGTTTGTTGATTATCTGTATCTACCTTTAGCGCTCTTATTTGCTTCTAAAATATACGAAAACTGTTCACGAGTGTTTTGATTCCACGAAAGAATCGATAATTTTTGATTATGATAAAAATAATAAGGGCTGGTTTGTGCTGAGCGATAACGGTGGGAAAACAATACAGTGGCAGCGAATAACGGAACAGCGGATTGTCGGGTCTAGGTGGTGGGGGTAACGACGGAGCTCAGTCACTTACTTCCCCTCGGATGGTAAAGGTTAATAATTATAAAATTATAAATAGTATAAATATGCAATCATTTCTCACGGTCGCACCGAAACTGCTTCTTAAGAACCGCTGGTCTAAACAAATGCTACCCTTAAGGACAAACTCTTTGGTTAATTCAGAATATCTCCTGTCAAGTGGTCCCGGACTAACAATGTATTATTAGAAGTGTAAAAAGCTACTTGTCTTATAACTTTAACAAATTCTTCACCTAAAGGTACAGAATAAAAAGTCCACACAGGAAGGAGGCACATAGAGTAACTATAAATCCAATGATGCATTGGTGGATATTATAAAGTAAAAGTCAGAGAAAAACATAATTTAATTAAACTTCTTTTACTTTCCCTGTCTCTAAAATGTTTGGGCAGCTATTGTTTAAATTAAAACCTACAATCAGCTGGGTCCTCGAATCAACCCTAATAATATAAAATAGATACTGAAGTGCCAATACTCTGGGTAACTGTAAAACATTTAACTGTTGTACTCCAAATTCTTATTTCTGTTAAAATTAAATATCATTGTTAAAATTATCATTTTAACACAGCTTTACATATTAAAAATTTGGAATACCTTGCAATTACAAGCACTTGGAGTATGAGAAATGTGCTATATAAATAAAATGTATTATTATTATTATTATTAAGAAAAAAATTAAAGGATTGATGAATGCAATGTTGCCAACATGGAATAAGCTTTGAGCAAGTGAAAGATGCTATTTATGAAAATGTATTTATTAGTACTGTTGTTATTATCATTTATTAAATATAAAGAAGCAAAAAAATGGAAAGGATTGATGAATGGATTGTACTGTAGTTGGCAATAAATGAATCTACACATGTTGTCCATAATAATTTCTGAATTAGGAGCTGGCCTTGAGTAAATACAGGGACAAAAATACACTGAATGACATAAAACTTGAGGAGGATGTACACAATTTGCTCATTCTTGTGACATTATTTATGCAGTACTAGGAAACCTGTGGGGAAGGGGCAAGCAATTCCATATATCTCCAAGGTTAATTTTACTTCTTCTCAGGGATTGACCAAAAATTGTTTATGAAACACCCACCAGTTAAGGGCAGAGAGTTTGTGCTGTGGCTGGCTGAACATTTCTCAGTGGCCACAACATGTTTTATCTCATTTTTCCTAACTTTTATCCCAATTTAGGAGCACTGTAGTTAAAAGTGAACATAATTATTTATTAATTATTGCAGGTACATTTGGGGAGCAGTTAGTATTGTATTAGGCACTTTATCGCAGATCTTGTTCACCCTACCATTGTAGTGTAAAGAGCTTCTAATGAATTCTTTGCTTATTTTGATATCAAGTTTTGTGTTGCAATTATGTCCCCAGAGTGTACTGCAAGTTCTTCAGGCTCTAAGCCCAAGCATACAAAGTGATGTGGCTTATTGAAAAAAGATTTAAGGGAAACTTTATGTTTTTATGTCAACAGCTGCTGCCAGCCACAACCAGCTGGCTAGAGACATTTAGGCTGCTGACCCCAACATTTATCACAGCCCCAAGGTTAAATGTCAGTTCACCTTTGCTGTGCTCCCATACTTTAAAACCCCCAAGAAGCACACAAAGCAGACATCACCAATGTCTTACTTCAAGCTAGTGCATCCTTCACAATCTCCAACATGTTGGATGTGATATCGAGACTTCACCAGTCTCAGCATCTTCCAACAGCAGCAACTAAAGTTTTTATTTATGGAGCTGTTAGTACAAAACGTCTCAAAATTATAGGGAATGACTAGCGAGAAAAAATATTTTGCATGTTACCAATTTTATTTTGTTTACTGCATTTTATAGGTTATTTCATCATTATTCTGATATGAAAAGTACATATTATCAGAAATAATGTTTTGTTATGAAAAATTCTATGAAGAAAAGTGCATTTTGAGCAATCTCTAGCAAAATATTACAGTTTCTGGTGGTCGCGGGAATCTAACCCGCTATTTTTCATAGGTTCAATGTATTAACATTGACATCTGACTTTTGCGCCATTTTCTAGCAACGTTACACACACGCTAACCCCCGAAAGCTGACAATTTGGTGTAATCTACAAAATGGTGCAAATAATGATGTCATTATCAAAACAGTAAAAAAAGGAAAATACAAAGTTGCAAACAAAACACTATCTTTACAATCAGGTTTCATGCAGGCAAGAGCATCCCACCATAGTAGAGAAAAAAAATTGTTTGAGGATGTTCCAAAATGTAAAACCAGCACTGATGAAAAGGTAGAATGACATAGGCAGTAGATGCTGCTGTCAGCAATTTAGTATTTGTATGGAAGAAGAGAGGAACAGTAGGTGCAACCATGTTGAGGATCTGAAGACTGGCAGAAGGTCCTTCTAATGGGCAAAAGCACATGGCCACTAAAAAGAATGAATGGATTTTGTTTCCCTTTTAACGTACAGTATGTTACCGAGGAGCCTCGCTGATAACTTGTGTATTTTTGATCATTGATACATTTTGGACTGCTTGCTTTTATTCCTGTTGTAGAGACACAGTGTAGATTAGCTTCCATATTACTCATCAAGGAGTGTAAAATCATAATGCTTCTAGTTAGTTTAATCAGGATTATCCAGTAAAGTGTCTTTTAGAATAAAAAGTCATTCTTGTTAAACTTTAAATTAAAAAACAAGAAAAACAACACATTTTTTCTTCTTTCACTTCACTGAAAATGATTCAAAACAAATAGTAAAAACTAGAAATCATGCAGGTCTAAATTGAATAGTCTCTGACCTTTTTTTTTAACAATGTTTTGCATTTTGCTGTTCTTTATAGAGATCACTTAGCTTACCGCCCACCCACCAGTATACACGTTTACCTTATCTGTGGCATATTTGTCTTAGCCATAAGCAGGATGCACTCAGTTTTGACATCTCTTTATTAACTGGATGCATGAAATTTTGCCGGCAGCGATGAGAGGTGTAGGATTTAGATTTGGATGTGACTGCTCCAGCACTGCTGATTACATTTATGAAATGAGAAAAGAGTCCACCCAGTACTTATTAGGAGAGCTTTTAGAAGCACTGGGGATGTCATTTGCCACCAGCCGCATGCTAACTTATAGGCAGAGAACTGTGCTAAATAACACATCGATAATCTGTTTAGGTTTATTTAAACATAAGCTTTCTAACCATGTCAGTTTAATCAAGTATAACATCCTGGAACAGTTGCCTTAGTAAGGGGGCTTTAAAAATAAAATAAGTGTCATTTTGTTCTATTTAACCATTAGCAACACAACAGGTTTATTTAGCTTTCCTACTAAGGCCATCAAGACATACTGATGACTACTGTAGGTACACTGAACAGTACAAAAGAGATTTTAAAAATGCTAGAAACAACACTGTAATATAAAATCATGAAGGGGATTATCTTATAATATGCTGCAGTCCCTTACATATCACAAATGATTAAAGACACCTGGTTAAAATAATGAGATTTTATCATATGTTCGCAAGGCTGTCGCAGTCCAGAAGAGTTAAAAATCAACGCCATAGAGTCATTAGCCCTAGAAGATTGTATGGGATGGCTTGAGTGTAGCCACAGTTCTGCACTAGAAAAGAGCTAGGAAGTGAACTTTTAAACAAAATACAAAACGGTGAAGTGTGTGTGTGTGTTTTTTTGTTTTTCTTTCAAACAGCCATTCCAGCAGGCCCAGCTCCAAGGTGTCATTTAGCCAGGTGAACCCCCAGGGAACATTATGTTAAGGACCCCACCCATGTTATCAGCAATCCCACTACTTGTTGGATTTTTGGGATTTCAGCACATCACACCTCTTCCGTGTGATTTTGGTCTAGAGCCGAGACTGCCTTCCAGTAAAGCTATACTCTAGAGGTACAGATCTTGCATTAGAGAAATATTATTTTTTATTAGATGTTTTTGTCTTTGTTGGTTTTATAGCAAGTTCAAAAGAAAAAAGAATATTGAGCTAAGTATTAGGTAGATATCTTCTGTCAAGACTTGTTGAAATGACAACAGATTTTACAGTGGGGCCTTCTTTCCAGGAAAAGCACTTAGACTAAAACACAGCTCTAGTTACCAAAGGGTTTCAGTTTTGTAATATGCTGTAGATTTTATGTGAGTACTGCCTGGCAACAAGAGATGCCATTTACTATAAAAGGATGTAGCTCATGTAAAACTGCAATTTCAATAAGAATCGAAACACAGGGCTACAAGGTATGAAACATACAGTAATTCACATTTGATTTTTCCTTCACCAATTAAAAAATTTCTATACTCAGTTCCTCCCATTGAGAACAAGTCATATCAAAATTGGAAAAAAAACTTTTACATGTGTTTTCACAAAATTGATCTATTCTAAGAAAAAAATAAATACACAAAGGTAAGCTGCTCCTTACATTTTTGAGGCAGCCCATGAAGTTGTTGCTCACTGGTGACCCAGGAAGATCAGCTGTATTGGGACTTCCCCCAATGTAGAAAAAGTCATCAGAGCCCAGCATGGTGTAGTCTTCTTGGGTGTAGCCGGTAGTTGTCAGGATCCCATCAACGGATATTGTCACCTGAGACAGAGACCCGAGGAAGAGACAGAAAGAGAGAGCCCGAGAGAAAGAGAAAGGAAAATACTGGATTAGATGACAGCTATGGTGATATAATCCTACACAACACTGGCAGCTTATTTGTCTTTTTTTCTTTTTTTTTTTAAGCTTCTGAATTCAGGCAAAGTATTACTTCTGAGTGTAGTTTCTGGGTTCCACCACCAAATCAGCTTTTCTAGAAATTCTGTAGCTGTTTAGAAATAAGAAAAATATCCACTTCTGAGTGCCTAGAGAAGCCTCATTTATTTTGTCACTTGATCTTTCAGGATTATATTTGTTTGTCATTTTCATCAATTCACCCTGTATTCAACTGATTTAACTACCAGGTCTTCAAAATAAACATTTTCCTAAAAGTTCATTTCAAAAAAGTTCCTGACTGTACTGTAGGTAATGATGTAACAGCTTAATTTTCATATCTTGTTTCTTATACTTGGAAATTCGATGAAACTAAATTCTTCCCACATCATTCTTTTCTACCCATTTTTAGTGTATCTCTGTCTATGTGCACTTTTAATCTACAAAGAAATTTCAAGTTACTGGTGTGTTGTTCAGGAGGGAAAAATAATTCCAGCCAATTTGTAGCCCCAAAAATACTGAGTCTGCCTGGAAGAGTATCAGGGAGTAATTTAAATAGGAGCATGTTTAGAGAATCCAATGGGACTACAGCAGGGAGACAAGGTGGTAAAGCTTCAATGCTGACCAGGAACTCGATAAAGAAGCACTTTAGAAGTGCTTCTTGGTAAGAAATGATTTCATTGTTTAAGCCCAGGAGGACAGCAGCTTTGTTTTCTGGTGCATCCTGATGCATCTCTTTGTGTTACAGATTTATTGTAGCTGCTAGGGTGTAACAGGTGACAATATAATCTTTAAAGTACAATATTACTATAGCTGAGGGAAACACAGGTTGTAAACATCTGAATAGCTGAGAGGAAGAGTGATACTTCTTTTTAATTCTTGTACGTCCATTTATGTTGAAAGAAAGACACAAGATTAAAATGCCACCATTCTGAATAATAAATATATTAGCAACTTACAGCATATTAAGAGTTTACTGTTTTGGGATGATTGTTTTGGAAATGTTGGGTGCTGTAAAGAGAATCTGATATTTTAATTAAATGTGACAAAGCATGCAAACTTTTGTAGTAACTGAGTTCACAGCAAGAGGGGCTAAAGTACTTCAGTTTCTTCACAATAGTTATATTATCCACCTACTGACTCCATGAAATAAAACGAATAGCACTCAGTTTGTTTAAAAATTGATATTATAAAAAATGTTTTAGTTTGAGGCTATGAGGAAACCCCAGAATCTTAAAAGAGAGGTGGTGGCACCCTTTAACTGCACTGTGAAGCAATGCCCTGATTTCAGCATTATGGCTTCACTTTATTTGAAAAGCTATAAACTTTGATTTGTTAGCCGTACTTCCCAAAATTCGGGCAATCCATTTTTATGTCTGCTACAATATGGGGTCGATTCTTTTGGCCTGCAGAGCTAGCGGGGGAAAGGGAGAGCCGCGTGGTTGTGTTTTTGCGTATCAGTGTATGTGTGTGTATTTGTTCATGTATGGGCTTGTAGAGTATGCTGACAGCTGAAATTTCATCTGGAGTTCCTGCCCCACCCACCTTACCTTTTGAATGTTCTTGCCAGCTTTATTACCAACCTCCAGCAAGCCACTTCACAGAATTCAAGGCCCTTCTTTCCTCAAGGGGATGAATGAAAGAAAGCATGTAAAATGTTACTCAGATATCATAAATGTCGCAGCCCAACAATAGCAGTCTTGTTTCTTTCTGAAGCTGTAGAGCTAGTATTAATATGGCAAGGGAACACAATTAAAAAAAAAAAGTCGAGTCTATTTTCTGTGAGTGCATTGTAACAACTTAAGCATTTTATTGCAGCTTCAACAGATTTACAAAGAGCGATGCCTTTGCAGAACAGAATGTACTGGTGAACAAAATTATTAAGCTTTGTTTTAGGCAGTCAGCACAACATCTGATAAGGAATCCTCTTCTGTTGCACCTGCAAAGATAAAAGTGGAGTTCATGCAATGTAGCTTACCGCTGACAATGGCAACAGCATGCAAAAATGGCAAAGACACTTTTAAACATACTCACTAGAATTTTAAGATACTTGTCTGCCTGTAATAAAACAACAGGATGTAAATTTGAGATTCAGTTACTTCAGTTTGTTTTAGAGATAAACCCATAAAAAATGAAATATTATTTCAAATCAGACTGATTAAAATTGGACTGTGGGATTATTGGTCGGTAAGCATGAATATATAGTACGACAAGCTGTGATAACCTTTAAATTTTGCACAGAAGCCTAACAAAGCTTTATAAGAATTATCTATTGCTCATATTAAGTATATTTTTATTATTTACAATAAAACTATATTGCTGACAACTGCTGCTAGTTAGCATGCCTTTTTCTAAAAAGACTGAGGGTGTGTAATTGTAGAGTATATACCTGTATATCTGTCCAGAAACATTTTATTTGTAGAAGCCAAGCAAAAATTTTTAATTGAAAAATCTCTGTGATGTCCAGTTGCTGTTATTACTGTTATAAGGGTATCTCAAAATGATTCCACGATATGAGAAAAATACAGTGTTTACTTCAGCATCGTTTTCAACATAGCCCCCTGGTAACACATAATGGTTACACATGCTTGTTTGCAGGAACCATGTCATACAGCAAAGTTCTTTATTAGTTCTATAAACTGCTGCAAACTATTATTATTATGAAAATGACAAATATGCCTTTTTAATTCTAGCCAGGTAAAAGTACTAAAAACTAAATATCCCAGTGCTAGTTTGCTTCCTTTATTGGATAGCTTTAATACATTTAACCTTAATGTGTTCATATTCAAATAAGATACAAAACTTGGTCTTAAGGAGGAGATGCGACATAGTGTCTATACATATTCAAGATGAATTACTTAGATTACTGCATTACCATTTATACACCTTGTGAGAGAATAATGTAGAGGTAAAAATAGGTATTTTGTTTTGCAGTGCACATTAAAATATATAAGCATTTGTTTGAAAATATCATAAAGGAAGCCACTGAAATGATTAAACAAATGTATTAGGGGAAAGGCTGATATAATACACAAAAAGTACTAAAATGATGACTAAGAGATCAGCAGACGTCCTGTAAACAACAAGACTGGACAGTTGTTACATGGTGGTAGCTCAATCCAAAGGATATGAGAAGAATAAGATTATAATAAAACAGACATTTATTTTATATAAATCATTTGAGTGTAGACCAATGAACCAACCAGAGTAAATGTATGCCTTGATTGACACTGCTATGTAAATTCAGTTGCTTATAAAACAGACCTATACCCTTAATATTTTGATCATTTAGTAACAGACTGCTGTGAAGGAAGCTCCCTGTTCATTTTTTACTGAAGAGTAAATGTCACAAAGAACAAGCTTTTCTCTTGCCTGATTATTGACTCAAAAAGGTTTTATCAGACTTGTCCTAGCAGAGGATAGGTTTCTTTCTTTAGTTACTATGTTTAATTTCTACCACAACCTTTTGATCTGGGGAAGTTGGTGAACAATTCTTTGTAAATCCAGGCAGATAAACATGTCAATTCAAAATTCACAGCTTTTTTCAATTATCTTGCATTCATAGTACCCAAATCACTTAAATTGGATATACTCTAATCCCATATCAATGAGATTTTTCTACTTCATTCCTCAGCATCATACATTAGTATAACATTTTCTGAGTGCATCACACAAACTTTGCCTTCCCCAAGCCCACTGTGTGTTATTACTGACCATTTCTTTAAAGTGCAACAATAGCTTCATAATCAAATTAGAACTTTGATTTATCCCTGTTTAATTAATTTGAACTTTCACAGAACAAAGGGATTATGGGAAACTCCACTTTGTGGTGTCAAAGGATTAAGAAACCCAAGTTTTATTTATTTATTTATAGTAAGAGTAAATTCTTAACTTACTTTCCTAAATGTGCAAAATTTGGAAGATTCTGAAATGGACTTCTTCCAGAATTATACTAAAATGTACAGGGCTTAGTTGAATTTAGAAGTTATATTTTAAGGTCTGTCACACACATGCGCATTGGAGGCAGTCAAAGGGTTTAAGTGATTGTACTTCTATGCTGGGCCAGCAGGTGGCAATATGTACTAATTCTATCTCTGTTCCCTCTTCCCCAGACCCTTTATAGTAGGACCAGCATGACATTACTTCAAGTTCCCACCCTACAAGCACACCCCTTCCTGTCAACCCTCTATAAAAGTGTACCTGTTCTCAATGTATACGTCAGTTCTGATTGGATGCAGTCCTTAGTGACTACTCTTTACTTTTTTTATAGCACAATATATGGGTGGCTACTCCAAACCTTTTTATGCCTCTTGTCCCTCTTTTGCAGGTCACAATTTGTATCAACAATTTACTCAACGTTGTCACTGTTTTCTCATTTTTATAGCAACTTTGATATTTAACAAAGAAATACCATCAACAGAGGCAATTCATTTAATTTTTGTTTAATTTTTCCCAACAAATTTTCAATTTAATTTCACTTAAGGATGCCAGTAGAACATGCCAATAGACAATATGAGTGAATTGATGAGGCTCACACAATTCATACATCATAACCACTGAGGAAATATAACTGAATTTAATTTGTACTTAAAATTCATAAGCATCAAAAACCATAATTATTAATTTACTCTAGAATAAAATCAAAACCTTTTGTTTTAGTCCACATAGAATACAAGAAAAACACATACATGCAAAATAAAAAGATTCTTTGTTTCAAGAGCTCCCCACACACAAAAATGACTGCCAGAGAAAGACCCATATCCAAAAAACAAATGTCTGTAATTATACCTTCCTGTCAAAAAATATGGTAGAAAGGGAAATAAACTCTCTATGACTCCGCTCTGGGAATTGGCCTCCACTCTAATGGTTCAATACATAGTATTAACTGCTTTGCCATGGCAATGTCTGTGTCCAGTTATTTATAATGTCATCATCAATATGAAAGTCACCTAAGAGGGCATGTGTTTTTAAGAGATAAAAAGCTACTAATTATCATCTTCAATGATGCAACATTTAGAGATTTTTACATCCTATTATACAATATGTGCAACAGAGATTTCAAATTCTCGTTGATCTGTATCCAGAGATACAATGTATCATACTTGGCTCTGAAAAGCAAAAGGTCATTTGAGACCAGTAAAGACATTCAATAGTAGACTTGACAATGGTTTCCTAATAGCCAAATAAATTACACCTAAGCACCAAGGACCCAGTGCAGTAAGGGAAACATGAGAGGAAACAAATGAAGGCTGTCTCTCTAATTTCCTTTTCTAGCTTACATTTTCTAGTATCTCATTCCTTTTTCATTTTTAGACCACTTTTTCCAGTTGTAGTTTTGTGAAGATGCCAAGACTTTACAAAAAAATACACATTGAACCAAATAAAAGTTTACACAATGTTACTAGTAATTTAGAAAAAATATGCATATATTTGGAAGTTTTCATGACCTCAATGGGCACAATAAAGACATCTACTCTGAATGGAATATCATTCTATCACATGGTCCATTTCATCACAATTTTAGGGTATTTGCATAATGGGCAAATGATTGCTAGAAACAAGAGTGCCACCAGGTTGGCACAAGGAGATTATGAACAGGACAAACCTGACAGAACTGGGAAGATTGGAGACACCCATATGGGCAAATATGATAAGGAGAGAGGACATCCTTTAAACTGCCAATTGAGCATCAGGTTTAAGTCCATTGCAGGACAAACTTATGTACAAATCTTCAGTCAATTAAACATGGACAATATGTAGTCTCCATTTTAACACATGTATTTTGAGTTAAAAAAATAAATAACAGTGCCACAGACATAGTTTCAATCTCCATACACAGACTGACCAGATTTACCGATAGCAGTGTTTCTTAAATATTGGGTCATACCCAAATTGAGTCATGGACATATCGTGATGGATCATCACATGATTGTGTAGTAAAATTAGCCAAGTAAGTCCAAACACGTATTCTGTGACAGGTGATATACTCTGCTGTATTTAGTGTATTGCAGTAGTATGCAATTTTAGACATAGCCTATAAATAATGTCATTAATGCCTCACAGAGACCTTTCATTTCTATTGTTCAAAAATATAATTAACAAGTCCCATGACACCAACCTGTGATTGATGGTTGACATGTAAAGATACACCTAAGAAATGGGGAGAGAGGTAGGAAAGACACAGACAAGCATGTAAGGTGAAGGGACTGCAACACCAGTTTGTCAAAAAGAAAAAAACTGCTGAGGCATAAAGATGTGACGATTTCTGTGGTGTTGTGAGGGCTTAGACAGTGTGACGAGAGTGCATATAGTACTGTGGCAGTGTTTAATGCTAAATGCAGTTATAGTGGTCAGGCACAACTGTTTGGTGCCTTATCGCATGTTCGCCATTACTGCATACAATGAATGTACAGTAATTCTGTAACAGCAGGAGCAAATAAGATTTTCTTTAAGTTTAATGTGCCTTGGTGAAGATAAACTTCTTTTTTTAACACTACTTGTATTTAAACTGGTTTCACAGATTTCAGTCTACTGGCAGTGTAAAGGACAGAAATAGTTAAGAGGAAGCTTGAGCATGTCAATCTGCAGGATTCACAACTCACTTCGAGAACAGTAAAGTATGCAAACTAAGCAGTAAGGGGATATTCCTCTTGTGTGGAAAGAATAATTGAGAAAGAAAATTAGTTCAAAGAGTGGTATTATTAAAACAGAATAAAAACTTACAACTAGATGGGCAGTAATATACAACACACTGAATACCCCTTTAGCTGCACTTCAGCAACATGTAATAAGCCCCTTAAAAGTCCACAATGAATAAAAAATTAAACAGCCAAGGCTTGCTATTGTCAGGATTTCAAGAAATTCTGTAACATTTTGTTTATTTTTAACTTTATTTTTTGTGGTACTCATTGACAACATTATCATTTGTACCATTCTGAGTGTTGTTGTTATGTCTTGAAGTATATATCTAGGATGTTATTTCTTTTATCCAGTAATCCCTTGAACTTTGTTGATAATAAAAAGGAAAAACTCTAGCAAGAGAAAACTAGTTCTTTCAAGCGGTCTAATGTTTAGAATGCTCTATGTTATTGATCCTTACTCATTTAATAATTAATAGCAGCTTTTTTCCTTCTGTTTGGTTGGCAACTGACTTTGACTGTACCAAACTTTGCTATATTTTAGCTTCCACCTTCTTTCACCAACAAGATTACAAGTTTCCACCAAGTTCTTTTTTGTTCTGATCATCTTTCTTTTATAGGAAGATTGAAACAGACATGGCAAGCAATTCATGTTTAAAGCACTGTCTTGCCTTAAAAACTACAAAAAGTAACATTCTGTAAAGATATATAGCTGAAATAATATCAAATGTATTTAATTATTTAAGAATTTACCCTATGCTTTCCAAGCACGTTCTTCACTACTGAATAGCACATACAGCCAGGAAAATGGAGTACAGCTGCTTCAATATATGTGTTTGAACATTGCAATATCCTTGTGATAGTGAAAATTTCTTTCACTTAGTAACATGAATTAAAGGTGAAATCAATACAGTAACGATGTCTATGTGAAGAGCATCTCGTTGAGAAACAGCAATCATTATTACTGATTATTATACAGTAGGCACTTCTTTTAGACACCAAAAAAATCCAATTATAATCATAGTTGATTTTGATTGGTAGTTTGGTTTACACAGAATTGGCACAATTTCAGTGATACTGTGCCACCAGCAAGTATCAGACAAACTACTCAAATAAATAAGTAGTTTAGGCAATGATTAAAACAAATTTAACAGCACTTTTTTATTAAAATGTAATTCTAACTCAATATATCTATTTGCTACAGCTCCTTGATGTTCATCAGCTAGTTGTGTGTATCTTCATATCCATTTTCCAAATCTTCCTAACATTGGTACACATTTGTGGTGAACATTCCTGGATTCCTTGGATATCACCTCCCTCTTATAAACTACACTTGTATTTTATACAAACATGCGGCTGTCTATAAATCTCTAATGGCACATGCCATTAACTGATGAACACTTACTGAACAAACCAGCAAGTGAAAAAAGCTGACCAAAGAAAACTTGCATGAAGCCAATCCAAATACAAATGCAGTCTTCCTCGTTCCATTTTCTTTATTTTTTCAACAGTTTTAGAAAGTGAGAACTGTGCTACGAACTTTCCAAAATGTCTGCTTCACTTACTATCCCATGTTAGTCAATGCAGGGCAGTAATTTGGTAATTGAAGCAAACCATTGTATAATTTATACCAAGGGTCCTCAACCATGGTCCTGGAGGGCCACAGTGGCTGCAGGTTTTTGCTTCAACCCAATCTATACTAATAAAAGGCAAAGCCCTCACTCACTGACTCACTCATCACTAATTCTCCAACTTCCCGTGTAGGTAGAAGACTGAAATTTGGCAGGCTCATTCCTTACAGCTTACTTACAAAAGTTAAGCAGGTTTCATTTCGAAATTCCACGCGTAACGGTCATAACTGAATCCTACTTACGTACATATATACATCCATAGCCTGCAGCTCAGTCGCCGTGTGAGGTGTGGTTGCGCCCTGCGTCCCCCGGCCTCCCACATAGTTGGCTGCCTGCCTATTTTGTGTCCCCCATCCCCACGCCTCCCACGTAGTTGGAAGCCTGCCTTAAATAGATTTAAATGCTTAAACGAGCAGAGCGGACACACTGGCAAACAACACTGAAAACTCTCTTTTGTTGATTTCATTATACTTTGCCCTTTCTCTGTGCAGTTTTTCCCCCTTTGTTGTATCTTAATAATGACAATTTAAAACGAGCAGAGCAGACACGCTGGCAAACAACACTGAATAATCAACGGCTGCAAGTACTTTAGCTAAATAATACATTAATTAAACAATTAGAAGACCTAGAAAAGTAAAATGAAAATCAAGATGAAAATACTGTTAAAAAGAAAAAAAAATACATTATTCCTATATAACTGCTTGGTACATTTTAATATTTTTGTTTTTAGCAAGCTTAGTTTTCTAATTTCTATATTGCTCCCTAAACACAGAACTTGGGAAATATCAGTTCACTTAATTAGCCCAGGAGTTCAATTAAAAACAGAAGCTGGATGGAACAAAAACCTGCAGCCACAGGGGTTCACCAGGACCGAGTTTGGGAAACACTGGTTTACATTGTTCAGGTACCCATTTCCTTTATCGTTCCAACCGTAACCCCATTAACATGTCTATCGAGGTGATCATCATCGATCAAAGAACTGTCACTTACCGAGTGGTTTCCATACCCGGAGATGGCGACTGCCTTTTCCATTCTCTGTGTTACATATTTCACGGCCATATCAGGCTCACTCTTGATATCCGGAGGAACATTGTGTCTTATGTATTGAATGACTGGGACAGGTTCAAGGTGTGGACTGATGATGGTACAGGAGAGAATTATACTACACAGGAGCACTATAAGAGTGAAATGCTTAAGCCCTTCACCTATGGTTCTGCATGTGAGTTGATGGCTGCCGCTGAATTGTTCGGTTGTCGCTTTCAAGTGTTATGAAATGGCCAAATATTTTACACCTTTGGAGAACTGCCAATGCCTCTTAAACATCTTAGATTCACAGGTGATGATTTGAGTAGTGGACACTTTGATGTTTATAAATGTTTCAACTCTCAAAAGCTGGATGCGAAGTTATTGATGAAACCGGTTGTATGCTGACAGCGCTTGACAGATGCCGAATGTCACTTCAACACAAGAAGTCCTGCAAATACTAATGTAATTGAAACAAACCATGAAACTGAAACTGATTATGACAGCAGCAATCCAAGCTGTGAGAAAACAGTAAAAAGGAGGCGTGTCAGACGACGTACAGACGGAAACAACTTCGTGACGCTGCCACCAAATACTCGCAGAAAAATCCACAAGTTAATAGACACGCTGTCACTAAATACTCGCAGGCAAATCCACAAGTTCATAGAGACGCTGCCGCTAAATATTCGCAGGCAAATCCACAAGTTAATAGAGCTTCTGTTTCTAGGTACGATCCCAATAATAAAAAGCGGCTCATACGAAAACAACAGGTTTGCCTCAAAAAAGCCGATTGTGGATTTGCGTACGACCCAAACGTACATTATGAATCTGACAAAACAGTACACATTGGATCCATGGATGTTCACTGTGAGTATTGTCAAGCTCATAGGTGGAAATGCGAGTCTCCTGGTTTGTGCTGTAATGGTGGTAAAGTCTCTCTCACTCCTTTACATAAGCTTCCTGACCTTCTTGAGGGCCTGTTAAATGGCGAACATCCTCAAAGTGAGCATTTCTTGAACAACATTCGAAAGTAGATTCTGTGTCTATACCTCAAGTTCATGCTGCCAGTAAGTTACCTATGAAGAAAACCGTCTCTGCAGCAAACTTCTATTCATACCGGCTTATGATCAGAGAACATCATGATAATACTATCCTTTTCTTCCTAACTTTATTAAATCAGTTTTTATTTGATATGTACAGAAAAATTGAATCCGAAAGACTAAATTATATCAGACTAAATCAGAAGAATCTATGAAATCTTCACAAAAACGACGTGTCATGGTTGAGGGAGAGAGCTATCCTGATACCAAGAAATGACATGACTACTACTATAAACCACATTTTACTTCAAGAACTACCTTCACAACTGAAAACATATCAGTCTGTGGATTCAGTTGTAGAAGTGGAAGATGCGGTGCACTATCCGGTAGAGTTTCTCCACACTGAATCCTCCAGGCACTCCTGAGCATAATCTAATTTTGAAGTTGTATGAAGTATGCCCATAACAGTAGGATGCAAGTAGAAAATACCCTTTAAACTAAAGAAAATTAAGAAGTTTTGCAGTTTGTTAGCATTGGACTTCCTGGTTTGAATGACAAAGTGAATTTCACCCTATACATTCTAAAACGTGCTGCCATTTGTAAAGTGGACTAGGTATACCACTTCTTTTGTGTTTGAAGTACTGGATGAGATTTGTGCATGTAGGAGTCACTACTGCATAATATCTAAGCAGCTGCTGTACATTTATACATACTGAATATACATACTGTTACTGTAGGCTCAACCTCTTCAAAGCTGATTCTCCAGGGCCAACAGGCCTGGTGTTAAAGAGCTTTTATTTTTCTAAATGCCTGCTTTCTTCTCTTCTCAGAAAGTAAAACCCTGAAAGGTCACTAGAAAATGTCACAGGATAACCCTACATAACAAAGGACCAAAAGTATGACTTTTAACTATTCTTTTTACATGTTATTTAATCACAAGCCAAATCTACATAGGTATACATAAAAGGTGGTAGGTAGTCTGACACTTTACTCAGAGAATGGAGGAGCTCTATACAGCTGGACTCTCTGGGTACTCAGTAGAAAAGACCAGGACTGCACAACAAGGCTAGTCTTAAGGCGAAATTTCTAAAAAAAAAACCAGATCAAACACAACAATTAAATTTAGCCAAAGGAGCCTTGTACTTTGTGACAGTTCACCAATATACATACTATTTGACTATTTCACATATTCAACGTATTGAAAAAAAAGATTTCTACCACAGACTTTTAAAGAGAAAAAAATGAAGAACAACATTCAACTGTCATTAGAGTTACCATGCAATTATCTACTGGTTCAAAATGCAAAATGGCATTAAGATAAAGAAATCATGTTACAATATCCTTGATTGACTATGATGAATTTATCATGGATAATCCTTTTCCTAATCTTTATCTTGTAAGCATTAAGAAGATAAGGTACTAACATTAATAACAGATTTAGCATATCTCTAGCTTCAATCTTGATTATTCATCAATGCACTCACTTGTTTTTAACCATTTATTCTACTTCAAAGTTGTGATATATCAGACTTAACCCTAACCCTTTGCAGGGTAAACCATGCCCAGATCCACCCTCACTCACACAGGGCCAATTTATAGATGCCAGTTGACCTAATAAGCATATTATGATCCTTACCAGAAAGCCATACTACTTGAAAATAACCCACACAGTGGGCAAACACATAGATTATGCCAGGATTTAAACCCATGTCCCTTTGACCCAGGGCATCAGGGGTAATCGCTGTGGAACTGTGCTGGAAACAAAATAATCTAACATTTTTTCAGCATTTCATTTTATGATTTTAGGAAAACTGCAACAGTAGGTACTGTATATGTCACAAAGCTAAAATTCATGTTCATTTAAAAATAGAACACATTTTTTAAAACTTTCTCATTGGGTGGAGAAAGATAAAGGGATTCTGTGATATGGAGGGTGTAAAATATATATTTTTATAATAATTTTAAGCCAGTTATTTTTGAGCAATTGGATATAAACCAATTGACGTGAAAAAATCAATTTTATTTGTATGCTAAAAATTTGCAGAAAACCTGCAAACACATTTCAATGTAAAATATGTCCTAGCATAACATGTGCAATCTTTGCATGCAAAAGGATTTGGGAAATGTCATTTTATGTCAATGTGTTAATGTATTAGTGTTCTAACCCTTTAAAAATAGTGCTTGATTGGTGAGTCAATGCTGGGTCCAGCACCTAGTAATTATGCTTTGGAGTAAACAGATACAACAATGTATGTACTGTATGTATGTTTGAAATCAACATTTTGAAACAATGCGAGAGGACAGCAAAATGCATTGTTTTGTCCTGTGTTTGTTTGCTTGTTGTGACTGACTGAGAAAGAAGCTGCAGTTTTAGCAGTTCATCAGAGGTGAATACCTGCTATTGAATTAATTTGAGCAGCAGTGCAAATACATTAACAAAACTGTTTAAAGTTTTAATTATAACTTTATATAGATTTATCCACCATACTTTCCACTCTTACATCCAGATCAAGATACAGTATCTAACTGCTCTTGGCTGACAGAAGCTGACAATGTGGTCTTCTGCTGTTCAGCATAGTGATTTTCTGCATTACCATGGCCTTTCTGTCAGTTCAAACCAGTCCGGCCATTCTCCTCTGATCACTCTCATCAACAAGACATTTGTGTCCACAGAACTGCCGCTCACTGAATGTTTTTTTAGTTTTTGCACCATTCTAAGTAAACTGTAGAGACTGTTGTGAGTTAAAATCCCAGGGGATAAGCAGGTACAGAATTACTCCAACCAGCCCGTCTGGCACCAACAACCATGACATGGTCAAAATCACTGAAATCCCCATTGTGGTGACTGATGTTAACATTAACTAAAGCTGTTGCCCTGTACAGTATATGCATGACTGTATGCATTGCGCTGCTGCCATTAAATAATTCTGTAATGGCAGGAGTAAGCAAATGCACAGATGTTCTGAATAATTTTCTAAGTGAGTGTGTGAGGATATAGTTAGATTTTAGAATGAATCTGCACTTATAGTGTGCTTACAGTTTACTATATTATGCAAATTTTAAATATTATTGAATAATACACTTATTATATTATTTGTTGCTGTCTTTCATGCATTGTATGCTAATATACAAAACCTAGCCTTTTACTGAATTACTCATATTGCATAAATGAAAACAAAAAACTTGATAACCCATCCATTCTGAAAATTGTTTACTCTAAGTCATATCTACTTTAACTACATTAGGGATGACATTCAGGACTTCTTTTGCAGTACTATCTTTAGCATTCTTAGCACTGACCTAACTCCACTTTAAGAAGGTGTTTACTAATAAATGAAAAGCCATGGTTCACTCCTAGTCAATAATACCAAATCACATTTCTATGTGTAGTCATGTATGTTGTATGTATCGAGAATGTGTTGTTGTGGAGGCATCCACATGTATTAACAATGCTTATTTTATTGAGGGAATATGTGAGTCGATGTCTCTGACTAGTGACATACTGCAAATATAGTAACAAAAGTAGGCTCAAAATATAATAAATCCTTGGACTTAGATAAGCAGACGTATTTATGCACAATTGGATTAATTTAATAGCTCTGCCTGCTGAGGTAGAGATCATCATTAGCTTCAAATGTTGTATATTTATAAATTTTCTTTATCTTTTCATTAAATTGGTCAGAAATGTAAATGGTATAGTCGGACAGAGCTCATGAGGCACTGGTGTGAAAAATAGAATTATATTAATGGTCACTTAATGACATGATTAAGAGCTTAATGTCATGTTAAAATGAAATTACTGAATAGGGATCATTTCCAGCAATATGTTATATTTAATGTCTTTAAACATACTTTACTAAAGTCATGCATACAATGAGATAACTTAGCTATTAGCTACCCAAAGAAGCTTGATGAACTGAACAGTGCCATCTCATTGGAAAAATTTCTGTGTTCTCACCCAGTGGCCATTTTATTAAATACACCTACACTTCACAGATAATTGTCTAGTTAGTCAGTAAAAATATAATAGATAAAGAGACAAAGATAAACAAAAAACAGACAGGCATTCATTTACAATTCAGAAAAAAAGCAATGGGAAATAATGGTTTAAATGGCATGGAATATGTCATGATTGTGTGCACCAACTATGCTTTACACAATTTATCAGACACAGGAACTCTGAAAGGTGTTTTACTCTAAACATGTCAAGGGTGTAGCCATCAACCAACATGCTTTCCACTGACAACCTGGGGTCTACAACAGATTGGCAATCAAAGGTACGGAATGAATCAATATAGGCAGACCATGGAATATAGTATATGGCATTTAACCATCTCAACATAAAAGTAATCATGTTGAGATTTTAATCATTTATTTTCGGCCTATTATCTTTTGAATCAAGTATTGTATGAGTGTACCATATGTATCTGAAAAGCAGTATAAACAATGTACAAGGCTAAAGAATGTAATAAATAAATGAGACCTGAAATTAGAAGGTTAGTGTAAAGGTGAAAAATGTGCATAAAAATTATTACTATTGACGTTTCTTTTAGGTCTTGTTACAACAGTATTTTTCTGGGAGTCAAAAATATCACCTCTGCTGCAAGAAAAATTTGATGATATGGTTCTGAAAACACCTGCTTGTGGGCACTTGTCTTCACAATATTACATGAATATACAGCTGAGGATTCTAAAGCACCATAATGCATTTTCAAGGGCACCCTTCCTGGCATTTCAAACTTGCAGTTTTGCAGAGATGATTAAAATGTATTCAAATGTGACTTCAACTTGCAACCAGTTGAAACTGATTAAAATAGGAAGGGAGGAGGGGGAGAAAGTTATTTTTTAGAAAACTTGCTTAAAAAAAGGCAACATTACAAAAAACAGCTAACTATTACCTACTATTAGCAAACAAATGCAAAACTGTATTTATCATGTCACATACAGTACCTGTAAAAATATTTACTAAATAAAAAGCATTTCAAAAATATATGTTTTTCACCTAATATTATCCATCTATTCATTGATTATCAGACCAGCTTAATCCACATCAAGATGCTAGAACCTTACCCTGTCTTTGCAGCAGCACCAGGCACATAGGATCAAATAAATCTAAACATAAAAAATTCCATTTCACTGGGCATCACCAACCAAAGCATTATGAAGAATGTCAGTGCCACGAGCAATTCAAGGATGTAACAGGTTGGTAGGAGATATTTAGCCATTTCAAGAAAGCCATCCCTTCTATTTTTTTTTTGCCACAGTGCACACTAGTTATGTGAATTTTAAAGCTGCTCTTACTTTCTAATGCTTTCTAATAGTGGAAGGTAGTACATACAGGCCATCTACAGGGCAGCAATTACACTTTAAAGTCTTCCTTGGTAAATCGGCTGTTGAATACTGGTATTCTGTACTTGCAGATAGAAGCGGAGTCCTATTGGGAACTACTATGAAAATGAAAGTTTCATATGCCAGCTTTTAATATCAGAGTATTTTTCTTGGCATGACCTTCTAATAGAGTTATACATGTTACAGAACTAGTTCTCTGGTAAGTTTCATTTAAAATGCTAATTGATAAATCAATAGGCTATTTCTGTTACATGCATATGATTCACTTTTGTGTGGTATAGATTATAATTAATGTTCATAATGCATAAGTATATTTATACATAACATACAGCCCTATTAATTAAAACATATAATAATGTCACTAATTCACTTTCTGTCATCAACAATTACTAATTAAAGTATCTTTCTGCTTCTGTGTCTAAAAAGGATTTTATGAATGGTACAAATGTCTGAAACAGAGATATTCATTGTAAAGACTCCTTGGACTCAAGGTTAAAGCCCAAGGCTTAAGTGTTGTCTTTCAAATTGTTATCAAGTTAAAGGAGGACTATGGGGATATATACGGCTCTGTAGGAAGCCTTTAGATTTTCATTTTTCTTCTAGTCTGCAGACATTCTGTAACTTTCAAAATAAAGTCATTAAGCATTTAGCCCATGGTTTTACCTGCACCTCACAATAAGATATAATATCTGAATACCGAATTAGACAGACACAATATGGCAATAAATGGTAGAAAAATGTGCACTGATAAAATTATCACATTCTAAAAAAAAGGATTTAACTTTTTTTTTTTTCTCAAAAGAACAGAATTTCAGTTCACCATATAAAAACAGGGGTGGCAGTAACCATTTCCCTTCAATAGGTAGATAGCAAAAGAACTTCAAAAGAATGACAGAAAAGACTACATTACATTATGGGCTAAAGCTTCAATAGGTCATTCAAGCAGAAAAAACACAGCGATCATTTGGTGGAAGTATTACCCCAGTATGGCCAAGCTGCTCGCAAAAAAATCTAAATTATAAAAGTGTAACCTGACAAGTAATGATCCATAAAGAAATAAACCCAAAAGGACCAGGAGTTTTATTCAACCCTCAAACCAGAAATATGAGTAAAGTTAACCTTTATTTGTATGTCTGAACTCCTCCCTGTGTATTTTAAAATATCTGAAATCACTTCCAAGTATCTTAAAATTTTTGTTAAAATTTTAAAATATCTGCAAATCAATTAGAGCTATCTCAAAAGTAATATCTAAAACAGCATTTAAAATATAAATGATACTGTTTATTTAATATTCATTAAGATATCTAAAACATCCTAACCAGTATATACCTTTAAAAATAGAATTGCAAACCATTTACATTTATTTTCAGAATAGATACACTACAGGGAATATTTTCATCTTTTGGACACAACTGGTGGCTTCCTTCTGTACTCCCTTACCTCATGTACAGTTTGAGTTATCACTGGAGAAAAGCAAATGGAAAAGGACTGTGATAGGTGGCTGGCCGTTCATCCCGGCCAATACCCCAGGCCGCCAGGTGAAGCCCTTTCTGCAGCATGGAGGTGCCCCGAATGCCAGCAGGGAATTCTGGACAATGCAGTTTTTATCCCCAACCCTGCTGGATGCTGTGGGGGCCACTAGGGGCCGCTGCAGGGAGGAATAAGGATTATTTGCCCTACACCCCGGAAGTACATTCAAGTCACATGGACAGGAGGAATTACGTGCTTCCGGGGTGAAGAAGAAAGGATTTTTATTTAACCCGGAAGTGTTCCTAGTCACGTGGACAGAGAGGGCGAAACACTTCCGGGTCAAGGACTATAAAAAGGACTGTGAGAGACCAGAGCGTTGAGCAAAGCTGGGTGGAAGGATTGTGATTATTGTATTATTGATTATAGATTGATTTATGAGTATTGTGGAGTGGAGGGTGCTTTGTGCACTTTAATATTGTCCAAATAAATAATAATTGGACTTTTACCTGGTGTCTGAAGAGTGGTCAAAGGGTTCCAGGGATCGCGAGGACTGCAAACTGTCACAGGACATAATGATTGGGTGTTTTTAAGTTACAGTTTATTTAGGGAAAATACTTTATAACCTTTGTAAAATTAAGGCTGTGGTAATTAGAGTAAACAAAAGATGTGCAAAAATGGGACACTTTAGTCCGGGAAATGTGCACAAATTTTCTGATTAATCTTAACATTTATTAATGTGAAGAAATACTTGAATGTAACCAACTGCCAGGTGAAAATCATGAAGTGTTAATGGGTATTGAACAGTCATAAGGAGACTTCCACAAGAGAGACAGTGAGAAACCATACATGCTCACCACTGAAAGACTGTCCTTGTGCACAATAGCGTAATCCAGAATGAAAAGCTTTTAGGGTTCTAAAGAGAGAGTGAAGCAAAAGAAAACCTGTCAGAGACCATAATGCTTAAAGTCAAAGGCAAAGAGAACTTTTCTTTTTTTGAAAAAAAGAAAGTGTGCAGAAGCTTGTGCCTGTAAGGGTTTCAGCAACCATAGCTAGACAGGACTAGGAAAAGATTCAAAGCCATGTCAAATCAGAGTAGTACTGAATCTACAAGATCAGATCTACAGTATATTAACTGGCAGGAACATGAGAGACCAGTTTTAGAAAAGAGAAAGACAGAGAGTGAGAGAGAAAGAACTTTAATTGTATATGAGAAGTAGAGAATTAGGAGAACATTTAGCGCAAAAAGCTTGACCATTAATTTCGATGGTCAAAAATAAAATTGTCAGTATTTGAAGGTACCCAAAGTCCTACTCTTCACCACACTACTTTGTACTTTAATCCATTTGTCCTTGTAACATTTGTGTGAAATCTGCCATTAAAAAGTTTCCAACTGTGCCCACATATATTCTTATTGGAGAATTTATTTTAAAGTAACAGCGGAAATCCATTGTTCTAATTCCTTTCACAATTTAAATCACTTCAATAATATCATTCTCCTTGGCACTTTTTTGTAATATGGAGACCAAAATTGTACTCCACAGTACTCCAGATGAGGTCTCAGCAGTGAGTTATATAACTTAGTGTAAGCATAACGTTACTTGCGTTGCCCCTCACATATCATGATACATAACCTAATATCCTATAAGCCTCCCTGATCTCTTCTGTACATTGTCTTGATGTACATAGTGATAAGTACATTATGTCTCCTAAGTCTTTTTCATAAAGTGACTTTCAAGTGTCAGACCTCCTATTATATATCCTAATCTAATGTAATACCTTATATAAAATTTCACCTGGCAAAAATCCGCTCAAGCCTGTATCCTGCCCAAGTATTCCTGTAACAATTTAGCTGATTCTACATCATCTGCCATTCTACTTAGTTTGATATGGTCTGCAGACTTATCCCAGTCTTACCCAGGTCATTTTATGATCAAAACTAGAATAATCTGTTAAGAATATTGAATCAACTGCATGGGTGTAGTAAGTAATTTAAAAATATAAAATGTGCAAAATATGAGAATAAAACCAGTGAAATAAATTGAAAAAAATAATTAAATGTTTGTTCTAATATTAACAATAATATCAACTGAAAGCAATTTAAAATATACAATACAAACTTGTGAAGAAGATCTGGACTGTAGCACTCTGTTCTAATGATGCTATCTGGTTCCCAATTGCTTACATTTGGAACAGAACAGTGTTTCCTCACTTTACATTTGGGTCTCCCTGATCTATCCAGCATTCTTAATCTTTAGGGACAGAATTTCAAGGTGCAGCCTAGGAGTGGAGGGTATCCAGTTTGGTGATCCAGGGATCACAAGTCTGCTTTTTGTAGATGATTTGGTCCTGCTGGTTTCATCAGGCTGCAACCTTAGACATACACTGGGGTGGATTGCAGCAAACTATGAAGCAGCATGGATGAGAATCAGCACCTCCAAACCCGTTGTCATGGTCCTCAGCTGGAAAAGAGTGGAGCACCTTTTTTGGGTTAGGTATAAGGTGCTGCCTCAAGCAGAGGAGTTTAAGCATCTTGGGGTCTTGTTCACGAGTGAGGGAAGAAGGGAATGGGAGGTCAACAGGTGGACCAGAGCAGTGCCTGAAGTTATGCATATGTTGTATTGTTCGGTCATGGTGAAGACAGAGCAGAGCTGAAAGGTAAAACTCTCCATTTACCCGTCGATTTACGTTACTACCCTCACCTATGATTACAAGCTATGGGTAGTGACTGAAACAACAAGATCATGAATACAAGTAGCAAAAATGAGTTTCTTTCTTAGCCTTAGAGATAGAATAAGAAGTGCAGACATTTGGGAGGTGTTCAAAGTAGAGACACCAGTCAATTGCATCGAAAGGAGCTAGTTAATGTGGTTCAGGCATCTGACTAGGATTCCCTACTGGATTCTTTCCAGGGGAGTTGTTTTCAGCATGTTTAACCAGAAGGAAACCTCAAGAAAGACCCAAGATACAGTGGACTAATTTCTCTTGGCTAGCCTGGGAGCACTTTGTTATCCCCCAGGAGGAGTTTTAAGAAATGGAAGGGAAAAGAGATATCTGGACATCTTTGCTAGACAGTGGCCTCCACAACCCTGATAAGTGGCAGTAAAAGTTTTCTTTGGCCTAATATATGGCTAGAGAGGAGAGTGAGGGCAAATTGCTGGGGAAATTTGTGGAGAGACTAGGGAGAGGAGCAGAATTATACAAGAGAAGACAAAATCTGGTTTCTTTTGGTAGATACTGTATGTATAGGATAAGGGCACTGTATAGTTTATGTGTATGGCTATATCCTAGAATGAAACATAGGGAGCTGTTCAGATTACATAAGAATGTGCAATACAGCTTGACTGAAGCGTATCCGCAAATCCTTTACATGCTTGTTAGTTTAATTATCTTAACTTTAGAGCCTGAGGATTAGCTGTGGTGTCTGTAAGATCTGTCCAAGGTACTGAAATGGGCCTAATCTTCTATGGCCTGGAAAGTATAACATTTATTGTTAAGATATTAAATAATGTGGCTTTTTTTACTTAATGTGCACAAAGTTTATTTATTTAATAATCTGACATTAGGAACAATTAAGGAGTACTCTGTATTGTGCTTTGTGATGGACAGACTCCTTGCATGTTAATTAATATTGGCACTAAAGCCACAAATCCTTGTCTATATTAGGAAGTGACAATTTGTGAATTTACCAGCATAAAGCATTTTGATAACTGTAAAACAATTAATAATATGACAAAACATTTTTTGTTTACTACACATAACATGGTTGAAAGTGATCTGTGGAAGATTCGTAGCTACTCCTTGGGCTTCCAAATGCTTCACACTTATTTTCTCCCTCATCAAAACATCTGTGTGCTCAAAGTAAATTTAGGCCAGATGCAGAAGAGAAGCTAACAGTGAGAGTGGTTCTTTAGAACACATATTAATTAATGTGTTTGCTTTCACCAGCTGTGGGCTTTGGAGAATGATTGAATAAACGTATTAATTGACGTGGGCCCTGCTAAAGAGTGCTCAGTGTTACCCTGCCCTTCTATGTCTCAATTTAATATGTTAACAAGTTAAACAATTTTTATATTACTATTTGACAAAGGCTTTAAAATAAATCTTGAATGTTAACAACTGCCAAAAAAAAATACTGTACATTCTAAATAGTTTTTTGAATAAGTGGATGAGGCTAGGTCAGTGTTTCCCAAACTCGGTCCTGGGGAACCCCTGTGGCTGCAGGTTTTTGTTCCAACCAGCTTCTGTTTTTAATTGAACTCCTGGGCTAATTAAGTGAACTGATATTTCCCAATTCTGTGTTTAGGGAACAATACAGAAATTAGAAAACTAAGTTTGCTAAAAAATATATATTAAAATGTACCAATCAGTAATATAGGAAAACTGTTATTTTTTTTCTTTTTAACAGTATTTTCATCTTGATTTTCATTCTACTTTTCTAGGTCTTCTAATTGCTTAATTAATCCATTATTTACTAATTAGTGGGTCTGACTCTAAAGTAGTTGCAGCCTTTGATTATTCAGTGTTGTTTGCCTGGATGTCTGATCTGCTCGTTTTAAATTGTCATTATTAAGATACAACGAAGGGGGAAAAAACTGCACAGAGAAAGGGCAGAATGTAATGAAATCAATAAAAGAGAGTTAAGCATTTAAATCTATAGCAAAAGCAGAAGTATTTCTAAATGTCTTATAAATGTAAAAATCATGCTGCTATGCTTTTCTGAATGTCGAATAAAAGAACAAAAAAATACCAGTTAATTAAATGAGATCAGTGCTATCAGGTGTTGTCACTGATTAGGAATCTGATTGGAACAAAAACCTTCTACCACAGGGGTTCCCCAGGACCGAGTTTGGGAAACACTGGGCTAGGTAAATAGATACTTTTGATGATTAAATGTCACATTATTTCTGGGTAAATTTTGTAAGTTTTGATGTTTTTAAACAATAATCACCCTTAACAGTAAAAAGGCTTTTCTTTACTGGATCTGAAAATATGTACTTTTATTTTGATATCAATTTCTGGTTGATTTTCCAGTCAAATATAAACATCACACATTAAAAGAAAAGTTTATAAAAACTTAACACATTTGGCATCCTTTGGGTTATCAAAATATATAAATTATACTAAAATATCCTACAATTGTATAGTATAAATATTGTTTAATGTTCCTTTAATATAGCCGTAAGGAATTGAGTGGTAGGACTGTGTCAATGAGAGTGCATTCAATTTTAAATGAAAAGCGTAACAATTTTACTTACAAAATATATTGTTTTTATTTTAAAAAGACTTAAACTGTAGACACAAATCTTTTTTATTTCTTTTCCTTCTCATTTATATGATTTTGTATTTTCTAGTGGTTACTATACATACACCTTTTGGCAATGGCCATTAACTATTCTGCTTATTATTTTCATATATCATTTATTCAGAATGTCATAAAAACAATTGTTCACGAAATAAACATAAGAAGGAATATTGTGCATTTTTGGCAACATAAATACTGTAAGCTATTTTATAAATAAAATATTAATGTATATATGTGTGTATTCCTATTAATATATAAAAAGATCATACAAAGTGTGTGCGTTGTATGTACTATTTCACTTACTTAGGGATGTTTTTAACCTTCAAAATAAAAACTGTATACTGCCAAATTATAAACATTACAGCTTTATATTTAACTTTGTGTTTTGTGTTTAACTCAGCATTGAACACTATTGTCAAGAAAAGAGTCAAAAAAATTGTAAGGGTTATATATTTTTTACTTTACACCATTCATGGCTATGTGCAGTTGAGCTTGTGTGTGAATATGTGACGCAAAATGTATAAAGGTATTCCTCAGACTAAAACTAAACCAAAGACTATACAGCTCTTAGACAGTAGTGACAGTCACCAGGCTACTGAAAGAAAATCTAATTTGGGACTTCATCTGCTCTTGATTTTGATCTGCACATCATTGTCAAGTTATAATAAACAAGCCATCTGCAACCTTTTTAATATGTTCACAGTATCAGCTTTGGCCTACTCAAGCAAATGCACAATAATTAAATAACCCCCATAGTATTATTTCAGCAATGCAACAAGTAATTATCTTCTTTTACATGTGTTTCTGTCTATTTTCTGTACATGCACCACTAAAATTAGGGTCCGCATTGAATAGCAGAAAGAAGGCTTTAGATTTACAATCATGAGTAATGCAAGTACACCACATCACTACAACAGTGTTTTCAAGATTTAACAAAGGAAGTCTCTATTTGAATCTAAATCTTAATGTTTAACACTGTAGTTAAAAACTTTCACACAGGACCTAGGGTTTATTTATTTATATGTCTGAGAATGAAGAAAAAAAAAATATAGAAAATAACATTGTGTATATGTTTCGCCAACAGATTTTGGCTGTCGTTTACAATATTCCCCTTCATTGTTGGCATTTACAAGAAGGATAATCTTAAGTATCATTACTGGCACAGGGAGTTTTGAAAATTTCAAACTATATTGTTCCAATAGTACCAAAAATTTATTATATGTCATCACTTAGACTACATATCATTTGGTTAATAAGACAATAGTTACAATCAGCTATTAAAACTGTCTATTTTTCAAGGCTTCACTTGGCTAAACTGAGCATGGATTTGTCTTTGTTACTTTTCTTGGCAGTATATAGTTTATATTACACAGTAGTAACAGTAAATGTTAAAATTAAACCATACCAGAAAATCAGGTGACAATTAAGTATTTGTTTAGCATCTGGATTAGATTAGATCAGATAAACTTTATAAATCCCAAGGGGATATTTAGATGCATATAGCAACAGAGATATAAAAATCAAAGATACAGACTCACAGGAAAAATAATATAATCAATCAATAGCCAAATAAATAAATGCATTTTGTGCAGAAATTGCAAAATGACCTTAATAGTGTAAGCATTTAGTTTGGATGATGCTTATAAATACCAGTAGCAGCACTTGTGCAAGGGGGATTTTATTAGACAACACCAGTAGGAATGTGTTGGCTGTCTACAAAACGTCCCTAAAGGTCTTCCAAGCTGTTATGACTGGTATGTAGGTACTGAATAGCCAAAACGGCATTGATAAAAATATCAAACACATATCGACAACATTGAAGGAGACCCAGCAGAGATTACATGCAAAACAATAATTGTCTTATTATTTTGAAATGTGTATTTCCAAAATGTTACTAAGTGCTTCAAGATAAATGGAGAACTTGCAATGTCTGTACGAGTAGTTCTTAACTGCAGGGTGTCAAACTCTAAACATTTTAATTATAGAAGCTGTGAGTTCTGGAGAGTATGCACACGATCATTTTCTTTCCAATAATTTTTACAGTTATTTATTTACTTCTTTGAACACTAAAAAGAGTCAGGCAAATATTCCAAAGCTATTATATAAAAATACTACATATTCTTATTATACAAAAGGTAGGCAACTGGGAATTTTAGCCTGATGTCACACCAAGTGAGGAAGTTTCACAAAAATTCAATATAAGGTCTTTTAAAGTGTTACATTGTGGCCTAAGTAAATTTTCCCAAAAATGTTATATATTATTTATTCATTTATTGTTTCATCTCATATTCTAAGGAGGCACCCTATTGTGGGACTATTCTGTTGTGGAACCTCCATCACAATATGTCTTACATGTGGATTAAGCGTATCTTTTCATGCCTAGCAAGGATAAGTGCTGGGAGTCACAAATCTGTACCTTGTCTCAGGTGATATAATTTATTGCACTGGCCCTGGTTCCCAGTTTGAGCTCCTCCTTATAATGGATAGAGATGTAATTGTGCATTAAGTCAATATTTAAATCCTCTGCACCCACAACTACAACAACTGAAACTGCTATGCTTATTTCACAGTTTATTAAAGATCATTATGTTTTTGCTCAATGAATATATCTATATCCAAATTGACAGAATACTCTTTCTTTTCTCAAATACATGATAGTTAATCAAGAATATATTTTTCTTTATCAATAATAATTTACTACCCTCTATTGAATGTAAATACGAGCTTACTGTTATCTCTGACCATGCTCTTATTTTGTTAAAATGTTATGCCCCATAGGTCCAACTGTCGACTTGATGAGGACATTAGAAAATTCATCTCTGAATAAACTGATATTGCCTTAGAGATCATTGTCTCACAAGAGATCTTGGCAGGGACACTCTGGGAAACACTTATAGCAGTTGCTAAAGTGCACATTATATTTTATGTTTCCTATTAAAGTAAGGTCCATACTAGAATGACATGAGGACTGACTACATTGATTTGTTTAACTGATCAGGTACATCATCAAATGAGACACTCTACACGAAAGGGTTGACTGATATTCAGTATTTATGTAATCTTATGACTACAAAACAAAAAAGCAGCTTATCTTTATGTAGCTTTATCACCATTATGAACACTGTGAAAAGGGTAATAAGGTTTTAGCACAAGAAATGCATTATATCGAAGTTTGGAGTACAGTTGGAACACAAACAAATAACTAACACATCTAAGGAATGTTATAAGTTCTTATGTTTCTCTCAAAGTAAAGACAGTAAGGTTGAAGATCGGGATTTCTTTGATAACATATTTAAAAAGATGTGATAAACTTTTTGAAACTCTCTGAAATTCTAGATTTACATCTAGTTATCTGGCTGATGCTTTTATCCCAGGCAACTTTCAACATTTATGATACAACTGGTTACATTTCTTTTGGTTTTCCAGTTGGAGCACATACAGGCCATGTAACTTCTTCATGGTCACTTAGTGTCAGTAGAAGGACTTGAACCCACAATCTCAGGGTTTGAGGTCCTAAGCCTTCACCACTACACCACACGGCCTACATAAAAAATGAGATAAACTCATTGAGAAGCAGGAAAGCTTCAGGCCTAGACTGTGGAATTAATTTAGGTTTCAACTTAGGACTATTATTGTTAACAATTTTACTGAAGCAAGAAAAAATAAAATTCAATAAATTACAGCAAGTGTTAGTCCAGAGAAAAATTAAAACATGCTAGAATGTGAATCGTAAAGGTCAATTTCACTTCAATGACATCTTAGAAAAAGTTTTAACTAAAAGTAGATTCTCTATAATAGCACAGCATGAATATGGAGTTATTAAAGGCATGTGCTTAGTAACCAGTCTTCGTTTAATATAATAATATTTTCTACAGGTCTCATTATATCTGAGTGAAGAAGAAGCCTTTGATAGAGACGAATGGTGATATCTACTTAGAGTACTGTACAAATTTGAACTTAGCCTCACATCTTAGCATGGATTAAACTGTCTTATACTAATTCAGAAGCCTCAGTCTGTATAATTAATGAACATTTTGATTATTTCACATTAAAATATGAGACAAGGGTATCGATGATCACCAGTGCTTTTTGCTATTGCTAATGAACCACTGGCTAGTCATCTCCAGGACTGAACACAAAATATATTTTCTTGCTGAAGATACCTCACACCTATTCCCATTAGCATTAACTTTGTTCTGAGAATTTTGTGATGCCAGGATTTAAAAGTAATTTAAAGAGTGTATTTTTCCAGTGTATTCTTTTGAATGGCAGGACAAACAAGATCCCCTTTTGCTGATTATATTAGGACAGTTCAAATACCTTGATATTATTAATTTGTGAAAATAAAAAGATCTCTTAATACACAGTTTCATTAATATGATGGATAACATTAATCAAGATGTTAATATGTGGTCCTCTCTCCATTCTTTGGGGTAATTAATATTGTATATCTTCCCAAAATATTTTATCTTAAACAGAGGTTCTTCATATTTAATAACCAATCCTTCTTTAAGTAATTCATCCATTTTGAAGATTCGAGATTGTCACACAATAAAAAGGCCACTTTACAAAGATCAAAACTAAAGGTGACATAGCACTACCTAAATTTAATTTCCAATATTGGATGGGAAATATCCATCCAATCAAACGCTGGAAATTGGCAAATGTCCATGAAATCACACCTGCTTGGTTAACAATGAAAAGGAAATCTTACTCAAAATCCTCTGAATACCTTGCTCTGTGCTTCAGTCAACAATAACTGCTGTCAATTTAAAAGGAATCCACTGATTCATCCTTTATTTATTCACCATTATTAAAAAAAAAAACAAAAAACCATAGCACATAGTTTAAGACAAATACTGTATGTTCTAATTTGCTGATCTTATACATTACAATCTCCTATTTAGGGCTTAAGCTATGCAGTAGTAACCCTTTGAACTTTTTGCAACTAAAATACTCGCCTACCCAGCAATTTTGAACAAATTTGAAAACCAAAAATTTTGATTTATATTAGCAAAATTTTATTACATGATAATAATATAATGATAAGCCACACTGACATAACAACAGATGAAAACTATACAATCAGCTGTGTTATTTTCAGTCTGTTTCCATCATTTTCTTACGTCCAGACCTAATGGCGAAACTGCATCTTTAAGTAATATGCTTCAAAACAGATTCTACTGCCAGTAACAATGCACAAGAACTTTTTATATGAATTTCACTATCTTCTGATCACTCGCCCTGCATCTTCCCTTCCCTGTGGCACTCAAACTTCTGGCATTAAACACCCAAATTCCCTTGGAAATGGTGCAACCTGCTCCAGGGACAGTGGCAGGTAGAGAGTTTGACTGGGATGGTACACCTTTCACACCTTAACACAGATGTCCTAAGGCAATCTGTGGGGGGAAAGAAACCTCTCATTGAGCAGAAGAGGAAAAGCTCTCTTTGCCTGCTTGTACTTCCCTGCAAACACTAAGTCTCTATGGTTTTGGGGTGCTCTCTTGCTAAAGTACAATTGAAATCCTTTCTGTTTTCTTCTTGAAACCTAAGAGAAAAACAAGAAATAACCTGAAGGTAAAAAAAAAAACCCAGCAGTGTAACTTGCATAAGTAGTGTAACAGCATAACTAGATAGCGGTCCATTATGTGCATAGTCAATTATGGAGAAGGATGTTATTCCGGAACTGCTGGGTCATGATAGCATAGAGTAGCGGACTGCAAGATTTAGACAGTAGAGTAGTTTAATAGTAGTGTAGCACAACAGATACGAATAGGCCATTATTCATATCAGAAGGGTTATGACAGTAGATATGTGGACCATTATAACAGCCGTTTGGGTATACACCACTTTGTGACTGGCCTGTAAATCTGCCTGCCAGGTTCAAAGGATTAAATCAATAGAAGTCATTAATTATGATGAAATCTGGAGGTCTCTATAGTGATAATGTATTGACATCCTTTAAACTATTATGTTCTAAATTTAAAGTTAGAAAATTCAATCACAAGCAACCTACACTACTGCCCTCATTTTCCACCTATATCTATCCTTGAGATGATACTGGATCATTTGATTCAAGATCCAGAAAGTATCTTCTAAGCATATCAACAAATTTCAAGGAATTTCCCCTATAATTCAAATGAAATTGTTCATCATTCACATTTATCTTGTCTAAACTTTCTAAAATGTACCTAAGGCAAGATCCAATCTGTCAGTGATGCCATCAATTACCCTCTGGGTCGTATGTTTTGCAAATGCTCTATACTTTTATACCATTTATACCATTTTGCGCAAACAATTTTTGTATATCTCTTCTCTAGCCTTAGATCAAAAATATTTTAATGGCAACATTTAGGTTACCATCTCTTGTAAGATTTTAAACCACACTACTTGCATAAAGACATTTTATTTTGCTCGACTGGAAGAATCCCAATCTACTGCCTATAATTTAGTGGGAAATTAATGTTGTGTTTAATGTGAAATTGAAAAAAAGATCTTTCTTCTTTTGCAGAGGTTGGCAAGAATTCATTAATTCAATTGTAATATAGGCTTTGTGACACTTATTTGCTGTTTTATTTTACAGTAAATGAAGAGCCACTTTAGATGGGGCTGTCTTCTTGTATAGATTTTTGAGCCAAAAAGCGATAAACTGCCATGTTTTATTTATGGTTTCTTTAGAACACATTATTATACTTGGTATTTTTGGTATGTTTTTTTATGATTGGGTTGTGTTTCGTTACTGTGAATAAAGTACTGTATCTGGGCTTACTAAATGGATGTGGGGATGTTAATTGCCACTATGAATAAAGAGATATTATACAACTTTAAGCATACTGTATCTAAGCTAAATCATCATCAACACACACACAATAAAGATTTTGGTAAAGTAGATCAAGCAGTCACATGATAGGTGCATCAACTAATATACAAGGTTGCATAACTTGTAAAAGCCTAAAAACATTAAAACAGATCTGTCATGTGTTTAAGGTCTCTACACCAGTGTGTGAACGTTTTTGTATTTTTTAAAATAAATTAGAATGGCCAAAAGCTGACAAGAGATGTTGACTGGCAAGCTACAGTAATTTACAGTTTAACAGGGTAACACAATAGCACAGGAAAATATGCAAATCATACAAAAAATATAAATTTACTTAAAGAAGAACAAAGTAAGATACTCTTTTTCTGAATGCTTTACTAAGTCTAAAGTGTCATAATTGCATACAAATAAACTTAACCCTACAATAGAAGTATGTTACATTTAGTTGTAATTGAAATTGTTATTATAAAAGGGGATGTTGATGTGATCCACCAAATCAGGTAAGTTATTAAGAACAAATCAGATCTACGTGAAATTAAGAGACTGCCAGGTATAAATAGTAAAGTAATATTCTTGCCTGCATATCCAGAATGACTATTACCCTGTTAGGAAACACTGATTCACAGAAATCAACATCTAAAATGATGTACTGATTTTCATTGACACACCTTTCTTATCCACTAGGCAATGTGGGACAGAAATTACAAAAGCAAAAAAGTGCTATACGGTTATAGGGGAAATCTCTTGACCCAGGTTTAAATTATATAATAAGGTTCTTTGGGCTAGATACCTTTGGAGCACACCAATACAAGCAGGGTACTCTTATATTACAGTTCGGGTTATGCTGAAAATCCTTTATTAGACAAAGGCATTATAGTGTATGCATATTCTAGAGAATATTTAGCATATAACTGATAACATGTTAAGCTATTACAAACAGGTCCATATATAGAAGATTAGATCATCCTGTATTAGGTTACATAGAGATATGCAATACTTCATTCCTAGTCTGGAGGGACCTTGAAACTCTGCACAATAAAATTAACTCATCCTGTATACAACAGTTAGACAAAAGGCAATATAACTAAAAAGCCTAACAGAAATATTGTTAAATAAAGATTCTCTGCTACAACTTTATGTTTTAGAATGAGGGAGACTGCCTCTGGAATAGTATGTACTATTCTGGCCACCGCATTACAAAAAAGGCATAGAAAGTTAGGAGAACTAAAGCTCTTCAGCACAAAAGGCTGTGGTGGGAACCTAAGCCAAAGTTGATCAAGTTGAATTCCTTTACTTAACACATTAATCAAGTATTTAAAGAGACCAGTGCAAATTACATAGAAGTGTGTTTGGGGAAATCTAGGTATCACTTCTTCAAAAAAAGGATTGTGAAAATCATGAACACGGCTTTTAAAAATGATCTAGATGAGATTTATGAATAACTTAGTTATAAGACAACCAAAGGAGATTAAATTGTCTGAATTTGCTGCTCATGCTTGCCACACCTATCATTATTCTGCCAAAGGTTTTGAAGAATAAGGGACCAGGAGATGAAACACTGTTAAAAGTATGGGCCAAAAGTTTATTAAAGAGATATCAACATTTTAAGTTGTCTAAATTCAAAATGCTAAACTTAATTCATAGTGAACATTCTTAGCAAAAAGAAGTAAAAAAAAGCAACACAAAACAGCAATGTATGGTAGAGTTTAACGAAAATCCCCAACTTCGGACAACAATGGAAGTGCACAACCACAATCTCTGGTTGTCCCTAGATAGCAACTTCCAAAACAACCCATAAAATGACAACATCCATAGAAAAAAAAACAAATTTCAGCATCATTTTAAAACTTCATAATAAAAAAAAACTAAATAATAGAAATGTATTCTAGGGCATACAAAACTAAATAAATACAAAATATTCTAAAATAAGCAAAGACAGGCTTGAGAAAAACCAAACCAAATCATATCAATAATAGTTTTATTTTTGTGGCTAAATTACAAACCTAGAGGAACGGTGGCTTAGTCTAGAATGTTGAGCAGATCTGAAAACTTTCTTTAGCATAGTAGGCAAATATGTTGATATATATCGGGAGGCAAAGCTAATATAAACAAGTTGCTAACATGAAAATGATATGTTATAGAGTTTGCATGTATTAGCACCAGGACTCTGAATAATCCCTGAATAATTTACAGTGTATCATTTAAGTTTTAACCCTCCATAGACAAGAACATACTTGACATTTCTAAATGATGCTGTTTTTGCTAAAAGTTATAAATGAAATTACATCCTAGCAAAGAATCAGTCATTCATGCTTCCCAAACAAAAAGCTGAAAGATTTAGAGTCAGAAGGAGCAATCTCTCCCTTTACCTGTTCATGTTCAGGATGTCTACTTTTTATCCCCATCACCTCGGTAGTAGTGAATTGTAGTGTTCAGACCAATATGATGATGATCATGCAGTCCACGCTCTTCTCAGTGTCTGAGAAGGAGGAGTTCCCAAAAACTAAATTCTGAAGTGTGCAATAGACTTCCTCTAGTGATGGATGATCAGTTGAACATGTGACTAGCATGCTTGACTTGCAGTGCTTTATAAAGGGCAAAGGATTAATAAAGAAGTTAACACTCCCTTAGGAAAACTTTTGTGGGCATTTCTCCCACTATTTGTTTATTCATTTTTTATTAATTATACAGTACCATGAAAAAAAGTATTTGTTCTCTTCCCAATTTATTTTGTCCACCTTAGCAAAATATCAATTAAATTTTGAATTTTTTGAATATGTTAGCATATTTCATTTTTACAATGAAAAAAGTTAATCAATACCAAATAGCATTATGTGAAAAATCAATTGCCCTTTACTCTTCATAAATGATTGAAATACTTTTAGGTGCAATGATTGCAAGAAAAGCTTCCACTTTCACCTCTCCTGTCAGAAATGTAAGCTTACAGTTCCTGTATTATCTGTTTGCTTAGGTGTCCTTTATCTAATGTTATATTTTGGTTGAAGATCTGAAGACTGTGCAATAATAGACAGAATCAGGGAGAGGCAAATATTGTTTTCACAGTACTGTAAGTTTCCTTTGCCATATATGAAATCAAACGTTCAAGGTTAAATACGTAGAGGATAAGTTTAATTGTGTAAGTAAAAACAGAATAAGTCAACCATACTATGTAAGTCAACTAGATTTTTCCTTCCAGTTTTATATTTTCTCAGTTGCTGCCTGAAATTTGAAGGATCAAAATTATAAATTCTTTTTGGAATCATTAGTATTACCATTTTGGGTAGCTATTGTTGAAAACCTTGCTCTGAAGTGCAAATCTTCAATACAGCAGTCAATGTCAGCCAGACTGCAGGATGTCTCATTAGTTGCTGGATCTTCAGCTTCATGACTCTCCCAGTAGAACGGCTGGACCAGTTGAGACTCACCTGTGAGTCCTTATCTTCCACCAGCAGCAGCACTGTAAGGTTTCCCTCTTGCTCAATTAGAGGTTTTGTGCTGCCTATGTATTTAAAAGTGAATGAGTTATATCATTTCAGATGTTGTTCTGACACAAATTAGAAAAGAGTTCATATTTTTACCAAAACAACCTTTCTTGCAAAGGCATGGCTGGAAATATTGGTAAGAAAACAGGAATATAAATTAGAACTTGAAGCTGCATAAAATATATATATATTATTTTGTTTCACTGAGTGTATAACTATGGATAAATTAGCAAATTTCGCCCAACATCCACATTAGCTAAGCCAATCCAGTATTTATAGCTGCTACCATGATACAGGTAAGCATATTCACTGAAAAAATATTAATATTACGTAACCCAAAAATAGTTTTGTTTTTGCTTGTAACCCATCAGAATTCTTGATGAAGTGGCTGGCAGATTTCTGAAATCTTCAGGCTGGTAGCTGGGTGCTAGATGTGTGGCATGTAGGGTAATGGATTAAAAGTTATTAAAACAAAAGAAAATCAAACAAAACTGTACTTGGAGGGCACTCCTCCACAGTCCCTCTCACCCATCCCCATGTGGCCACAGTTTTTAATACTTTCCTGTTATTCCAAGAGCTGTCAATAAGAAATTTTCATTTAGTAGGTAACAAAAATGCTAAGGGAGAGCAGGCAGTATATTTTCTGGAACATCTCCTGGTGTACATGTTTACTTTGTTTTAGAAAGAATTATTGTTAGGGAACTGGGTGGGATTGGGCGAAATCGGTTAGTATTTTGTAAGTAAGTAAGGGAGAGTCAGACACAAAAATGGTTGTTAGTACAGTTACAACAAAGGTTTGATTCAAACAGTAGTATTAGTAACAACTAGTTTTAGTAAATTTAGTATTAGTCTAAGAAGATTGATTTTGAAGCATTTCAAGAATTTGTACAATTCTTTAAATTTGAATCATTACAAAGAAAACGTTGCTTGGCTTTAATTTTGTTAGTTTGGTTGAAAACAGGATTACATTCCTGCTCAAAGTCAATACGAGCCATGCATATTAATGATGTCATGGAAATTAGAGAAAAAAATAATAAAAATAATAAATAACAAATAAAGCAACAAAAAAATAAATAAAAACCAACCACAATGAAAAGAGACAACAGAGATCTCACACGCACACGCACACACACAGGGCCGGAGTTGGGCTGCTCCCAACTCATTGCACATGTTAGAAATGCTGTTTGACAGCATGCAGGCAAATGCATAAAATTAAACAGAAAATAATATTAACAAATGGTAAAACAACAGAAGATGAAGTGATGGAAGTCATAAAAAAGGCTTTTATTTCTGACAAAAAGGGGTAGAGTGAACTGAATTTTGAAAAAGTGATAAAATAGATCCTTTAGATCACCCAGTATTTTAACAATTATGAGAAGAATAGAAGCAACTCAACAGTAGCCTATCCCCATTCAAGTGATCTCCACAACTGCATTCTGCTCCCTAAGATCAGTCCTCTTTAAATACCTCCAGTTATTATCTTATCATTGACCTGACCACACATAAAAGTTTCCAAGCTCAATTGCACAGTTTTATTACTGTAAAACTGTTTATAGGAAATGTTTGGGTTTCACTGTTTTGTTTACAGCAATCTCTTTCTGCCATTTTCATTGGGTTGTCAGTATAAAGTCAAACGCCATAAAACCAAATCATAATCAATTAGCACAACAATATCAGACTGATTTTTAAGAGGAAATTCTCAAGAATGGCAGTTCAACAGACTTTAATTTTTATATAGTGTACACTGTGATGAGCGTTTTGGGGGAAAAAGAATTGCAGAACAGAAATGCAAGTCATAGAGTAGGAGAAGGATGAAGCAAATGTCTACAATAGAGACACAAAGTGCCTATTGGCAATGTTGACGTGTCATCTTGCCAGTGTAAAAGAAAAATACACCGCCAATACAACGGTAAGCAATGTAAATATACAAGACATCCCAGATGAAATACAGGCAGGGGCATACTAGAAGGACAGAGTAAAGTGCATCATGGAAACAAACCGGTAGTATTCCACTGGAAAGCAAGAGTACAATTGTCTCAGAATAATTTAGGAGAACCTAATTCTCTTTATACGGAAAGTGTGAGAAAATGTAAATATGCCTTGTTGTTTGTCTGAGTTCAGAGACCAGGTCGTCCTTTAAAATGGGAGGTAGCTGACGTGCTGACATAGCCCTTTTAATATAACTCTTCAATTCCACCCGGGATAAACGTTAACATTTAACATTATACAAAGTTATTGTCTGTTTTTCACCTGCATTATTATTATTATCAATCTTTAATTTAATATTATTTATTGTATCAGTATGCTGCTGCTGGATAATGTGAATTTCCCATTGGGATTAATAAAGTATCTATCTATCTATCTATCTATCTATCTATCTATCTATCTATCTATCTATCTATCTATCTATCTATCTATCTATCTATCTATCTATCTATCTATCTATCTATCAGCATCCATATCATATCTAATACTGCACCTAACCCCTGAGGTGATTCCAAGAATGGATTTTAAATCTGTCTTACCCTTTAAGAGTAGAGACAGTCTGGGACAATGGCTCACTATTGATAAGAGCAAAGACTACAGTAATCACCAGAGAGAGGGGTGGAAATGAGAAGTGAAAGGGAAATAATCAAGAGACCCTACATGTTAGGCAGGCACTGACACTTGTGAAGGCAACAATTTGTTGTTTTATTTCTCCAGTTATTTGTCATGTTTATGTTCTCCCTTTGTTTATTCCTCCCTTGTGTTTATTTTCATAAAAAATATTTTGAACATTTTAAAAGCACCCTTCTCCTATTTATACCTATGTGTTTACTTTAGGTGTACTGTATTTTAATTTTATTATCGTAACCTTTTATACTTTGAATTTATGCCTTTCTGTCAGTCAACAGCAACATTAGCATAAGACACATCTTGCTAATAATCCATCCATGCACCCATTTTTCAACCCACTGAATCCGAACACAGGGTCACGGGGGTCTGCTGGAGCCAATCCCAGCCAACACAGGGCACAAGGCAGGAACCAATCCCGGGCAGGATGCCAACCCACCACAGGACACACACAAACACACCCACACACCAAGCACACACTAGGGCCAATTTAGAGTCGCCAATCCACCTAACCTGCATGTCTTTGGACTGTGGGAGGAAACACAGACACGGGGAGAACATGCAAACTCCACGCAGGGAGGACCCGAGAAGCAAACCCAGGTCTCCTAACTGTGAGGCAGCAGCGCTACCACTGCTCTTGCTAATAATATTTTATGAAGTTGAAACATCACAAATTGTTCAGTTATTGATACTGAGCAACACTTTATAAATGCCAAGTAGTAGTCACTCTTTCTCAATGTTAACCATTCTGCAGGTCTCTATCCTACTTATTATACTATGCTTAGTGATTCCCTGTGTTAAAGCCCTGCAACTGTATATTGTGAACACTGCCTACTTTTCCACCCTGAAAACAGTCAAGACAGTGTTCTTACTCAAAGCAATTAAAAAGTCTGAGTTTAAACATTGGTATGGTTTCGACCCTGAGTAAGTCAGTGTAAGTTAGGTTGCTGTAGGCTGCTTTGTAGTGCTTGTGCTCATTAACAGTTTTGTAAATAAGTAAAACAAATATGGGTTAATTAGTAACCCTTTTTTTAAGAAAATGTATGGATATTAAGTCTTATCATATGTCACTTTCAGTTTGAGTTCTAACTAGCTGACTTCATTTCACTGCTTGTAGTCCCGTTGTAGGCCATGTCATGAAGTTACTCTTTCTGTGCTCATTCTGAGACAATCTTCTATATATATATATATAAAAGTCAATTGTATGTGTGTGCCTATGTATGTATGTATGTTCCAGCATCACTTCTGAATGGCTTTGGTGAAACTTGGTACACATGTTTCTCAATGGTTGACTAAAAGGGTTGATTTCAGCCTACAGTACTAACCCACCCTCTTCTGGGTAGGGTGGGGGATGATCTTGCGGTTTTATATGCATGTTATCATCCAGTTGACACTTGGAGTGACCACCAGAGGGCGAACTGGCGGTGACTGCCAGCATTCTTTATGTTTGAGCACCACCATGTCCCTGTTGCTTTTGAAATTAAATACAGTTGGCCGGTGCTGAGCGTCAACTGGATGATAATATACATACAAGACCACAAGACAAGCTCATTAGTGAGTCTTCATTGTTTGTTAATTTATTTTTATTTTTAAAGTTGTTTTTTTTTATTATATTTTTCTCAAACAATTAAAAAAAAATAAAACACTTTATTTTCCTCCCAGGCAATGCTGGGTATTTCAGCTAGCTATCTATAATAATAGTATGTTTGTCTGTTGTAAATAAGACATATCAATGATAGGCTAATCTCATTTTGCACAAGAGGACATGCTGCAGCATATGTCTTTCAGTCTTTTTCCTGCCTATCCCATATTAGAATTCTTGTAACCTCATTCTAAAACATTCTGACCACCAGGCACTACTAACGAAATACAGTAGTCTCCCTTCTTATTCAAGCTCTGACTAGTTGTCTTTACTGCTTGATTTTCTGCCTTTTCAACAACACATAACAGCTATTTGTACAGCATTCTATCTCACTTCAGTGAAGTCACGGATGCTTACATTTTTTTTTGTCTCTCCACCACTCACTCAGTAATGAAAGCCTTTTTTATTTGTTGTTGTTATAAAATATAGTTTCCTGCTTTGTTGAAGATTAAATGATTCAGAGGAAAACAAATGAAAGAAAAATAAATTGTACAAACTACAAAAATGAACTAACACATGCAGGAGTGAAATAAGGATTAAGAGTCAGATACAAAGAGTGTTAGTGTAATGGAGACAGTAAATCGGACACAGTTGAGACATTCCAAATAAGTCCCTACATGCCATGCAGAGATGGAAAGGGATAAGAGTGGTGTCTACAGGGCCAATGAGTGAACCAACAGCAGGCAGCGTGTGGCAGGGCTCTGTGCAACTGATCTGAAACAAAGGAGGGTAGTGTATCCATTTTATAAGCATTAGAATAATGTAAAAGTGCAAGAATTATAGGGAGAAAGCAAAAAAAATATCCTGGTAAGAACTGTTTACTGAAAAATTAATTTCATTTGAAGTAAAACTGGTTTAGCAATCAGCTTGCACTTTTCTTTTCTGATGTGTTCATCTGTACTCTTAATCAGGGTGGTTTACAGTGTCTTGTTTAAAAAATATATTGTGCTCTACAAAATGAAAAGCTAAAGGCAAAGGCATGTAGGTATAATGTCTTAAAGCAGTTTAAATTGAGATGAACAGAGAAAATCTAGTGCTAAGGAAAAGGTTAGGGGCTTTTCAAAGACACAAAATAGGAACAAAACCAGGCATTTCAATCACCGTGCCCAGTTTCACATGTACTCACAACTGTTATAGAGAGTGATTCAAAAAGAATGGAACATTTTCAAAAATTGATTACTTAGAAAATATGAACATATGGTATGCACCAAATTGTTTTCCAGATTTTGGAGCTTTAAAGTTCTACGCAAACAAGTGATGGCATCATGGTTTCCATGTCAACAATCAACAGTGAAAAGTAACACTGGGTCTGAGGTACATTAGACAACAGGACTGGCATATGCTGTATGACATAAAGGGTACATATTGAGTATTTCCATGAATAAAAAAAACTGAGACAGTCCCTTTACAGATTAATTTAGACTATGTGTTCAATATGATACTTAGTTACTTAGTAATGCTTTTTTGAATCGCTCTATATATGTGGAAAACTGAAACATATACATGATGGTGGGGAAATATCTCTCTCAAGTATAAACACTTCAATTCTTATTTTTCACCTATGCTTTTTTTTTTTTTTTTTACTTTTAACTGACATGGCAGATTATTTCCTGATGGATGTAATGCAAAATAGAGACATAAATAAAATTAAATATTTAAGGAAAAAAAATCTACATTTACCCTACTGTGATGATGTACACTGTTGTCATGTATCACATACATTAAAAGATTTATTTTAGTTAGGTCAATTAATAATTTATTTGGTAGAACTAAGTCATTTGCTGTCTTTCAGTGCTGTTCTTTTGCTCTCATTTGTGAAGGCCATCCTGCATCGCTAATTTGCCTTTGGGTTGCTTTTACCATTTTGATTAATGGACTTATAGATCTAACAGAGTTGCAGTTTCATTTCAGGTTGAAAAAGAAGACAATGATGTTTTCGGCAGAGTGCAGTGAAATTCGTACTTGTGGTGCTCAGAGTTATTTCATACTTTATGGACGATTCATTCAAAACCCTAATACCATGTCACTTTTTACATGCTAAAAATATTGTTACTTCTGCTGTTAGTTATACTTCATCTTAAAAATCAGGAAAATGCTGTAAATTAGGGTTAGTGGATCTGCTTTGCCAACCACATACAATACTGTTAAAACGTCTGTATATTCTCTGTTTCAGCAGTAAGAACTTATTAAAGTATTGATGTGTTTTCAGCTTTGAACGGTTATGTCCACTAAATTAAACTGTGTTTTGGCTTTTTAGTTTTTCAGCATCTGTTGGGTATTGGTGGTTGAGGTATTCAGAAAGGATTCATCACTTTAAGCTGGAGGGTTCCTAAGACATCCCAACTTGAAAAATGATTATTCCCATGGAAAAAATCGGAGACATATAATTAAATTCCTTGCTGCATTCATTTTTCAGTTGGTGGGGAGAAGGACATCCTACTGTGAAAAGTCACAGCCTGAGAAGAAAAACTCAGCTACAGTATATGCAGGGTATTCAGAAAGTATTCAGACCCCTTCACTTCCTGCACCCTTTATTATGTTGTACTGTTAATTTTAAATAAATAAATTTGTCATTTTTTACCATCAATCTACAGTCAATAAACCATAATGACAAAGAGAAAACATCTTTCAGAAGGTTTTTCAAATTCATTAATCAAAAACTGAAATCTCTCATTCCCATGTGTACTCAGACCCTTAATTCAGTACTTGCAGAAGCCACTTTAGCAGTGGAGGAGTGGTGGTTCTGAGGCTAAGGATCTGTGCTGGTATCCAGAAGGTTGCTGGTTCGAATCCCTGTTACTGCCAAAAAAGAGATCCTACACTGCTGGGCTCTTGAGCAAGACCCTTAACCTGTAATTGCTCCAGGGGTGCTGTACAATGACTGACCCTGTGCTCTGACCCCAAGGGGTATGGAAAACTAACAAATTCCTAATACAAGAAATTGTATAAGGTGAAATAAAGAACAAAAGAAAACTATTGCTCAAGGTCTTCTTGGCCAAGTCTATACAAGTTTTGCAGACCTGGATTTGGGCAGTTTATCTCATTCATCATGACAGATACTCTCAGGATCCCTTAGATTTGATGGAACATGTCTGAAACCTGCCATCTCCAGGGGCCTCATGTATAAACGGTGCGTACGCACAGAAATGTTGCGTACGAACGTTTCCACGCTCAGATCGCGATGTATAAAACCTAAACTTGGCGTAAAGCCACGCACTTTTCCACGGTACCTCATGCCCTGGCGTACGCAATTTCTCCGCTCGGTTTTGCAGACTGGCGCCACCCAGTGTCAAAGCAGTGCTACTGTTCCTGTGTGGTCACCCTTTCTTTCTTAGACCCACATTCCTGACGCGGCTTTGTAAATACACTGAAACTAACTGCATATTGTTTATTAGTGTAATGCATCTGATTGTAATTAACCTGCAGCAATATAATGGTCCAGGGAATAGCCATAGTATTCCAAATACCATAACTGCTTTAGCGTTGTTACTCTCAATGCATCTTCTTCTTCTTTCAGCTGCTCCCGTTAAGGGTTGCCACAGCAGATCATCTTTTTCCATATTACTCTCACTGCACCACTCGGAGTATTTATATCACTGTATCTGAGTGGGGAATCACAGCAGCAGCTGATCGGAAAGAAAATTATCGGTATACAGCATGAAGCAGACGCTGACTCAGCCACGGCAAAACGTTTCTGAGACTTCCCTGTACAGACTTCGCGGTTTAGAAAAAGTTTCATCCCAAGAACTATAAACGCACTAAATCAGTCCATCAAGTGCTCCTTGTAGAACTGTTTGGACTTATAAGTACAATTACCTCATTGTAAACTTGGGATACAGTTATAATATTGCACAACCTGCGCCACTTTATAAAGCGCGTATTTACATATGATGACGATATCATTTTTAAGATGAAATGCAGCAAAATATGTTGATTATATTATACAGATAAAACTTTAACTTCATTTAAATAATCTGTATTGTTAATAATTAAACATGTGAGGACACGGTGCCACAGCGCTAGCTAGTTTATGGATTGTTCCTGCATTGCGTTGTATTCTTGCTCATGCTGACGTGACACTGGAAGGATAGACAGATAGAATAATTAAACATGTACTACAAAGATATTTCAATGTTCCTTAAACGTTTTGAAGAATCGGCGTTCTAAGCTTACAGATGGCTTCACGTCTATTACAGAGCTGATTGTGTGGCGATTGGGTATTTGGAGAAAGAAAAGTAAGGACAGGAATTGGAGGTTAGTACGTTTGAAAGAGACAGTACTGCTGCAATAAATTATTTCATCGAAGGTCGCACAGCAAGCTTCTTGCGTGAGACATGAACAAGCACTGCGCCACCGTGTTCCCATGTTTAATAACATGCTTTAACTCCTATCATCATGAAAAAGACATTACGTATACATCTCAGTATTTTAATTATTCAGAGAGCTGTAATATCACGAATGTAATGGATTCTGTGTCCTGTCGGAGAAAATGAAAGCCCGTTTAAGAAGCAGGTAGTGATTCACACACAGAGCACATAGAAGATCAAATACAGAACAAAGCATTTAATGTGCTACTTTAGTTACAATGGAATTTGAGAAACTAGTAAATTAAACGATTTTAAGATAAAGTTTATGATGTTCTACTTTAATGGCAAAATAAACTACGTGATTAAAGTGGAAATTTCGAGATTAAAGTTGACATTTTGTGCTTTTTTCCCCACTGTGTGCCTATTTTTTTTGTCTGTACCCTAATAAGCTTTCATATGACACTCAGACGGTGGGCTACAACTTGCCTTTTCACGGCGACTTTGATATGTGATTTCTTTTTTATTTCGGGCACTGTGCGACTTTGTGAACTTGAGCTTTCGAGTTTCTCCGACACTCTGTCACTTGATCAACTTCATTTTGTTGATTATACCATTGTTTAAACCAACAAATAGTACGTTTTTCCTTTGCCTCCATTTGGTATTCGCTGAAATTCTTATATTTTCCCCCGTGCTTTTCCCATTGTCTTTTCACAGAAGGCTGAGCTTAAGGGCTATTTATATTGATTTGCATATTCAAAGAGGCGTAATTATGGGAGGAGTTGGGGCGGGACAGAAGGCGCGTGCACATGCGTTACTTTTCATGCTGATCGGAATTTATGTAGCTGAAGAAGTGGAAGTTTGCGTACATACAGATTCCTGCATCTGGATTTTTCTGTGCGTACGCACATTCCTGCTTTTGTGCTTATGCCATGTTATAGTGTGAGTTCTACGCACGGCGTTATGCATGAGGCCCCCAGGTCCCTCCAAACATGATCTATTGGGTTTTAAGTCTGGAGCAGGTTTTCTTCAAGGACCTCTCTGGCTGCATCCTTCTTTCACTCAGTTCTGATCAGTCTCCCTGTTCATGTAATGATGATTGCCTAGGGTTCACCAGACTTAGTGCTTGGAGCTCTGCTCAAACAGTTCAATTTTTGTCTCATCAAACCAGAGCATCTTTTTCCTAATGCTCTCTGAGTCCTTTTAATACCATCATGTATGGTACCTGTTAGTCACTCTACCTGAAACTCCTAATTCATGGAGTATTGCTGTAAAAGTTGTTTTTCTGACAAGTTGCCCCATTTCACCGGAGTACTTCTAAAACTATATTAGAGTGACTATTGGGTTCTTGGTCACCTCCCTGACTTAAGCCCTTCTTCTTATTTAGTTTGGCCAGACAGACAACTTCAGGAAGAGTCCTGCTACTTCTAAACTTCTTCAGTTTCACAATTATTGAGGCTATCATGCTCATGGGAAGACTCAAAGCTTTAGAAATGTGCAATTTGAATTGTAGAATCTTGTATGCACAGATGTTTGCCTTTCTAATCGAAGTTGAGTCAATTCAGTTTGGGTTGACTCCAGTCAAGTTCTGGAAACGTCTCAAGGATATTTAAAACAAAAAGGATGCACCTGACCACAATTTGGATTTCCACAGCAAATGGTCTGAATACTTATGTAAATGAGATATTTCTGTTTTTAATTATTAGCATATTTGCAAACGTTTCTGAAAACATGTTTTCACTTTGTTATTATGGGTTATTGAGTGTAAATTGATGGGCATAAATGACAAAGTTTTGCATTTAAAATTGAATCTACAACACAATAAAGTGTGCAGAAAGTGAAGGGATCTGGATAATTTCTGAATCCACTGTAATTAAATAATTTGATTTTACATAATGGGGGTATTACTAAAAGAAAAACTTGGGAGTAGAGATCGATTTTCAGAAGATTATGGCTCACTCGTGGGAGTCAGAAAGGAGACACTGATTTGTTGTTATACTCATGGAACTTCCAGGAGTCTCAGAAAGATTTCATTTTAATTTTTTGATCATTGAAGCTTTGTTGGTTATAATAATGCACAAAAAAGTAGATGGTGCTAAGTGGAAGCCATCTTAGCATGGGACTGGTTTAAAGTAAACTAATGGAAAGGATTTTGAGTGAATTGATCTCCAGCAAGCGGGAATATCATGCTTTATTTAACTTTGATGATAAGTGTTTTATTATAATGTATTAAATAGATCAATGATGCAGAGACTAAGTCTGATATTCAAAAGATTAACACATGACCAGAGTTCTTTTTTAAATTTTTTGATCAATTTAAAGTCATTTAAAGTGACCTGATAGAAATATCAAGAAACTTATGAACAGAATATCAAAGTGCTTTTGGGGTTTTCGAGGATGTCCAACTTGAGAATCGAATAGCTGCATCTGTACCATGTTTGCAAATGATGTCTGCTTGGCCTCATGGGACTATAATCTTTAGTGTGCACACCTTTGCGGTTTGAGGGATATGGGTTGGGTGAAAATTAGTATTGTACCATCCAAGATCACAGTCCTTTACTGGAAAAGAATGGATTGTTCTCTTCATGTAGGAGATGTTTTCAGAAGAAGAAATCCTTTTGATTTACAGGGCAGTCTACATTCTAATCCTTACATTTGGTTAGGAGCAACTGGTGGTGACCAAAAGAATGAGACCGCACTAGAAATAAGGTTCCTGTGCAGAGTTGTTGGTCTCACTGTGTGTGACAGGGCAAGGAGCTCAGCAACATGGGGGATCATGAAGTAGAACTACTGCTTATCTAGATATGGAGAAATGGAGATCATTTGGGAATGCAATTAGAATGCTCCCTGAGTACCTTCCACAGGAGATGTACAGTTATTTTTACTCAGTCATAGTGATATTGGGCATACTTATTGAAACTGTTAAATGTTAGATGCCTACTGTTTTTGAGCATAATTGTTAGTATACATTTTACTCTACCGAGATCATTAGATGTACCATGCATACTGTATATATATATGGGAAAGCATTATGTTGGAGGTCAGATTTTAAAAGTCAAAGTTTTAATTAAAGTAGTCATGTGCTGGACATAGAAGATTTTCTGTCTTTGTGTCTTTTTGTTTTATTACCCTGATTTGAAATAATACAAAATTGAACTTTGTGAATTTTATTCCAGTTAAGCAAATGCCAAAAGATCTGCATAAAGATTTACTTTTTTAAAATAATTTTATCACTTTGGACAAATGAAAAGCATTTGACTTTTCATTTTCTACATACTGTGAAGTGGGGAGTGATCCAGGTGCCGAATCATTCACATGAAAGAGATTTATAAAAATGTTCTAAACATCTAATGTGTCATTTAGTTTTGATGGTTAAAAAGAATTCTTTAGTAAGAATTCAACTCAGAGAACAGGTCAAAGATTATTTTCCAGTTGTTTTATTGTCATAACAAACTAGCTTCCAGGTGATATAAAAATAAAACAGATAAAATGCATGCCTTATTGCTTTAAACTGTGACTATAATTAGTCTTCCAGTAGTTCTTGACAATTTAGAAATAGCTTCTGCTTCTTTTTCTTTCCTATGTAAAGAAATAGCAGAGACTAGGAAAAAGACAAATCTCGCTTTATTGCATTCTCTGCTATTGCTTTATAAGAGACAGAAAGGTAGTGAAGTGAGTGATGAAACTGGAAAAGAAACATAGCTAGACACATTTCCATCATTTATAATTGTAAAAAAATAATCATTGTATAGATAATGAACATCTGTTTGCTATCTTTTTTTCCTTGTGTGTTTTAGCATTTTTTTTCTTTCCCATGCGGAACAATTTACAGTGATGTACTAATCTATTCATCTGCAAAAGCAATGTTTAACTTAACAGAAAAGGTGTTCTGAGACTTTTAAACTGGGTTTTAATGGAGCACAGTACAATGCCTAATTTTAAATTCAAATTTTATACAAACTGAATTATTAAGCAACCAGTTATTTAATGTGTGTACACTGGGGATGCTTAGCACATATAAAACATTTGAAGTCAGAGGATTTTTTAGCCTCAGTGTAAAACTTTCAAGCTTTTTGTCATTGGCAGATATTCTGCTGTAGTAAACAATCCATCAAATACTAAAGTGTAACGTATCTTTGCATTTTAATGACACTTATTAAGCAATCTAATTTGAATTTTAGACATTTCCATTTATTAAAATATTACTTATTCAAAGTCTAAACATATATTGTTACATTTAAAGTGTCAATTGTAATGTAACAAAATAGAAATCCTGTTAGTATTAAAAGTATTTTATATTTGTTTTAAAAAATGCATTAATGTACAAAAACTCTTTGCACAGCAGTCACTGAGACATAAGTTACTGTAAGCTGTACATTTCAAGGCAACAAATATATGAAACAACCATTTATTATCTCATTTCTAAGTTGTTTTTGTTATTTTAAAAATCACCTATTACTTAAATCATATATAAAATAATAATTCTTCATTAAAAATGCTATATAAACATTATTGTTTCATTGAAAAACAAAAAACAGTAATTATTCAGAAACAACAGTATATGATTTTCTTCTGTATCTGCTGTGTTTAAATCTTTTCTTTAGTTTAGATATTCCCAGCTTCACTGAGTACTAATATATAAGTATTTTTTATTAATTTTATCTTATATTAATATATTTTAATTAAAATCTCCTTCATTAACTTAACTTAAGAGTTGTACATTGTTAGCTGAATCCAATGGTGTGAGAAATTAGAACCCACAAAATACAATATGTGAATTTCTGACAAAACTGAAATCTCTGAACTTTTTTAATTGTCGAATTGATTCAGATTTTTTACACATGCAATGTTTTTAAGAACACTGTGCTTCTTTAACCAAATAAACTCTAGGGATGTACCAGTATCCAATATGCTGAATCTTGTAGTATCAGACACAAAAAGGAATAATAGACATAGCAAACGCAAGACTGTTAGTTTCTAGTGTCTTTTTTTTAAATTATTATTAAATAAATTTGGATGTTCTAATCTCCAGCACTGTGCGCAGATTTGTTTCAGGGATGCGGTCCTGCTTTCAGCTTGCCACAGCATGATCCTCACTGCCATGTGTAAGACTAATGTGAACTGATTATCTTCATGCGCACGCCATTTCTACAGTACAACTACATTTAAACTCTTGTTAAGATTTGGTATTTAGAGGAATATAAGTCAAACTGAAGTCCTTGAAGAATTCATTTTTTATTAATGTACAGTAGATTTCTGGTATAGAATTTTTTCACTCTTACTAGTAAGACTTGTATAAAGTAAATCTGACTTTGCACCAGATCAATTCATGAGGCTGAAGTGCAAAATGGAACAGTACTTAGAGTCTGTTTTATTCCGCTGCTCTCTTATTCGTTTAACCATCTGTATGACTGCTGTCTACCTAATAAATTGCTCATTCACATTAATCCATTTAATGTATTGTGCAAATCCATATTAACTAAAGCTGGTTGTGGCCTTTTCTTTCACAACCAATGCAAATATTCATATTCATTGAAAGGTGATGCCTGATGCATTGAATGTGAGTGAAGTCCAATAGTGATACACACTGATTTCATGTTTCATTTCAACCATCCACTTGACTGTGCTCACCTTTGAATTACCATTGGTTGACATCAGAGTGGAAGTAATAACAACTATATGGGAAGCTCTCACATAACACTTCCACATCTGCCACACCACCTGTACTGCATTTAATGTGCTTTAGTGATTGAATAACTAGGGCCAAAAAAAAAAAAAGATTGTGATATGTTAGAATAGGTCTGTGGTTTATTATTTCTGTTTTAGGTGACATTATTTTCGCTATTAGTATTTTTTTACAGACACAGAATTGAGAGGATAGCTAACACTAAAAAGGCAGCATAAATAGTTAAAAAAAAAACATACAGTCTTCAAATTTGACTGAACACTTGGAAAATACAATTGAATGTACTGTTGACAAGTCAAAACTGCCAAACACAGCAGAAAAGAATATTAGTTATAAATATATGACAGATCATTCTGATATACAGGAAGCAACCTCTGGAAAGAATTTAGGGTTTTACATTACTGCAGCATTTTCATTGTGCAGTTGATGTGCAAAAGAAATTACAAAAGCATATATATTGTAAAACATCATCATTAGGTTATATTTAAAGTGTAATTGTTCGGTTTTATTGCAAAAGCAGTTGAATATAAGCCAATGGATATTATTCTCAGATTGTATAGTATGCTAGGGAGTCCTTTTTATTATTGAGCAAAGACAAATGTATGGGGACTTAATCCAGGCCTTCAGAATCTGACATCAGTATAATTGATCCAGAAGTATTCTTTCAGGTACATAGTGACTTGTTGATAGGACCTTAAGGGGAAGTGTATTCAGGACAGAAGCCAGGAGTAGCTCTTCAAACAAACTGTCATGAGAATGTGTAGTTTAAGTGGAAACCTTAACAACTTTTAAAATGTATCCAGATGAGATATTGGGGAAACGTAACTTTTAGATATCCAAATGAATTTGATACACCAAATAGTCTCCTTTCGTCTGTCAAATCCTTAGCAGTGGGAAATGAAATGTTACTTATTGTAGAAATTAAAAAAGACTGGATGATATTATGAAATGCAACAATTGAAGTTTATTAAGGATAGGTGTTTTAACTCCATTTAAACATTAGCCGCAGTTACCCCATATAAACTATTTTGTCTAGTACTAGTTTTAAATTATCTGAATCAATATTTTCTTTAAGACTTTTGTAACTGCAATTCTGCTGATGCTGCAGTTTCAACTAATCATAGCTATCGATGTGTCACCACGAATCACTGAATCACAAATTACATTAATCTGTTAACAGCAAAAAATAAAAAAATATAAACTACTCTCTGAAAATCATAAAATAATTACTTATGTACTTAAATAATAGAATAACAATATTATGGTAAAAAAGCACTGATTTCTCTGTCTTCTTTTTGTTCATTATATGGCATATGAGCCACTAGATGCACACATTTTGGCTGCCCAAACTGCCTGCTGCTGTACTCTTCACATTGCCCAGATTAATTGACAGCCACACTATATTTCAACTTTAAAATAAATAATCAAAAATATTAAAGCAAAAAAACTTTTTTATTTGGATGTTTCTTTGCATATTTTATTTTTCAATTTTGTATAAATTAAGATTTTAAAGGATCTCCTAAACAGGATCCAAGATGCCAAAATAGTTCAACAGACTCTTAGCACATTAATGTTTAAAATGACTAAAAACCCTACAGACACTAAGAGGTGCAAATTAAACTTTTAAAAAGGGGATAGAAATATTTTGTTTGAACAGTGTATTATGTATTTGATTGATTTACAGTTTACCAATCAGTCCTTGGGGAGGGAGGATCTCCATTCATAAAATAAAATAAAAAGATAATGGAATTGGATTTGGATTTTATTTTTCATTTACCGTGATTTTGGTCGATGAAAATTTGGTTCTTGAAAAAAAGGAAAATCAAAAACAAAAAGAAAAAAGAAAGAACGAAAAACCCAGGGCAAACCAAACTATAAGACAATTAGAATGATATCTACCATATAATGCAGTTTGTTTACCATAGCGTGTCCGATGCCTGCGTGCTTCAAGGGGAAAAGGGAAAGGAGAAAGGAAAAAAAAAGAATGACAAACCGTGAACTCAATAAAGGACTCTAGAACTGGAACTGAAAGAATATGAGAGGTCGACTGAAAAAACAGGTTAGTAAGAGTAGGCTCTAAATCTGGCAATCAGGTCATCAATTAATCATCTGTTCTTTTTTGTTTCTTATTTTTTGTTGAGTTATTTTTGCTTTTAAAAAAATAATATATAAACAAATAAACAATACCATTTTGGTTAGTAAAAAGTAAGTAAGTTCATAAGTAAAAAAAAAACAACAGATGGTTCACATTCCGTGAGTGAGACAATGTTAGTTGATTTAAAAAAATTAAAAAAAGAAAAAAGAATAAATTGAAATTCTGAAGCTTTTGTTAGTAAAAAGACACAAAAGTTAAATCAATCTTAACATACAAGGGGACAGAAGGGGAAGCAGGTGGTGTAGAGAGAGGCAGGGGTTATAGGGCAGGACTTGTGTAGGAGAGGAGTGAAGGTAAAGCAGATTTACGCAGCTGTATCAGCAAAGGTTTTGATTGGCTAGGTCTGAGTGTGGGTTTGACTGGGATTAAGAGGACAGTCTTTTGCTTGAGAGTAGCCAATAAAATAATGGTAAGTAGTTAACATTTTATTTTCTTCCAGAGCCAATCAAAAGTGGTGACTTTGCTTCATGTTTTCTACTTTACAGTTTTAGACAACTTTTTCTTGGTGTGCTTGTGGATTAAAATATTTTTATGGAGTACGTATCAATGGAAGAGTAGATGGTTGTACATCTTGCACAAACATTTTCTTGTTTACAAATTAATGATTGAAAATATATTGGATTTTCTTATTGCAGTTTCAATTCATGAGGGGAAAAAAACAATACAAAAATTCCAAGAGAAACCTTTAAAAAACATTCAGATTTTTTTTCTTGCGTCCAATAAAAACCTACAAATAAGAGTAGTGCTATGCTTACATGGTATTTTTTACTATAAACAAAGAGTTACAGGTTATGAGGGTGAAAGTTTAAACATGTATCTGAAATCAGGTCTCCTGAAGTTGTTTGTATTTTTTTAGAATCAAATAAGAAAACTATTTAAAAGATAAAAAATCTTATCTATCTATCTATCTATCTATCTATCTATCTATCTATCTATCTATCTATCTATCTATCTATCTATCTATCTATCTATCTATCTTAGTTAGTACTAATTTCATGTTTTCATCTGTAATTTGTCCAAGCCAGCCCAGAGATCTAAAGCAGCTTTAGATAATTATAGTAGAATTTTATCAGTGAAAACAATTAACCTTTTCAAACATCTTAAACTTAGATTTGCTACTCTGTGAAATATTGCACCAATCAGTTTTCCATACTAAGAGTGAAAACTTAATTTTGTAACCTGCTTAATCAAGTTCAGGGTTATAGGTTGTATAGGAAATGGCAAGGTAAAATTTGATTTGATTTCATATACAATTGAGAGTTTTGTTTTTCTATTTGTTCCTTTGTTTTTTACAGATTCCCCATTCAAGACTGTTAGTTCATTTGATCAAGCAATCAGCAGTGACTGCAGCAAATGCTACAAATTTACTAAAAGTAGAAAGTGGCACATCTGATGTGATCTTGGTTGCCTACTACTAAGTTGTCTTACCATATACATTACACTTCTGTCTCTACACTGTGGTAGAATTTCAGCACAAATAAGATAGCATGTTATTACATCTTAACTGATTTATATATGTTCTTTTGAAATGATTTTTAAGTTATTTTAAGTGTATGCATGTCAAAGAACTGAACACGACATTAAACTTAATAATAGTGAATCTCTCTGTCTTCATCAATGTAAAAATATTTCAAGCTGTTAACTTAATATGAAATTTTCCATAATAGCGTATATCTCTTAGGTATGCAGTGCATACTTGCTGGTTATCTGTATTGGTGAACCCAACCTGATTTATCTTTGCCCTTTTATATCATTGGAAGAAGTCATCCGTCTGTGTGTTGTAACCCTTATTTGGCTCCAGAAATATTGTACTGAGGCTGCACAGTACTAAATGGGAAGGCTAGAAAGGACTGTGTACACTAAGTTACTTCTTAATGACAGGAAGAATGCTACAGGCAAGAACTGCTCTTAGTATATAATCTGCTTTGATATATTCCAACACTCTATCTACATTTAATGTAATGGAGCATCTCAAGATTGATTTGCCTATCACCTTTCAAATATAACTACACTATAAAAGAGTTTTCATGGACACCATAGTGGGACAGTGGACAGTACTGCTGACACATGGATTCTGTGTCCTGGGCTCCAATCCTGCACTCAGTCGTTCTCTGTGTGAAATCTACATTTCCCCATGTACAGTACTAGTTAGGTAATTAATGGTTACATTTTGGTTTCAGTACAAATTTGTACATGTTTGTCCCTCTATGACTGACTGAAGTGCTTTCCTATGTTGTTTAGTGCCTTTTCCCCAGTGGTTTTAGGATCCTGAATTGGACAAAGTGGTATTGGGTCCCTGAATTGGATTAAGCAGGTTTGCAAATTAACATCTGTATGCAAGCAAAAGTGTACACTTTTAACTATGTTGTAACATATGGTACTTTTTAAGTCTGCAAAAAATGCTTTTCAGTGGTGTAATTCTTTGGTAACTTGATAGGTATCCCCCTTACAACCCATTCACAACATCACATGTCAGTTTTGACATAGAGTATGAATGGCTTAATTACGTTCCAAACTCCTAGACTACTTTTTATTTTTGAAGTTGTCAATTGTCAAAGCATTGCTTGATCTAAAATGATTCTGAGTCTATCCTTAGACCTTTGGCCATTCTTTTGATTTTGAATATAAATCTTTTAAATAGGAATATTCTTTAGCAACACCTTCAGTTAAAATTTTAAAATGAAAATCCATTATTTAACTTTATCTTACCAGATTCAAACAATATCTATGCAATGTAATTACAGAAACTGATCACTGAAGGATAGTGCTATAATAATTGGTATTTTACTTGTGGAAAAAAACATAGTAAAAGGTAAAAATCAAAAGGGAATTGATTTCAGGTCATGGTTATTTCCAACACCCCCAATCCTCCTGCCAAAAGAAAATTAAATGACACACTGGAATTCAACAATAGACACTATAAGACATGATCATCAGTTCATTAATGAAAGTAAAGAAAATCTGTACAATGTATTCTGTTTTTAATTCCCACTTTTAAGCTGTTTAACATCTTTGAAAGCAGATGTCTTAGTCAATTCAACAAAAAGGTATTTAAAAATACAAAATAGCAGTAAACCAAAGGGAACTTCTGAAATGAAATGAGAAGACAATTTTAAAAAGTAGAAGTCGAGGAAAAACAATATTACAGTATAAGTGTTTGGTGTAAAAGCACATAGTTATTATTAGGTATTACTTTTATTCTTGATGAAATTGCCAGCAACTTCTTGGAGCAGCATGCGATAGCAGACAAAAAAAATGGCTATCTGTTTTCAAAGAGGGTTAATCTTATACCATGTAAGCATAGCTATTAAGAAAAAAAAACAGTGTTATTTCATAGCAATAATAACAAAAGACAAAAGCAGTTAGTCACATATATTTACTTAAATGCATAAGATTAAATTTAATTAACAATAAGTTTATTGTATCAATACTTAAAGGAAGGTGCTCCCACACACATACACACACAGGGGTTGTTGACTAACCTGAATTTCAGCTTCACTTGTGTGTAAATATCTCCACAGGTGAAAATATAATAATTTTTTATCTAACAGTCATATTATTACATGATCATCAATGTGGTAGTTTTTTTTTTTTCTTCAATCTATGCACTGCCCAAGGATGCTGTTTCTGTCATTATCCCTAGTTCAGAAACTGATGATAAAATAGCAAATGCCTTCAGTATGCAACAGAATAATTAAATATCAGAAAATTAATTTATGACAATCACAAACAAAATTTGTGCCACCTTATATAATACTTTTTAGGATGCCTTCCCAAGTGGGCAAAACATGTTTCTCCCATTTAATCCAATTCACAGTTATTGGTATCCTGGTAGAGTATGGGAAGAGCCAGTGCCGGATGAGATGCCAGTCTACAGTATGTCAGGTTATATTCACATAAACACTCACAATCATTTATATCTAGCCAATTTAGCATCAGCCATTAACCTAATCACTGTTGACTGTCCTTTGCTTTTTAGGAGGAAAAGCAAAGTACCTATACAAAAACCTACACAGACATGGAGAGAATGTGCTAAATCTACTGAAACTTTAACAAGTCTTGTATTCTGTCTTGCTAGCCATGGTGCCCCCTATTTATGAAAAAGGAAAGAGAAAAACCTTACAGGACACTTGGATGTCACTAAAATTATTTTATTTTGTTGAGCACAATCAATGCATGAATTAGAACCAACAAAGCAGTAAGAAGTCAAGCATAATGACACCTTTTATTGGCTAACTAAAAAAGATTACAATATGCAAGCTTTCCTGAAGAAGGGGCCTGAGTTGCCTCGAAAGCTTGCATATCTTTTTAGTTAGCCAATAAAAGGTGTCATTTTGCTTGACTTCTCACTACATTCATAATGGCTAACACGCTACAACACCCTAGTACTACAAACCAACAAAGCATAACTACTTGAATGAAACTCCAAACTTTTTAGGAACATTTTGTGTATTTTTAATCTGTGACATAGTTCATGGTGTCATACAGAATTAAGGTAGTTAGTCTGCTTAACAGATACATATTGTAAGTAATAGATTTGGGAAATAATTTGAGGTGGTCAGTTTGACACAAGGTTATTCACAAAATACTGCCATTCACATCCACATTCTATGTAGCTACTATCGGTATTAGGGAAGCCAACAGACTCTAGAAATGCATACGTGATTAGTCTGTCCAGGAGATTCGTATGTACTGTTATAAAAAAATCATAAACTGCTTTCAGATTTCACAACTATTAATTCAGTGTCCAGAGTGTGTCTCCTGGAAAGAATTAGCACTTGCTGAATTTTTGTTAAAATGTTTTATTATACTTTACATTAGGAAATAAACAATGTACAAAAGGTGAAGAAAAAAAAATGATGCAGATGCTTTCCTAGGTGTCTTGCTTGTTTTTTAATATGTTATAGAAACTTTAATGGCCAGCACCTCTATACGCACTGTTGCCTTTACTGTACAGCAGATATTAATAAAATCCATGATCTCACTTTTAGACTACAGAATGGCATAACAGCTTAGTTGTGGCAGGTGAACTGGGGACCAGGGGGGCTCAGCTCTATTGTATTTCTTCATTACAACACCGCACATTGGGCAGAACAAGTTCCAGAAGCTTACTCACACCAGCTCTGCTTATTGAACCCATTAATTAAATGAGCTCAAAGTAACCTGCCTCCCTGTCACTGGAAATGATTATTGTGCTTATAAAAAGTACTCTTTTTCACATCAGAGTGAAAGTAAACTGATTAGAATAACAGACTAGGTAAGAAACATGTTTTGCTGTCTATTTTTATAGGGCCCATAAGACATCAAAATACAGCTGCAGCACAAAGAGTGTGGGTTTCCATTTGATGCACAACTTTACAGGGCAGAAAGACCTTATTGTGAGGTGTGAGTGAAACTAAAGAGAAACAGCAATGGACAATGGAGACAGCATTGTGCACAATAAACACAAACTTTAGTAACAATATTATTGATTATTATCTGCAGACATAATGAAAGGTAGAGTCAAATGGTTCAATAAAAATGCCAGTTTGACTGTGACCTTTTGCTGCAGAATGTCATAAATCTTTAATATCACCCATCTCCAATACAGAAGGCAGACAGAATTAACTGTGCTATTGCCACGTGTCAGAGAGGACTCCCAGTAAGATCAGTTTCAATTTCACTTTTCATTGTAGTCCTTTCTTTCAAACAAAGGGTGGTACTGTACATCTGAATGAGTCTAAAGGTGGCATATTCTCCCTACATATGTTTTTATACTGATGGCTCATCCAAGATGAGCTCTTCTTATTCTCTGCACCAATAGGCTCTGGCACCACTGCAGAATGTGTAAACTGGCGTGGCCATGTCTTAAATTGAAACTGATTGATTTAATAGATGAAAATACACATTAGGTTCAGTTATGGTCAGCTTTCATTGTTTGGTAAGTACAGTATAATCAAGAATGAACAAAAGAAAAAGTAAAGTTTTGAATTCACAGATTGAAAATGTATCAGTATTTGTCAATCAACTCTAATTTTTGTGACAAAGAGGATTTCCTTTGAACCCGATGCATATTTTTTGTAGAATTGGGTTCCCCGTACCATTACAGAAAGTCTTTCTGAATAAATCTATTGTTCTGCACTCCTACAGCAGCACCCTTCTAGCCAATAAAGAATGACTTGATTTATAATTTCGGACTGCTGCTAGATATGAGACACAAAGAAATCCTTCAGCCCCTTGGTCAGAGTAGAAAAATGCATTTTCTACTCTGACCTCTCAAGGTCGGTGGCAGACGTATAGGCTGTTCAGAGTGTCTGTGTAGTGCAGCCATAAAGCTCACATTTACAGGAATTTGTATTACATGCCAGAAAAAAAGAGCACATCTGTCTTCATTTATCAGGGAAGCATCTTTCAATGTGTCCTCGTTGGCAAGGTTTGCTTTATGCTCAGAGACTGGATTTTCTCTTCTCGGCAGTGATGGTTTCTTTATTTTTTTCATTCTCTTCGCCCCCACCTATCAGTGTTTACTATACTTAAATCTTTGCTGTACTGATGAGTAGTGTTTCCCACCTCTCTCTCTCTCTCTCTCTCTCTCTCTGAGAGATGGAAAAATGAGTGCTATTATCACGTTTCTGTTATATTTACACAGAATGTAGTCAACCATGGAAAACACACAGCTGGTAGTGATAATTTTTAACATAGGAAAAAAAAGACCTTTGAAATTCAAGGTGAGGTCAGGGGTGAGTTATATTTGGATGCTGAAGAACTGCTCGACATTCTGTTTGTTTTTTTTCCAAATGACTATGAGGATATGATAAACTTGGGATGTTATTTAATGTTAACATAGTGAAAATGTATTGTTATATTTCCATATTTGTAGATATTGTCTCAGCCTTTCTCTGGACAGGAATAGACACAGTGTAAGAGAATTCACATAATTACCATCAAAACCAAATGAATTGTTGAGAGTTTGTAGTGAGCAAGTCACACAAATTTGAAGATGGGCATGTGCTGGAAACTTTTATATAAAAAGCATGCAAGATTTTTTCTGAGTTAAATGTCTCAGCTCATTATAAGTAACGCCCTCTTTCTCCTTTATAAACTGTATAAAAAATAACATTCTCAAACCTTGTCATTCAGATTTAAGATGTGAAAAGGCCAAATCCTGTTGCAGCAGCAACATGTGTGAGCCAGTAAAACAATCCTTACTGGGGCAGTAGTCCATTACTAGACTGCTCACACAGGTACACTGTGTTTTAAAAAGCCTAATGTGTGACAATTAAACATTGTGGTGCCCCGATGGGGGTGGTACCCAGCTTGTGCCTCCTCCAGACCTCGAGAGAGCGACCGCCCTGGGGGCCACGGGTACAGAGCTGGGAAGCTCGACCCTGTAGGGGCCCGTGGTCACCGCCAGGGGGACCCCAATACCTGGAGGACCCTGGACCTCAGCACTTCCGTCACACCAGGAAGTGCTGGGGGGAAGAGGAACAGGGACACCTGGAGTGCTTCCGGGGAGACAGCCGGCACTTCCACCAATCTGGGGCGTGTTGGTGGGAGATTGCCAGGAACACACCTGGAGCACATCCGGGTGCTTATTTAAAGGGGCCGCCTCCCTTCAGAGAGGACTTGAGTTGGGTGGAAGAGTGGATGAGGTCTCTGGAGGAGAGAAGGAGGCGGTCTGAAGAAAAGAGAGAGAAGGCATTGTGTTGGCCTGGACTGAGGGGTATTGGGGTTGTGAGTAGTGAATTTGTATAATGGAAGCCTTGAATAAACGTGTGTGGGGTAATACAAATGTGTCTGCCTGTCTGTGTCCGGGTCATATTCCACAATATATTATTAAACAACCACCACCAATTAGTACCATTCATGCAAGGCAAGATAAATCCATAGATTCATAGTGATTACACTAAATTCTTCCTCTGATTTCTATATGTTACAGTAGAAATCAAGGTTCTTCATTTCGGATGACATTTATCCAGTCTTGAATGGCCTAGTTTTGGTGAGCATATGCCTATTAAAGCGTCGTCTTCCTGAGTTGGACCAAGCATATTATTCTGTTTCAAGGTGCTACACACCATCATTGTAAACAACTGTTATATGAGTATGTGTGCCTTTCTCTTAGCTTGAATGAGTCCAGAACTGTTGCTCACTGGATTCATTTTGTTTCTTCATAATCTCCACTGTATGAAAATGCCAGGAGGGACACTGATTCTGAGATGCTGGAAATACCACATTTAACACCAACTATCATAGTGCAGTACAAAAAGTTACTTAGGTCATGCATGTTGGCCATTCTGTTTGGTTGACCAACTACATTTCTTCACCATTCTTGCATGCTATAGTGTATATATAAAGTTGCAGCTATCTATTCTACTAAATCATGGCTTTTTAACAAATAGACAAAAATTTCCCTACAAGGTGTTTAGGGACAAACTATATGATTTGGTGTAATGGTGTACTTTGTTTATTTTCTTAAAAGGAACCAACAAACACTTGTGCCAAATTTTGACATGATGAGGCCTTAAGCTATGAGAAGTTCAAGAAGCCATGTTTAGTAAGTGTTAACAGAGAGTGAGGCATTGTAGCAATTGAACTTGGGAAGAATGCCACTAAACATGTGTGCTGATAGGAGAGAAGATGCTGAATTAGAACTAAAATTGTAACACGTGAAAAAAAAAATTTGGAAATTTTCAGAGGTGTCTTCAGACAGTAAGACCCTAAGCTGTAGCTTCTTTATTTTATGCCTAAATCTGGCCCTGAGTATAGATATGGGAAAGTTATTTGTTATAATCGCTTACTAAATGTATGTATTTTATTTTAATATCAATGACAACTTTGCAATCAATTTTGTTAAAGTCTGAGACTCACATAGAAAAAAAAAGAAAACCCTGTACCAGTGCATAGAAGGGAAGTGACTTAGAAACCTAACAATACCATATCATTATTATTATGTCAGCAGCCCATTTTGCATGAAGTTTTAGAAAATTTGAATTTTGCCCATTACCACCATGTTACTTATTTATTTATTTATTTATTTATTTATTTGCCCATTGATCAAAGTTATTGCAGTATTGCCAAGTTTAATGGGACAAATCTCCAACCTCAGGATTGGGCAAGTGGGTTTCCACAGAGCCTACTTCTTCAAGAAGTTTGGTATTTGGTGATACAATGAATGCAAGTTCCATTTTAATAGACATTTTTCAGAAATCTTCAATATGCAATATCATGCATTAACTAGGATTAGTCCATTAAATTATATTTTATTCTATATTGCACTATAAGCCTAATGTAAAAATCCAGTGTTACACTGTTACACTTGTATACACTTTTATATAGCGTCATATTACTGTCATGATACTAGCAGTGTAAGCTCATGATCATACAGTAAGTCACAGACAAGGTTAAAATCCATTATATTATGCATTTTAATTAAAGTTCCTGCAAAAACCACTATACTGTAGTCCACAACTTTTATTGTCACATTATTGTTATTTTCTTAAATTTGTTACACTTCAAAAATAGTTATGTTTAGGGTTAGTCCCTAAATGTGCATTTTATGTATCGCACTATAAGAGAAATCATCAGCATTACAGTGCTATCTTGTGTACTTTATTTCTCTTGAGGAAACTGAGTGATTTTATCAGTTATTAAATTGCTGATACTGAACCTCCTAAACCAGGGGTCCCCAAGTTCAGTCCACCCAGACTACAGACTTTCACCACAAACAGTTTCACAAATTAGTGGGTCACTCTTATGTTTAATCAATCTGATTAGTTACCCATTTTTCTCTTCTTACTTTGCATTCGGATAAGTGCTCTAATGTCATATTTGCATTTAGAAGAAATTCATAAGTGTATTTTTGAACACCTAACTATCTTTAACCAGTTTATTTCAATTCACCTTATTTCACGCCTAGCTTGTATCCAAATACTGACAATCAGTGATGAGTAGTAAAGGCACAGGAGCAAATGACACTGAATGTTAAAGCAGAGCCTCTGCTTCGGTGTTATATTCATGTGTGTGCTAATTAGTAATAAAAAGCTTAACTAAGTGGTCCTCAACTCCAGACCTTTAGACTACCTTAACAGCAGATGTTCATCCCCATCAACTATTGCTTTTAGCTGGACTACTACCTTTATTAAAAAAGCTGTTATTTCCCATTTTCTAACTTTTTTTCTGTCAATCCAGAAATTACAAAATGGGTTTGCTAAATTTTTAGGAGAATGTAGCAAGCATTTGTGTGTGAAAAAAATTATTCTTTTTCTTGCTTTTTAAGATTTTACAATTTTCAGTTGTCCCCTGTGAGTGAGCCAGTGATGGATTAGCACCCTGCTCAGGACTGTTTCCAGTGCGACCAGGATAAGTTCCAGCCCCTTTATATCCTTGAACTGGATACACTCAATTTGAGGGTGAGATGGCATGTCTTTCTGCAATATCTAAACCCCATTTCTAAATTTCCAAGAAGCAGTGAAAAGAATTTTAAAAATTATTTTTAAGAAAATTTCCTATTTTTTCTTGTTCTGGTCAATTAAGCCTTTTCTTATCAATTAGCTCACAAGTGAATTCTATACTGAAGTACCTGTTTCCATGTAGTATTTAGTGTCATTTGCACCTGTGTTTGTACTGCTCATCACAAATCATCAGTATCTGGTTACATGTAAGGGAGTACACTCCATAGGAAAAGCTGAATTTAAAAGAATATCATAAGAGAAAGTTAAGACTTAAAGATATTACAAAAAATGCAAATTTCTGAATTTTGTTTACGTGTATATATACTAGCACATGATTCTGAATGCAAAAGAAAAGAAGAAAAAGAATAATTGAACAATTTGATCATTTAGAAGCAAGACTGAGCCATTTATTTGTGAAACTGGCTGGAATGAAAATCTGCCGCCACATTGGTACACCAGGACTGAACTTGGGTACTCCTGTCCTAAACCATGTACTGGAGTTGGTTGGTAGACACCCACTGGTCTGTTTCTGTCCATCCATCCATCCATTTTCCAACCTGCTGAATCCAAACACAGGGTCACGGGGGTCTGCTGGAGCCAATCCCAGCCAACACAGGGCACAAGGCAGGAAACAATCCCGGGCAGGGTGCCAACCCACCGCAGGTCTGTTTCTGTGGGTCTGATTCTGTGGGTCTGAAAATCAAAATATTTTAGTAATAAACAGACTGACTGTCTATTCTCAAATAAGTCTCTATACCAATGTGCAAAATACAAAACCACAAGTGATGGATTTATACCCTGCATACTGTAAGCCTATACATCTAACCTTATTTTTGAACCACAAACAACATTGGAGGGCAGCATGATGGCGCATTGGTAGCACTGCTGCCTCGCAGTTAGGAGACTCGGGTTCACTTCCTGGGTCCTCCCTGTGTGTAGTTATCCCCGTGACAGCGTGGGTTTCCTCCGGGTGCTCCGGTTTCCTCCCACAGTCCAAAGACATGCAGGTTAGGTGGATTGGCGATCCTAAATTGTCCCTAGTGTGTGCTTGGTGTGTGGGTGTGTGTGTGGCCTGTGGTGGGCTGGTGCTCTGCCTGGGGTTTGTTTCTTGCCTTGCGCCCTGTGTTGGCTGGGATTGGCTGCAGCAGACCCCCATGACCATGTAGTTATGATATAGCGGGCTGGGTAATGGATGGATGGATGGAACAACGTTGGACACTCTAAAGTATGACGAAAAGTCAGAAGTTTAGGATGTTTAATTGTGTCAGTGTAATATACAGTGTATTTTTAAGGTAATGCTTTCATATACTGGATGAATTTATACATTCAGTATATACAATTATATACATTTATATATATGTTATGGCCAAAACCCGAAAATCAGCCACAGTAGCAACACCTACACTGTATTTTAAAGATAATTACAACCTGTCATAAGACAGGCAGCATGCAGGTAATTATCCTGCTTACAACTGTTGCCTCATTTTCTTTTCTCGACAAACAAGGTCAGGAGTCCAGTACAACTAAAAAAGTGTTGACTCTAATTAGACAAGCAGCACTCTGCACACTGCTTGTTACAAAGTTACGAATGGTGCTCAGACATTGCAGGAAGGCACTGGCTTATATGCAGTATATAGTCTACATAAAGTCATCTCACCCTCAAATCCAGTGTATTCAGTTCAAGGATATAGAGGAGCTGGAGCTCATCTTGGTCGCACTGGGTGGAAACGGCCCTGGTCAGGGTGCTAATCCACTCACAGGGACCAGTTGGGAATTGTTTCTCATGTAATCACCACATCTTCAAGGATGTGGAAGAAAAACTACAGGACCCAACCAATGATCCTAGTTGATGGATCAATTACCCACTCTGGCATTGGGTCCCATCTTCTTATATTTCTTTCGGCTGCTCCCATTAGGGGTTGCCACAGTGGATCATCTTCTTCCATATCGTCCTGTCTTCTGCATCTTGCTGTGTTACACTATTTGTATATATAATGGATGTATAATTCCATATATAATATAATGTAAAAACAGTATGATTTTTCATTGAATGCATTTGTTTAAAGTGAGGAATTTTGCTGCTGTATTTTTCAGAGTTAGTAGCAGGTATTACAAAAATTGATAAAGTTACACTTACAAACACAGCTACCTAAAGGCTTTCAAGAGCTCACTTCATCTGATCATTTTTTTCACTGTATTACTATAGTTTTCTTTTTTCTGTGCTACCCTGGGAGTCGATCAATACCTAAAACATTTAAGCATAGATAATATTTAAAACTAGGGCATATTGACTCAATCAATATTTTAAATTGGTAAATGCATGCTGTGAAAATAGCAAAATAACCTAAATCGGCCAAGGGGTGGGATAAATACAGTAGAAGTGAAGCAACTTGATGAAAGGTTTGCACATGTATACATTCAGACACATACGCTTACAGTAGTTTACAAATTTAAACCCAGAACTAATGAGGCAGAAATGAAATATTCTGTTCTTTGTTGTTCTAGCTGAATTTTGAAATGCGTGATGTGACGGCACTTGCAAGTACTAAACAAGAAAAACATTTACAGAATGGAATTGGGGTGGTGGGGGGACATCCTTTTGTCTCTCACCTACACAAGACACTAGGAGAAAAATAAAATCGTTTAAATATTTACCATTTAGTTAGGCTTTATTGTAACATCTCAGCCACTGCACCTGGGATTTTAGAAATCTAAAGTGACAAAGTACTACTTGGTAAAAATATAAATGTCACTGCAATTACAGGAATAAAACACTTGACAAACGGATGAGAGGTGTGCTGCTTTAAAGATGTGTGAACTAATATTACCATAGCAGAAAGCTCTTTTTGTTATTTTTCACAGTGTAATTACCCTGGATGCACTATAACATGTTGTTGGTATATCATTATGATCCGAGCAGGATGTGCCGAGTTTTTTAATTGAATGTAACCTAGCATGAGCTGTGTGCATGATAGCTTAGCACCCTATGTCTGAGTGGGTGTCTGCTTGAACTCTAGTTCCACACCAATATGCTGTGTCAGCATGTTAATGACATTGTTCAGCGGTACAGCACGAAGAACGGAGGGAGGATTTGGAACAGGGATGGCACAGTCAGACCTTGCAGGTATTGTGCAGCTTGACAAAAATGTGTGGGCTTTTTTCCAGTAGAGGAGATGTCATTTATATGAGTTTTGCTTTACTTAATTTTCATGAATATTCATGTATATGAATAGATAAATTAAAAGTGCTGGCAGTTCACTGAAAAGCTTCAGCATGACCTGAAATGATGGAGAGGCTGTGCCGGGTCTTTTCCAATAATGAGCAAATGTGTTGGAGCATATCCAGTTATAATTCATTAGTAAAATTCAGCTGCACAAGTACATTTAAAATTACTGCCTCATGTATGAAAGCTCTCTGGTCCTTTTTCCCTTCAGCAACCTCTCCCCAATGCAAATCATTACCCACCTATCATTCATGTGCATCTTGTCTTTTGCTCAATTTTTCCATTTCAAGTCAAAACCAAACACCCAGAAGTGTCTAGCGTAAGCTCCTAATTTTATTCGTAGGGATGTGAAGAATACACATATAAAGGAGATGCTACACCTGTCCTCCATTTTGTATGTACATTATTCTAGAACTGCTGTCAGCAATAGCAGGACAGCAAAACAAGTGAAATGGAAGTTATTGAATTGCATCATGTACTGCCTCCAAAGTGCAACGACAGTTTTGAAAGAGACTGGCACAGAATGGCCTGAATTAAACCAGGGATTGTAACGGGAAAGACAGTGTTTTAAATAAACAAAGTTCACAATGTGTAGCTAGAATCATGGTGAAAGGTCATAAGCCAGAAAAGAATACACATAACCAGAGCAAACAAAGCACTAGAGGTAGAGCATAATTTTAAAACCAATGTCAAGAAATGATTGCAAGTTTTTTTCTTTTTTATTCAATAATGAAAACCATAAAATAGCCTTTAAACATTTATGGCCATGACATCATGTGTTACACACTCCCAGTCGTCTCACTTAGCAATGGTATAGCAATGATCAACAAAACTATCAGGAGAGCATGAATCATTTTTAGCAACATTAAAAACACATGCGAACACAAAATAAATATAAGCATTGAATTCCCTGCCCTTCAGTAACCCAAAAAGCTATAATCAAATATTTTTAAAGGTCAAGGAACAGCTAATAAAAACTAAAAAAAACAAAAGCCTGATCGTGACACATTAGCAAACTACTTCACACTGAAGTAAAAAGTGAAATGATTTGTGATCTGTGACATCAGAGCACAGTGCAGGGCAACCAGGATGTTTTCAACATACCTAAAGCATCTGTTGTAATTCACACTTGATACCCTTACTATGGATCTGCGACTAAACATTTGTCTGACAAAAATAAGTCTTAATGTTTTGCTGGCTTTGTGCTCATTTTAGAATTTCGAACGTTTCGTTTGTGAGCATTGATCTTAATTTTGGATATTAGTGATCTGTGAATGTTTGGATTGATGTTGTCCAGAGGACACGTGGGTTACTTTTTATTGGAAGTTATGATGGACTGAGACTCTTCATGAATTTGATTCCTGCTTTGTGCCACATGCTGTTAGGACAAACACTTGCTTCCCACAACTGACTATTTTAATAAGCAGGTCTGAGAAAATGGTCACAACATATCCCAGCAGCATTTGGTATAAGACAGGAACCATCTCTTGGCAGGTGGAAGGACCATATGAAAACAAACAAAACAGACAAGAATAAAATCTGAAAAATGTGATACTTCACATGGAAAAGTTTAGATTCCCAAAGACAGTTTAATTTTGACTGCTGTCAATGAGAACAGGGTAGCTTCCTAAACTTACACTTGGTGCTTCACATGCCCAGTAAATGTGAAAAAGAAGTGTATCTTCACAGTTTTATTATTATGATATTATATTTCATTTCAAGCAAAGCATCCTCACAAGGTGTTAAATACCACTTCAGCATACTGTAAATTCCTGTTATATTCACAGCTGGAGCAACGGCTGGCAGAATGCAAATGCAGTTAAACCTTGACCTCACCAACTTGTATCTGCATTGAAGCACACACACGCACACACACACGCATACAGTGGGGAAGAGAAAAGACAGGTACGCTCACCAAGAAACTGCTGAGATATTAACACTAACATGGAGTAATCTGTTTAGGAAGAAAAGCTTTTTTCTTTTTTGATCCAGGTCTACTGCACTGTCGGCAACACTTTAGAAAAGGGGCTGTCTAAACTAGTATGTAACAAGACCTTAACAAACATCTTCACAAGGTGAGGATGGCTTTAATAAGACTTGTTTGGCCTTAATAAGGGCTTTTTAGACCAGTGACAACACTTTAGATTAGGGGCTACATAAACTGCAAGCTTAACAAAGGCTTTGCTTACGGTAGCAATGCTACAGTCACTAAAAATGTCACACTGTATGACTTTTCCAACAATTTTCAGTTGTGGTCACAGTGAGTTGTGGAAAAGTACAACATACACCCATGACCAGCTATTTTGAAGTGTGACACTCCCGGCGACATAGCACTCTGTGACTCAACATGACAAAGTCAAACTGGTTTGATTGTATTGTAGCAAGTTGCCAGTCATAGGAGTTCAATGTTGTGTGTATGCAAGACTAAACAGTCACATAGCACTCAAATGGAAGTGCACGGCATACCGTGAATTATAAGAGGGGCTACAAGAAAACAAAGAAGGTGAATGTGTTTGACTGTGAAAATGACGGAGAGGAGTGGTAGACTTTTCAGCCAGTACATATGTTTGTTTGTTAAAAAAAAATAAAGAAAAAGATGGGCCTAGATTGGGACTGAAAGTAACATACCTAAGTACATGTTCATTCATTAGGCTAACTACTGTCATTTACGTTAATTAAAGTGCCAAAATACTTACTTGGTAAGGAAACGTGAAAGGTGATGAGGGAATCAGTCACCTTATTCCTCGTTGTACAGTTGACACCATTTGAGGCAAAGATCTTCAACAAATAAAATTAGTAAACTTGACATGTTGTCCAACTTGAATTGTGTAGCATAAGGCTGACTTTATAGATGTACAGTACTATATCAAGCCCTTAAAGCCACAACTCAAGCTTGTTACTTCAGTGTATTTCTTCAATTAACATCATTCCTCCTGCTCTGTTTCATTAAATGTTGATGTTTTATCATGAAATGTTTATACTGCGTAGGAACAGTCTACTGAAAAGTTTAGGAGTACAAATTATAAAGGAATTCCTTTTGCAGAGTGCCTTCTATACATTTCGCATACTATAACAGCAGAATCTCAGGGTGATAACCTATTAAGCTTATATCTAATGTTTTCATGATAAATCATGATAAACACTGTGTAACTGTTTATAGCTTTCTTGTGGGTGGTGAAGTTTGGAAGTAGTTTCTTCACATTTTAGCAACCAGTTATTTGATTTCTGGCCTGTTTATGTCTGTGCCGATTGTGCAGTGTTGGCACGGTGTTTCCTTGGAGACCTCATTTTTTTCAGTGGCATTACAAAGATTTGTGTAAACTGGTTACAATAAATTGCCCTTATTAGAGTAAGTGTGAGGCTGAACCATGAGTATCATATGTACTGGTACCTTGTATGATGTTGACTGCTGCCTTGCTCTCAATACCAAGATAGATTTTGGCCCCAGCAACCCTGAAATAGAGTAGCTAGTGTTGAAAATAGTGCATTAGATAGATGATAATTTGTAAAACCATTAATCTTAATGCCATTGCTGATAAATGTAATCATATACTGTTCTTTGATATATGCATAAAAAATAGGAGGGGCAAAACTCAGGTGGTAAGTTGATCTTCCGCAGGCCATTGAACAATACTTTCTCCAAGCCAATTTGAATATGCCACCTGACCTGAGAGACGGTCTTTAGACTATGAGCGCAAATCCTTTCAGACGCAGCAATAACTCTACCCTACTCTACTCACCTCCAAGTTCTGTAATCTAGCATCTCACCTACTCTGTCACCATATTTTCCTTAAGAAAGTAGCACTGTAATAATATTAAAATTTCATTACAAATTAACCTCTATTTGATTATACATAATAGAATTACAAATACAATTATATTCAACATGATTTATTCAAAATATCTTAATAATTTACAATTAGTAGATTATGAGACACAGTTAAAGTGATAATGGTGACCAGTTCTGCGTTGCACTGAGTGACCTTGTAGCGTCGAGGTGGATTTCATAGCCAGTAGCCTACATGTGCTCTGACATATGCTTGTTGCAGAGGGCAGAGATGAGCACAAATTGTGAGAGTGTATATTGTGCTCTGATTTTCCTTGCTCATTTACAACTTTACACGTCACTTTTATCTCACAATATCACAAATTTAGGGAGAGTGTAATTTTTACTGTCTGGCAGTAAAAAAAAAAGTACATGTTAAATTGACAGAAAAGGGCTTTAAGTTTACTCCCTCCCTGTTTTAATTGAAATCACTCACTCAAGCAAATGTAAATTAGTAGTTTACATTACCACGCTATGGATAGAAAGTGAGTGAGTATTACAAGGCTGCTAAAAATGAATATTAAGATGATCAAGGAACAGATCTCACCATTTGAAAGTATTGTTCTTGAAGATTTCTAGAGGACACCAAAACTGTAAGTGTGAGCAGCATTTGCCCAGTAGGGCCTTAACCACAGGGAAGGGTTAACAGAGGTTTCTGGTCTTTATTTCTTCACTGGGATAGAAGCCTGAAGAAGAACATGGTTGCTAGGTGACTAATTACAGGAGGAAGGAGCAGCAAGCAGAGGAGAATATTGATTGGGCAATGTTTCTGCTCTTCAGCTTAGCTTTCTTTTGGAGAGTAGTAATTGCAGCTGTTCAGCACAAGGAGACTAAGGGGGCAACGAGAAAAAGGCTGGTAATTAAGAAAGTGTAACAGCCAAGCTAGCTTTCCAGAGTTCCAGCTATTCATGACTTTTTTTCAGTTGACAGCTTAAGTATTTGTTGCAAAGCAACAGACAAGCCTTATCATGTCAGGGGCCAGCGGGCCTGGTGACTTCTGGAACGGGATCAGACTATGTAAATGTGCTGCTTCTGCACATCTACCACACTGTACATCACTTCACATTTTTGTTCTAAAATACACAAATGAAGAATGAACCTTGTAATATTTCTGGTACCTACAAACATATGGATAATGGATAATTATATATCATATTAGGTTTAAAGCAATTGACACTAATAAATCACTGAGAATAGAGATAAGCACAAAAGATGAACATTCATGTCAAACACTTCATCAAACCAAGTACATGTGCACTCAGAGCACAAATGTCAGGCCGGCATCTCTTCTTTCTTGTGATTTATTAGTCATTTGGCATCGGAGTGATTTGATATTTATGTTTGTCTGTTCCTATATTGACCCAGGCTGTGATGTTTTGATAAAGATTTCATGAATAATGGTCATTTGCATTGATTATTTATTGATCATAACATATACAGAGTATAGGAATGTATAGTACCTTTGACATCTTTGGCTAATGGGTCAATTTTTGGCTGCTCATTATTCTGATAATACACTCATAGACAACACTAAAAATGGGACTGTTGTCGGGCAATAATCATGAGAGGATCGGCAGTTCATCCATGTGCTATTTATTTATTTAATACATATGTGGAGAGCACAAGCCACCATCGTGAATTTGTGCCCCACTGATAGCATTTGTATGAGAGACTCATACAATCACAAGACCGTAAACTTCAATGCAAGTAAATATATGATGTAAATATATGATAGTAATGCATTCCTGTCTGTCAGACTGGCCTTCGGGAGTCTTGGGAGAAATTCTGATGGCTTGCCTTTTTGTTAGATGTGCGCCAGCACAATGTTTTTTTTTTCCTGACCTGAACACTACTGGATATTATTATTAGTATTCAGCAAGGGGCATGGGTCTACTGAGGACTTAAACTTTATTTTAGGTGGTGTTACAATATGGTCTTCAAAGTGATTCAATTGAAAGCATACAGTAATTGTCATTCAGATATACTTATTGCCATTTTTTGACTTATGGGGTTTATGGCTAGGCCGGCCCAGGTCCTGATTCCAGTATGTCCATGTGAGGGTTGAGAAAAGGTATGCAGCATGACTTAGTATAATACACTGAGCATTCCAGCAGACACCAGAGATGCAACATTAACCATAACCATGCACAATCCAGACAGCAAGATCAGCAAGGCCCGATGATCAATGTACACATTAGCTAAGAGGCAATTTTCTATTGCCTTCACTCGAAAGCCTAAAAACAAATACACAACATGAGCAATTTTGCATAATGTTATTTTTCATCATGGGTCTATCTTCATTCTAATTGCAGCTGATTACTGCTACTAGTGAATGACTGCTCCTCCAATTGTTAAAAGGAAAAACATTTATGTTTATAAACTTGATTTTTTTTTTTCTTTTAGCACATTTGCATTTTGATTCTATTCTCTGCGTTACCAATGACTCATACTGGTTAAGCATGACAGAAAAATGTGTTACAATTTCTAAAGGTAAACGTGCTTAAACCTAGAATTAAGCAGATCAGACAAAAAATTAGAAAGGTGGATCAAGATGATAAGATAATGATAACAGCTACTGTAGATGATAATGAAGAAAAAAAAGCATGTGCTTGTGCACAGCTGAGAAGCAGGCTGAGTTTACAACCTGAGTGTCCCTGGCAGGCAGGGTTTTAAAGGGCTGCATCTTTTCATTTTCAAATTAAAAGGACATGAAAGTATTAGCCTGGATTATCCTTTTCTTCCAGACATCTGAAACATTCTCTTTGCATACGTTTCTCTTGCTACCTTAAAGATGAAGAAACTGTAACTCCAACAAACTGAACTTTACCAACTGTTCTGATCTACTTTTTAGAACAACAAAATGTGCAATCATCTCTGGCTAACTTGGTAAGAACCCAAAATGATAAATCATGATCTGCACTAGTTTTGTTCACCATCAAAGTATGGAGAGACAGATTTTCATATTTACAATAAAGGACATTTGGGACATTTAATCAGGACTTTCAGAAGACAGAGTACAAGGCAGATGAATTTCTTACTTGTTAAAATAGCGTAGAATACATTACCTTTAAAAGAATCTAAATTAACTTGTGGCTGTAGAATTTTTAATTCATAACCTCCTTTGTAGATTTTGTTTTCCATGACCACTCATTAAAGCAGACACAAGATGGAGCTGTCTACCTCTCAGCCTTAGCTGGAGGCCCCGTTCCATTATTACAATGCCTGTTTACTTCCCTTAGTTTATTTGAGATTTTTTTTTTACATCAACCAGTGTCCAGCCTCTATACACTATTTATAAATTTTAAACATACTTCCAAAGATATACATACATTTGCATATACATATACACATTGCAGATAGTACTGTGCTATATACTGCATAGTGTATCAGTGGCCAAAGTGAATTGATTTATAAATACACCTCATGGTAATTTTCCTCATAAGATAGAATTACTTGGTCAGTGCAGAATGCCTGGTACTTGAAAGTGAAAATGTACTCAGGAAATTTATACATGCATTGTGCACACCTTTTATCCCCACAGCTCTCTATAGTATGTATTCATACGTTTTCTGGGAAGCACAAGTCATATTGTCCCAGAACCAGCCAGGCTACATATAACAGATGGAAGGAAATTTATTTGTTATTTATTTTATACAGGTTATTTATTTGTCTGTCACTTTTAAAGTAATCTATCTATCTATCTATCTATCTATCTATCTATCTATCTATCTATCTATCTATCTATCTATCTATCTATCTATCTATCATCTGCTTTTCATATCACACGTTTTATACCTCTCTCTCTTTTAATATTTAGAATACTTTTAGCTTTGAATATCTTTATAACACAAACCCACTGAAATGCAAGGATCAGTACAAAAATACCTGGCAGATGCCAGCAATCTTTCATTTCTGTACAATAAGAGAAGTAGTTAAAGCATAACGTTTAATCATTTTTGCAGCCTAGCATACAGTAATGAAAGGAAGAAATATATTTGAACTGTCACTGAGAACCCCTTCATAATAGCTGGTAGCATGGTTTGCACTGTTTAGCTAATTAGTACTTAATAAAGTGACTTTTTTATACCTTTTTGTTTCTTAATGCAAATGAGAAGCTGATAATCAAATATTTTTCCAGCAAGCTTCAGAATAGCACTAATACAGTTGCCACTTCTTTGAATGCTAGCAATGCTAGCAAAAGTGGAACAGCAGAGGTCAGTAAAGCATCACATCCATGCAGCAAGGACTCTGCTTTATCGTACTTACAGAAATGCACAGCTTTCACTGCATCTGGGGAAGGGGCATTTTAATGGCCCTTTTCGGCACTCAGATTAAATTAGGAGGTGGATAATGTGACAGCACACAATAACAGTTTACACACTCACCAGTAGCATAGGAACGCAGCCTACACAACTAAAAAGTAAAGATGAGCCTCACACATACATTTCGTCCCTAAAAGACAGATCTCAGCATCCTAAGAGAGTGCAGCAAATAAATGCTATGTTTGAATTGAATGACCTCAAGTGTTTATGAATATATAGGCTTCCACATACACAGTTATACATTAGCGCCCTGTTTATCTCTGTCTGAGTTGGATCCTCCCCCAGGCCTGTGTTTGTGTATGTGTGTGCTTTCACACTCCCCAGACTAGTAACCACATCCAATGTGTCTATTGCATTTCTTTGCAGACACCAAACTGCAAGTATATTGAATGTCCATAGTGATCTCATAGCGGGAATGACAGCAAAATGGTCATTTGATTGAGCTAAAGAATTACCTTTGGACAAGGGCAGTGGGGTCAGCCACAATTTTTACTGTGACTGAGATATAACATGTCCAACATTAGAAGGTTTTCTCCACTGTGTCTCTGTTTGTGACTGGATTTGATTTCAAATAATTTATACCTCGAGGACACAGGATATGGCCTAAGTGCATTAAAAGTGAACTTTCTTATAGTCCAAACATCTTTCTCTAAAGATACAAAACTGGATTATGGCCCACTTAATTATAAATTTACATACTGTAAACAGGAGGAAAGATTTTTTTTTAATTGTGGGATGTGAGAATTAATCCCTAACACTGTTTCATAAAACCATGAAAATGCATTGTCGCTCTAGTAACACGAAAATTCATTGAACATGAAATATGTGAAAAGCTAATATCAACTTCTTCATGGAATAATCAACAGCAATAATGTATTATAGTATATAATAATGGATATTAGGATTATAATAGTTATGTAAATAGAATAATGTTTACAGAAATATATATTGCCTTATGTATGAATTTAATTTTGTTAGTATGTATTTAATAAAGTCTGTGGGAGTAAGAGACTGCATATAAAATGATTATTGTAAGTGATTATTGCATATAAAAATCACAGTTTTATTCAAAAAATGTACTTTTTGAACATTAAGGAGAGACTTCATATAAATCAAGGGCTAACAATAATTATCTCATAATCATGTTGTTGGCTGGGTATGTTCATCTTAAGTTAGGCAACTGGTAAAAGATACCACCTAACATTATGCTCACTATGAGATCAGTATAGGCATTTGTTAGGGTCAAAATGATAACCAAAAGGGACCTCAAACATTATTGAACCAAGCATCAAGGAAAGAAGCAGTTTGTTAGAGATGAGTTGAGAGATTACCTGGCGCAGGTTTCTCGTCACGCTGACATCATGCCAGTTGTTGTCGTTGAACTTGCCATTGACGGGCTCCACTAATGCCTCGAAAGCTCCAGATCCCAGGTTGATGACCAGCCAGACAGCCCCACTCTTCAGTGATAAGTTGACATAATCAGCAGACTTGCCAGTGTGCAGCATGAGGCCATTCCGCTGTAGCGTACGAAATGACAAGGTGATCTCATCTGTACTGCTCTGAATGGGGTTGTGGGATAGATCATAGCAGAAATACTCGTTCCCTTTAAAGGTCGCTACTGATTCTTCCTTTCCTGCAAAGAAATCAAAATAACATCACATTTAGTATTGCTAGATTATTTTTTATTCTTGTGAAATATTCAATAGACACCATTCATGCTGTATACTGTATAACATGAGAAATATATATTCAATATAGTATATGTTTTTAATCAAATTTTCCAGAAGGCACAATTTAAATCCAATAATCCATAATAAATCCAACTTGTAATGTAAGGTTAACAAAACTCAAACTAAAAATCTAAAATATCTTTAGTCAATAGAAAGTAATATTGCTTGAGCTACCTTGTAACCCAACAAGTCATCCATTTTCTGTGCTGCTTATTCCAATTTAGGATTGTTGGGTGTCTCATTCTCTTAAGTAATGTTCACAATAATTTCTTTTTAGATTGAGCATTGTGAACTTGCAGTCAATGATGAAAAAAATTTTGGTATTAAAGCCAACATCTAAGAAGGTAATTCTGTTTTACAGAGTAAACATCTGCTGATTGTGGAGCAGGCCAATGGTGTCCAGTCTTACCCTTAAATGTCAAAATTGTCTTTAATTTGATGTCAACCCTTACCATTCTTATTTTTTAAGAAAGTGGTTTGCTCTAATTAATTATAAATAAAAGGGGCAAAGGCCCTGGCTTCCTTCACCCTTGAAATGCATTAATAAGATTTGAGAAAATAATATTATTTAATATAATATTAGTGAAGCTATATGTTCTCTTTGAAATCATGATAATTGCTTTCATGGATTTTAGTACACAGGAGTTTATTTTACTTTCACATGTATTTCATTTTCTTGTTAATGTGTTGTGCACACTTCGAGGCAAATTATGTATGCACAATAAAAGGAAAAATGAAAAGAAAGGGGCCAGGAGATCAAATAGAACAAGGGAAGGAGACAGAATCAGTATCAGAAGGACAGGCAAAGGGTTACTTCCAAAAGGAAAAACTAACAAACATCAAAACCAAAATGTTGGACAAGATTATTTAATCAAAAAATGTACAGCAAAGGTCATAAAGCCAGAAGTAACTAAATGTAATTCACTAACCAAAACAAGTTTTTAGAAGGACACAAATGAAGACTTTTTGTAATTATCTAAAGGCTAGGATGTATGGCCTACTGTCCCACACTCTTTAAATAAGGATTGACTGAGGACATGCAACATGACCCCCTGGTCACATGACCAGTAACAGGCATAGCAACAGTAAGCAACATGGCCGCTTCCAGGAGACTCAAACATACAATGCAGGCAGGAGCATCAATAACTCATACGTTACTGTTATAGCAAAACAAAAATAAATAAATACTCAAACGACAAGCTATTAAAATACAAAAAATATTTTAAAGAAAAAGGATAAGTTTTGCTACACAGAATGCACAAATAATTATGCTGTAAACAGTAACAATGTATACCTTGTGTGTGATCATTATTAAGTACCTCTTTCAATAAGATATTTAACACAAACTTAAAAGGAGAAAAATTTGAAGGATTGAGAGATTGCTATCCTCAACCTGTACATAAGAAAATTGTTTTGATTTTCAAAAAAATAAATAAAGGGTTCAACATTTTTTTTATGGAATGGGATTATAACAAAAAGAAGAAGCAAAATGTCTAAATAAATTGCTTTGTACACACTAGTTCATTTTAAATTATAATAATTATAAGGAAATATTATAATTAGAATACTGTCAATTCCTACTACCAATGCAGTCATTCAAGGCTAGGACTTGATAGACTATAGACTGGAAATTAGGTCAAGTTTGTAAAACAATGATATGCTCATTTTTGAGCATAACAATATTTTTGCAATCATTTTTGTCTTCATCATCAATAATGAGATAACAGTGGACTGAGATTTCAGTGCTGCTGCTGAACTGCATTGAATCTCAGTATTTGTCCTGCTAGAGAAGGTGAATCTGCAGCAATATACTGACTAACGTCTGTCTGTTACTTCTAAAAATCTTTTATAGAGGAGTGAAAATATTTTTTTTAATTAGACAATGAAAAATAATTGTTTTATCCTAAAAAGCAACATGGCCATAAATACTGAAAGCTGTCTACTGACAGGCTATTTAAATTTAATCCATGTCATGCTCTATACACATGATACAATGATGTAAGACATTAGTCTTCAGAATGGACGGCAGCAAGCCAGTCAGTCTTTAGGAAAGGAAACAAAAAAGATTGCATACGTGTACATTTTTCTCATCTTCTATTACAATTATGTGGCCCACTGATCTTCTGGCTATCTCTGGGTACCACACATTAAGTTTTGTTTTTGTACAGTGTTTCACTAGGCTTGTTATAACTGTATTGGAGGAAATTAAAAAAAAAAAAAAAACACACAATAAAACAAACTGACCATTAAGTAAAAACAAATAAAATAAAATTTGGTTTCAAGATTTGTCCATTTTTATTTTCACATACGGTGTGGGAAGCAGCCCGGACACAGACAGATGGACATCGTTTTAAAGTCCCCACACACGTTTATTTACAATTATTTACAAATATTAAAGTGCACAACCCAGTGCCACAGCACCAATCACCCCACAAGTCCAGGCCAACACACACTGCCTTTCCTCTCTTAAGGCTGCCTCTTTCCTCTCCCAGACCTCGTCTTCTTCCACCCGACTCCAGCCCTGAATGAAGGGAGGCGGCCCCTTTTATAGTCCCCTGGATGTGCTCCAGGTGTGCTCCGGCAATCTTCCAGCAACACGCCCCAGTGTGGCGGAAGTGCTGGAAGCACTCCGGGTGTCCCTGCTCCTCTTCCCCCCAGCACTTCCTGGTGTGGCAGAAGTGCTGAGGTCCAGGGCTCTCCAGGCATTGGGGCACCCCCTGGCGGTGACCATGGGCCCCTACAGGGTTGAGCTTCAAAGCTCTGTACCCGTGGTCCCCACAGCAACCAGGGTGGTCGCCCCCTCGTGGTCTGGAGGAGGCATGAGCCCTCCTCCGATCCTCTTGGGCGTCCCGGCTGGGTACCACCCCCAGCTGTGTGCCACAACGGGAAGGAAACTAATTTACACCATTCACCCCTAATATTATGGATCAACTACACATTTAGACAAAAAGCTACATTTTACACATGATAGCTGATTAAATCTTAATAGATCTGCACATTTTGTTTTATTACACAGATAAAATGTCTACTTTACTACTTTGCTAAGCAGTATTGAATGCAATTTTGTACACTGGAACAGATTGTTCCTTTAATCCAAATTATAATTTTGATCTGTTTTGTTAAGTATATTTAACAAAATCATTTGATTTTGAGCACACTTAGATGCAAATGAGAATAAGTTACCTGTTCTGCTATTGCTTTTTCGGTTTATTAATCACGTTCAACCCTTGATCACTAATATCTTTCATTAAATAAAATAAAAAAATAAAACTCCCTTTCTGAAAAGTGGCAAAACAAAATTATTCAAAAAAATCAATTTCCCTTTTAGATTCAAAAACAGGTCGGAATGAAAGCAGTGAGGTTCAGAAGCTCCTGAATTAGGGGACTACAGAATGAACGATGGAAAACGATTTCACAAGTCTTTCTCAGGGAATGCAGGGAACGCCAATGAAAAATTACTAGATTTATGCTTGTTTTAATTGTGTTTGAAAAATACTTTTTAAAAGTGTTGTAATCTTTAGATTATAACAGATATTTTTTATCTCTGTCATAGAATCAGCTTTTGAATTTGGTACTCTTTTTACTGTACATCTTTTTATTGTTTAATTTTACTGGTCATGATTTTATTTTTCTGGATAGGGATAAGGACGAGAATGCTTCATTTTAAAAATAGCTACTCTGTTCTAATGTTTGTGTGACTGATAAAGGACCTGTAAGGATTGAATCTGTGGCTGTAATATGAGGCTTATGGGACTAGGTTGTAATGATGGCTGACAGATACTAAATCATCATTAAACAGCAAACATTCTTCTCAAAGGCAAGCAATAAACTAGTTAATTCACATGAGGCGGCCAGGGGGAAAGTAACAGTCTGTGTTTTTATGCACATGGCTTTCTGTTTTCCACAACATACACCCACTCTCATATCACTGCTGCGATATTCGCAGTCTATTCCATACGCCTTTCTTTGCCAGAACTATTACATCCTATCCCAGACTCCCTGTGCTTGCAGTGAACTCAATATAGCCTAACAGCATGCTTCTTAGTCTATGTGGGTTGTATGGAAGTTAACATTCGGAATTCAAATAAAGTTATTTTCATTTCTTTGTACTGTTAATCTTGACAATAAATTATGGATCTGTGCATTGCAAACCAAGATGTGATTTTACAGTAGAACAATATGTTACTGTATAATTTTAGAGTCATTTTCTAAGCATTCATTTGAAATTGCATACTGCTGGGGAAAGTACATTGCTGAAATTAACTTTCTTTTGCAAGAAAAGTTACTCATGGGATTTAAGAAATGTATTGCCAAA